>NC_142386.1:0-300909 GCF_059441005.1 Hippichthys cyanospilos | reverse complement strand
GTAATCGCCATGGTAACTTCTTGGCGTGAAGAGAAACATGTCAGCGCGTAGCTGACTTGAAGTTTGAACGGGAAGGCTTCATCCACAAACATCGCCAAAGCCCCAAATATAAACTGCAGGGATTTCTGGCAAGTACTGGCTGTTTAGTTTATGCGCCTACACAAAGTGCAGGGATTTCTAGCAAGTACTGGCTGTTTAATTTATGTGGCAAAAATTCTTCAGAAGGCGTCGCTGTATGAGCAACCGCTTGAAATGATCTTTTCTCTCCGCTTGTATTGGCGCCAAAAGGATGCGTCCCTAGCAGGATTAAGCTCAAAACAAGACTCATCCGAGCGCCGGTGGTTTTAGTTCCTTCTTGATCATTTTAGTCTTCGTAACAAGACGCCTTTGCTCGTAGTGACTCTACGCACCGACTGTCTGTATCAGGCCGCTCTGCTGATGTGGTTTGGATTTTAGACGCCGCGGTTTAACCACCGCCGTGCACGAAACGCGCTTTCTGTCCCTTGGGGGCATTCGAGTTCATCTTATCTTGGAAATGTCTGTTTGTTTATTCTGTGACTTCATCTTCTCCCGAGCTAATAACCGCCGAACCGCACGCATCTTGTCCTCCAGTAGAGGGCGGCGCAAATCCTCAATAAGTGAAGTGGACGGCGCAGTGGCGCGACTCCTTCCTCGATTTGGAGGATTGGTGCGCTGTTTTTGTTTTGTTTTTTTTTTCTTCAGCCGGGAGTGCGAGAGATGGTCGTACGCGGGGAGAACTGGTTCTCGGGACGAGATAAAGGCACGCGGCTAATGCGCACCCAGAGAAAGAGCGCACCCGTCGCCACGTCAAGCGTGTTGGAACGCGCCGTCGCGGTGGCCGTCAAAACAAGGAGAGACAGCAAGAGCACCGCGGGCGGGGTTCTCCTTTGTCTCGGCCGGAGGCGACATCGGAACGCCCGCTCGCGCGCATGGCTCCGGATACGCGGCGCTCCTTGTCCTTGTCATTACGGACGTTACCATAAAGTGTACCGTCCCCTTCCGAAGCTACCGCCGAGCGCGGATTGGCTCACGGATTCACCCGTCTTTTCACCCTCAATTAAGCTGCCGATTTTGTCGGTCGCATTCCAACGTCCTATCTTCAATAAATGTGGACGGCTGAGATAAAAGTTCGTTCTCGCCAGACGAGCGTCGGCCGGCTCTAACGTCAAACGTCAGAAAACGTCGACCGATGTTTTGGTCTTTCCCCGAAGCGGACGTTTGCAAATGTTTGATTTTGATTGGGTCCGTCGGACGAAGGACGGAATCAATTCGGTCCCGTTAAAAAGGGAAATTCTGAGGCGGGCGCTTTTAGGTCCGTGCCGGAAGCGGAGCCGGGGACGTTTTCGGGTAGCTGTGATTTTGCCGTCATTTTTTTGCTAGCCGTCTGACTTCATTTGGCCAAACTCG
This sequence comes from Hippichthys cyanospilos, assembly GCF_059441005.1. NCBI lineage: Eukaryota > Metazoa > Chordata > Actinopteri > Syngnathiformes > Syngnathidae > Hippichthys > Hippichthys cyanospilos. The sequence continues at coordinate 299,481 of NC_142386.1, read as the reverse complement.
GACCGCGCGCGCGCACGCCCGACCGACCGACCGAGGAGCGGCCACGCTCTGCCAAGTCAACACAATTCATGGATCCCTTCAATGACCTGCGGGTCATTTGATCAAGGGTTGCGCATTTGTTTTGTGTTTGGGGACCGCTCTCGCTGTTTTTTTTTTTCCTTTGGTATCCTGGGTTGGTGGCAGTTTTTTGTTTTGCCTTTGGCGTTCGGGGTCGGTTCTGTTCACGTCGGTTTTGGTCCAACTCCGGAATTTGAAGGCTGCGTCCTAGGCGGTTTCCAGTTGGTGAATTTTGCTCTTATTATTTCTTGGCGCGTCCCCGCGTCGGGGTCCTCGTCCCCGCGCCCCGTCATCGGACCGGTCTCGGCCCCGGAAAATCCCAAAGTCCAAATTCCGGCTTGAGTATTGTGGCGTAGAAGGCCGGAAGCAAAGACCGTCCCGTTCGTAAACCTGGCCGCCGCGTTCGCAACGTGACTCGCGCTCACGCCGCGCCCCGTGACCGCGGGGTCCGCTTTCCACTCGCCCTGGGGTTTTTTTTCCCGCCCGCCTCCCCGCCCGGAGCCGTCCCGGCCCCCGCGCAAATAGCGAGGCGTCCGTTTCGAAGGACCCGGAGGCAAAAGAAAAGCGGCGCGGTTGCTATTCTTCCCGTTTGCGGTGGGATATTTTCCCCCGTCCCGCGCAGCCCAACGCCCGGCCGGCGCCTTCCGCGCGTCCGCCGGGCTTTCGTTGCCAGACGGCCGGCAAAGGGGCTTCCAAACGGGGAGCTTCCCAATCGGAAGGCGTCGGCCTCCGCGTGCGTGCGCGATGCGCACATTTTCCGCGGGATCTCCGGCTTCCCGAACGGAAGGTGTCGCCTGTGAGCGACCCGCCGGCCGCCCGCCGTCCATTCCAGTGCCGTATGCGCGCGTGTGTGTTTCGGTTCTAAAAAGTAGAACAACTCGCCACCTTGAACCGGCTCAGAACAAGTCATCACATGATTATTTTTCAGCCGCATAACTGCGTAAGATGTATCGAGGTTACCGCGGCAATAAACGTGTGATTCATAGTTCTGAACTCATTCAATCCCAAAGATATTTTTTCGCCTCTTCGTGTCCGGACATTCAATCCCAGTTACTCACTTATATCTTTTTTTTTTTTTTTCAAGTGTTAGGCTAAAGTAGTGTCTAAAAATGGCCGGCAAATTGAGAATGAAGTAATTAAGTAGCAAAGTAATGAAGTCTTTCAGTGCCGCCGATGAGAAATCTGCTTAACATGTGTGCCAATGAGGAGAATTCTCTTTTTTTTTTTTTTAAATTAATGCTTAATAGTTTCTACATTTTTGGACCTTTTGTCCAGCAACGTCCTATCTTCAAAAGACTAAACACACCTGCATGTTTAGCGCCAACATACTGTATTTATACAAAACGGATGGATTTTTATTCAAGATAACATAAACAGAATAATCCGGTGAAATAGCGTTTCAAACTCATTCTAAATACTGTCATAGCGTTTTCTTTAGTCTCCTTTAATTTAGGGGATTATTTTAGTGAACATCGAACACATTACACATACAGTAATTCCTATATACAATGTAACGTGTGTGTGTGTGTGTGTGTGTGTGTATACACACACACACACGTCACAAACTTTTATAAAAGATATTGAATTTATAGATAGTTTTTATATTTTAATACTATAATTTTACAACTTTTGAGCACAATCATTGATTCGCATCTTTTCAGCTTTGTTTTGTAGTTGATCCATAAGTTGACACCTTGAACAAATACACACATTTGCTATACCGGTGGCTTGTCTCCTTGTGGTGAGGAAAAAAAAAACAAAAAAAAAGAGGAGCCGCCGGGCTCGAAGCATTAGAAAAAAAAACGGTGGCATACAATCCGAAGAATACAATACCTATTTTTTTTTTTAATAATTGAAGAATAGAATCCATTTTTTTGCATGGTCCCAGGCAAGTTTGCAGGCCGGAAAGCTCGGCACCGGAAAGAGTTCATGACCTCATTTTGTTAAGTGCTGGGGTAATGGGTGGCCATCGCCAAGTTCCTCGAGCCATTTTTGACCGTAAAAAGGCCGCGATATGTGTATATGGCATTGAAATGAGTCAAGGAATTTGCATCCGTAATACGCACAGTCTTTTTCAGTCAACGGTAAGTGGTCTTTTTTTGTTCTCGGTTTTTTGAAGTATTAACTTTTCAGGAAAAACAAAATAGGAACTTTTTACTACCGAAAATGGCCGAATAAGTTTCATATCTATTTAGGGTTTTCTCTCTTCTTTTTGTTTTTGTAGGAAATGTTGATCAGGGCCAAGGATGTTTATCTCATTATGGCTTTTGTGTGTGCGCGTGTGTGTTTTGGATGAAAGAATTCGTTAAGAGCGGCTAATAATGAGTGGCTGCATATCCTCAGCCTCCAGCATACTTTTTTTTTTTTTAAAGCTAAAAGGAAAAGTTCAAGACTTGATAAAAGATGTCAAGGTGAAGTGCAGGAAATTCCACAAAACGGCCCAAAAGTGGGGAAAACCCCGCAGCTAATTTGACACGCAAAGCAAAACTTTCAGAATAGTCATTTCCTGAATGCTGCCTTCATACTCGTCGCCAACGTCGTGAAGAAATTCGGATTCGCTGAAAAACGTTTCAGAAATTGCTTTCTTCGCAGCGATTGCTTTTCATATTTGGGCTTTGCCGGACGCTTCGGGACTTTCTGGAATTCATTTGTACCTCGCGGCTCGGGATTTCAGCTTCATGGATGGCTTTGCTTTCTTGACCTCTTCATGTCAATTTGCTGCTACTGTCGTAACTGGATGGCTAGATTTGATAAATTGCTCAATTGCCTCGTTTTTTTCCAATGATCGTGAAACTTCTATATCGTCAGCCGTGTGTTGTGTGCGTGTGTGTGTGTGTGTGTGTGTGTGTGTGTGTATATATATATATATACACTGTGTATATATACACTGTATATATATATATATATATATACACACACACACACACATATATATATATATATATATATATATATATATATATATATACACTGTATATATATACACACACGAGCGCTTTCACGCCTCTCGCCGGCGTCCCCAAAACCAAGGCCGAAAGTACGGGTCGCTAACGGTAATGGCTGTAACGCTACGGGCAAGAGGGAGGATGACGCTCGGCGCTTTGCGGCAAGCGCCCGTCGCCGTCAACGGCGGCTCGCGTCAGCCGAGGTCGTTACGGCACCCTTTCAATAAAAGAAGCTATCGGACCGAACCGCCGTCCGAGTCGCGCGCAGGAACAACGTCACGCGAACGTCGCCGGTCTCCTTGGCGATTTGCGGCAGAACGAACTCAGGCCGCGCCCCGAGGAGAAGGACGAAGGATCGCTTCCTCCTACGCCAGACCGGCACGACTAAAGCCCAGGCCCAAGCGCGCCCTCTATTTTCCGTCCTCCCCTTGTCCTCCCCTCTCCTTTTTTTCGCTCCGCCTCCCAGCTTTCGTTCCGTCCGTCAAACGTCGGTCTCGGGTGAGGCCGTGTGCGCACGAAGGCGGGCGGGCGGGCGGCCGCGTCGCCGCCGCGCGCTTTCACAACCCCGTGACTAAGGGCGCAAGAAAGGACGATCCGGAATGTCATCTTCTGGCCGCCGGCGCCCCCGCCCAAACGCGCCTTTTGTAATAGGAGCCCATCGGTCGGGCGACCGCGCCGGCCCTCGGCGCCGGAGGTGAATGGCGGCGGGCGGAAGAACAAAGAAACTTGGAATGCGCCGCTTCTCAGTTTCATTTGGCGCGGCCGCTCGCCGAGCCGACTAGAAATAAGATTATTATCTGGAAAATCCGTAAAAGTATACCTAAAACTTTTTTCGCGTTAACGTAAGAAAGGTAACGGTCCAAATCGACCGTCGACGACAGTTATCGACACGCTTTGTAAACGAGAAAAGAAATGGCGTCAAAGGGACTGAAATAAAAGCGCGTCCCTTTTTGTTTAGCTTCAGCACGTAAGGGCGTTTGGTGGTCCGTGTGTTTCGCCTTTTTACTTTCCGCCCCCTCGCTGCCCCGTCGCGATCGGTCACCGTCGTCGTTCGGGGCCGGAAGACGGCGCTTTCGGGAGGCTCGCCCTTCCGTAATGAGATCCCGCCGACCCGATCTCGCGACGGCCGCATCTCGGGTCAAAACTAGACGCGGCCCGCGGGATCCAAGGCCAGGTAGTCAAAAACGTTCCGACGAAACCAGAGACAAAATGGAGGCTAATTCACGTGTTCATGTCCAAAAATCTCCCCGTTTGATTAGGACTTTTCTTTCCGTTCCAAATGATCGGATTCGATCTACGGGTCGTACGAGGTCGGTCGGCTTGGCCGGGCAGAATAACAAAGGGAAACGTTTGCCAAGTCTTGATTTGGAAGGGACACGCCTTTTTCAAAGGATATAATAATGGCCACTCTTGGCAGCCAGATAGCAAGGGTATAGCTTTGACAGTATGAAACCAAATCCAAAAAGGTGGTACAAAAATGTGGAAGGCCGTTGCCCGGATGAAAAACATCATATTTCTTATTACGTTATTGTAATATTGTCATATTTCTTTGTACATTTATTAGGAATGAGAAATGAAAAGAAACTTTTCAAGCGAGCCACCTTCAACGCGGTCGCAGCGGGACGCAGGAGAGCGTCGCCGAGTGACGTCGCGCGCCGCCCGCCGCCCGCCCGCCGTCTCAAAACTCGCTCTCCCTCTTGCTCTCGTTCGTTCTCTTTTTTTTTCGGGTCCCGCTCCTCCCACGAGGACGTCCCGGGGAAGCGCGTCGAGGCGGCGGCGGCGGCGGCTTATGTCGCCCGCTCTGACATTTGCAGCCCCAGACAAAAGAAGAGCGGACATCTCCAGATGCCACCTTTGGCCGTTCTTGGCACGGGGTCAAACGGGGAGGCGCCGTTTCCCCTTTGGTTTTTCCCCAAGCGCGGCCGGGAGGGGGTTAACAGTCTGTGAAATCTCCCAGGACGGTATCTCCCTCCCTCGCTCGCTGGCTCGCTCGCCGGCTGGCTCGCTCAAATCAGGGCCATCTGCGTGGGCCGGGCCGGGCGGGCGCACGCCTGCCTGCCTTCCCCCCGGCCCGCCGCGCTCAAAGGCTCACTGTGCTGCGGTTTGCCCGGCTGGCTCACGTGACTTCTCTGAAAGTACCCCCTCCCTCCGCCTCCCTCTTTATTTCCAGTAAACCGTTTGAAAGGAGGGGGGTGACTCAGAGTCAAACCAGCTTCCTTTTAACCGCAGCTTGTTAAAGAATTTGTCAACGTGGACTCAGGGGTACGCTTTTTGCGCGGGGGAGCGATAGGCTTTTTTTTGTTTTCCCCCGGACAGGCGATCAGGTTGCGTCGGGAGCGCTTATCGGTTAAGTTAACCGGAGCGACTTGTGTCGTCTCGGCGTCGGGAGCGCGCCGTCCGGACGTGCGTCCTCTGTGTCAAAGACTTTCATTGAGGAAGAAAAAAGGGACAGAGAGGGCGAGGAAAGCGTGCCTGCCCGCCTGCCTGCCTGCCTGCCTGCCTGCCTGCCTGCCCGCCTGCGTGCGTGCGTGCGTGCGTGCGTGCGTGGGTGGGTGGCGACTTGTGTATAGGCTACGCATAGATTTTTCCTCGCCCGACGCTTACGTTTTCCGCTCGGATTCCGCCGTCTCCTTACCGGTTAGCGGCCTTTGTACTGAAGTTATTTTTCGACAGGGGTACCCCGGGGACTTTTAACGGAAACGACGTCATGATGTGTAACGCCTTTTTTCTTTTCAAAACGAGAACAAATGAATTTGAACATGAAGCAATTCATTGCTCGGTTGTTTTATGGTGTCTCCTTTGCAAAATGTTTGTTAAGTTTTATACGGATGCTCGTTGTCATCGGCGATTCGATTTTTCAACCAACTAGTCAGAAGTAAGCGGGTGTCTTTCAGGCCCGATCGATAAAATTGGCTGAAAAAATAGTTGAAACCCCCGCCGGGGCCGGGCGCGAAATCGCATTCATTTGACTCCTTTGTCATTTTAAAAAGTGAGATCACGGTGGAACCGACGTTGCGTAAAGGCGACGGGACGCCGAACAGCCGGTTTAGGAGAAGGGTTTGGAACTCCCCGACTCATTCGCTTCAAGCCGACCGGCCGGCCCGGACGGCCGTTTTCGAAAAAGCGCCCGGTCGCGGAAGGCAGAGAGATGCCCCTCCGGTCCGAGGCACAGGGGACGGGGACGGGGACGGGGGGAGAGTCCCTTCCTCCCCGGTAAATGGCGACGTCACGCATTGGCGCCGTCGGTACCAAGCGGGCGGGCGCGGCCGCCACGCGGATCGCGTTCCGCCTGCGCGCTCAGGTGCTCCGGAGCCCGCCGCCGCCCTCATCGGTCCGCCGGCAAAACCTTCCTTCCCCCTCGTCCGCCCTCTCCCTCTCTCTCTCTCTCCTCACTCTCCTCGCTCGCTCGCAAACACTCATGCTCGCGCACAAAGGGGACCGGCTGAAATTCAAATGACACGCTCGTCCGAAGACCGGGCGTCTTGATTGGATGTGGGAAGAGGTTGAAATTCAAATTCCAAACCAATCGGATCCCGGGTTCATTTGCCCCCCCCCCCCCCCCGACATTATTAGGCGACCTCCCACGTCTCTCAGATTTCCTGTCCGTTGGGTTGCACCCTGTGTAGCATGTCGTCGGCGCTCTACTGGATTTGTTGACCATATTAGGTCAGATCAAGTATTGCCCGCCTCCTTCCACTTTTTTTTTTTTCTAATTAACATGATGCTCCGGAGGCTGAGGCCTTCTTGTTGAAACAAAACGCAATTTTTCCCCTTCACGTGTTTTCATATATATTTAATATAGACATTTTATATATATTTAATATATACATTTTATTTATATATATATATATATATATATATATATATATATATATATATATATATATATATATATATAAACTATAATATAATTAATATAAATAATAAAAAACATTGCTGTATAAATGTTGTTGTGGTATTGTATTTTTTTAAAGTTAAACAGCAAACTTGTTGATTTCGATTTAATATTTCAGGCCGTAGTTCATTTTGGAACGTTCGAAATCAATTTTGCTGCATGAAAACCATTTCAAAACAATACAGAGAACAAGTACCAATTTAAATAAGTTACAGTAAAATATAACATCCCCAAATGTGTCTCTTTTTCTTAGATTTAAAAAACATCTTGCTTATAGTAACAGAAAATAACTTTAGAAACTAAGGTGATAAGGTGTATATTTTCCTCACGTTTCTTTGTGAAACTTCAAAATAACTGTATGTATTTTATTGGGTAATCTTAAATAGCTATTGCCCACTATTCTTATTACCTCAAATAATGCGCGGATCAACCGTTAAATCAATACATTTATCGATATGTATGATTTCCTATATTTAAATTGTCAATCTTCACAATGAACATGATTAGGACTCTACATTTTTAAATAGAAATACAATTCAAAAAGCAGCGGCAAAATAATCTTTGTGACGCTGCGCTTTCTAAAAGTCGCTCCTTTTCAATAGGATAAATAAAAGGAACTTCCAATACGGCCTCGCTCTTTTTTGCAATAGGGTGAATAAAACGAACTTCAAATGCGGCCTTGCAATTTTTTGCAATGGGGCGAATAAAAGGAACTTCAAATGCGGCCTTGCTCATTTTTTGAAAGGCGCCATTTCAATGTAAAGCGTTGTCTCAATACAGTAATTGCTTTTATTGACAGTAGCTTTATATGGAGGGAATCGTCCCCCCCGAAAAGAATGGCGGTTATTTTCTGCGACCCCCCCCCCCGCGCGTTCCCAGAACTAACATGAGTAAAGTCCAGATAGATGAAGGCGCCCCTTCCCGGAAAAGGTATATTGGGGGAAGATCTGTGTCATTGCTGTGAAAAGAGGCTTTGTGGAGCCGTCAGGAGGAATAGGCCATTTCATAGCCCAAGAATTTGTGAGTCAGCCCGACGACAAAAGTCTTTTGTCTTCTTGCCGTTAAAGGAGGTCGGAGAGACGCGAGTCAAAATACGGGGGGATAACGCTCGCCTTTCAAAATATTTGTTCCCGTCCGGCGGCGGCGGCCGCCCTAACCCTAACGCTCGGGAGCGGACCCGCCGCCCGTCGTTACCTTGGGTTTTCATTTTCTTTCCTCCGCGGTGCTTGAAATGGAGAAATGCGGGGAAAAGCCTCAACGGGTCCGCCGGCTCTCCCTCCCTCCCTCCGCGCTTTGTTGGATTTGCGTCCCTAAACGGGGTGGAAATGATGGGGAGTTATAAATTGCCGGGTTTGCGCTGCCGATTTCCAGCCTTCCGGCGGCCGTGACCTTTCTCTCTTTAGAAAGGAAAATGACAATCTTTGACAAGCTTGACAAGCTTTTCACCTTTTTCTGCAATTATTCGTTGCACGGTGTGACTTTACTGTTTTTCAAAATCAAACGAAAAGATTCCAGGTCGTTTTAGCAGGTTGAATCCTCCAGAAAGTAGAAAAACGATTCAAGCTTTGGCGGCTATTTATTTTGGAATTCCTCCACACGTTCTCCGGATGTCCCAATGATGAAAGGGATGTCTGAAAACCATTGCAAAAGCATGAAATCAAATTCAAGTCGGCCTTCGTTCCTTTGAGCCGTTTGCCGGCTGCCGAAATCGCCACGTCTGCGCCCCAAGAAATGATTTTAAAATGACAGATCGTTTGAAAAGAACTTTGCGAAATACGCGGTGACGCGAAGACACATCAACGAAACGCCTTGATTTCCAAATGCAAAATCTTTGCCTTTTTTTTTTTTTTTTGCAGGACCGCAAGTGGAAGCGAGCTCGGATCACGCGCGGAACGTCTCCCGACAGGTGGGTCCGAGCAAAATCCAATTTTCTTCCTTGATTTCTTTTTGTTCGTGATTTCCCCCTCGCCGCCTCGGTTGTGCGACGTAGCCAGGCCTCCTCTTTATTTGCTCAGAAAGTGCATTTCCTTCCGAGGAAAAAAAGGCCCATTTTGGTTTGGTCCTCAGATAAAATGCCACCCTAAATCAAATGCCACCCTAAATCAAAGCGGACGGACGTGTGCTTCCGCTATCGTTTTTGCAAATGTGTCCGACGTCTTGAATTTATGGAAGAAAGAATTGGGCTTGGCCGAAAAGGAAGCCGCGCCTTTCATTTCCTTTCGCTCGCGGGCCTGACTTTTTGAGACGGCCTCCCGCTCGCGGGCCTGACTTTTTGAGGGACGTCGCCCGGAGGTACTCAGGGGTTAAATCAGGAGTCGGCGCGCGGCTTTTTTTCAGCCGTTTTGCGCGCGACCGTTCGGGAAGGTCCGGGGTAGAAATCCTCGCATCCGACTTGCCCTGCCTACGAAGCGGCCCTAAAGACAATTTGGCCCGGCGGCCGTAAGCCCGGGAAACCCCTCCGCTATTGGCGGCATGGCGTCCCCGGCCCGTTTTTCGGGACTTTGTGCTCATCGCGGGCGGGGGCCCCTCTGGCCGAGGAAGCCTCCGTCTTCTTCTACTTGACTCATTTCGGCCCTTAGTCCTTTCTTTCCGGCGTTTGCGCGCAGCCGCTCGTTTTCGGCGGCGGCGGCTCGCGACCCGTTGCGGGCGTGTTCTCGGGAGTCTCCCGGCAGATGTTTTTGTCCGCCGCCTCCTGTCATCGTCGAACGGCGCCAGGTCACGGACGCAGACTTTCCCCCTTGTGTAATACTTCCTCACGCGTGCGCCCGTGACTCGCGTAGCAATTTTTTGACCATCCTCGTCAGTCGAGCGCTCGGGCTAAAATTTGTCAACAATCGGGGCCGCGCAATCATTCGCCGTTTGCGGTGGGGAGCGAAAGGTCAATGGCCCGGTGGTTGAAATTCTTTCGGAGCCGGGAGAAAATAAAGAGAAATCTGAAATGAAGATTGCCTCGTTACGGATTCCTCTCGGCGTGAGCGACGCCGTATTTTCACATCGTTCAAAGTCGATACGCTAAAATGATCTGCTTAGCTGAATTTTTTCCAGCGACAAGAATGACTCAATCGAATGTTTTTGGCTTAGCAAATGTTAACGGAGCCTTTGAGCACATTGAAATCCCACGCCCGCACCTACTCGCGCAATGACAAATAAATCCGCCGAACCGAAACAGTGTCGCAATAAACAGATCCGCGTGGCGCGTTATGTACACGCTTATGCCGCAGACCTGAGTTTGCCGCCGTTTTTTGTTTACTTCTTTTACAAATGACGATGCCAGCCATCATACAATTCTGAAACGGACTTGAACGTTTGCTCCAAATGACCTATCGTAGCTTCTCATGTCGATTTCAATGTGTTGCCCGTTCATTACATTGTAGCGTTTACCGCGCGGGGCGGCGGCATTAGCTCGTTTTCGCAGATAAATACTAAATCATAAACTACGCTTCTGCTGAGTCCGAGTCATCGGAATGATTTCGCAAGCGCCGTATTTATGCAAACATTCCCATCAAAGAGGGCTTTTTTTTTTTTTTTTTTTACTTTCTAGATGTGTCGCGGTTGTCCCTGTAATTCGTCAGTGTATATTTAGTCCGGAAAGCCTGGCTTCTGGACCAGAATTTCAAATGAGATCCGGTGGATTCAAACGCAACCCCGGCGCGAGCGCGAAAAGGAGGACGTGTCTGCGCTTGTGCTCGCGATTGCTAAAACTCACGCGAGGCGGCCTTTGTGTCCCGACCGGCCCGGTGACTAAGCGGGAGCGTGAGCGGGCGGGAGCCGGCCCCCGGGAGCCGGCCCGCGGGAGCCGGCCCGCGGGAGCCGGCCCGCGGGAGCCGGCCCGCGGGAGCCGGCCCCCGCGCCGATGGCGCATCCCCGACCACGTTAGCCAGCCGTCCTTTTGGCGCGGGCGCGGCCGTACTCCGGGAAAGCTCCAGGAAGGGACGCGCGAGAGCGACCGCGGCGCCGGCGACCCCGCGCCCCACCGCCCTCGCCCGTCACGTTCGGGAAGGGCCGGCCTTCCCCTCGCACCCGGCACCTCTCGCACGAGGGAGCTTTGGAGCCACTCGGCCGGCTTGCGTTCCTCCCTTTCTCCAACGCCGCCGTCCGCCGAAACCACTCGTCGCTTTGTTGCCGGCAGATCTTTCGTCCCGCCGCCGTCTCCTTCGGCGCCTCGACGGTGTGCCCGGCGATGGATGACGTGGATTTTTCCGCCGATTTACCCAACGGCTTCTGCCAGGGGTTCTTTATAAGAGGCCCGCCTCATCTCTGTTTTATCTCTCGCGATGCATTGCCGTGGTTATTTTAGCTTTGCTCCTCTGGGCCATCGCCGGCCCCCTCCTCCGCGCCAACGAAAAAAAAGGCCGTGTCTCTGCTAAGGCGGAATATTTGGCGTGACCTTTTTTCTGTTTTTTGTTTTTTTTGTGTTGTAAAACTTTGAGGGATGAATTAAGAGCTCAAATGAATGAATCACATTTGAATCTGACTTCAAATACTATGGAAAAAGCAGCGAGCGGTGTTTTTTTTTCCATTTTGATTGATATGCAAGAAAAAAGTGGCTTTTTTCTTTAGCAGATGTGGTAACCATTCACCTTCCGCTCTATTTGGCGTCGGTCCCAAGCGCTTGCCGCAACATTTACTTTTGACCGTCGCGAGGAACCACGCTCATGCCGAACGGCTGGCTAAAATACCGTTCGAGTAAATAATCGTCCTTGCCGTCGGTCTCAGAAGCGGGCTGCTTTTGACAATGTAGCGGTTGGCTCCCGTTCTAACCGATTGGCTCTGGATTTGAAAGGCGACGCGCGCTTTGGTCCGAGGCCCCGCACCCGCCCTCGGAAGCGCCCCGCGCCCGCCCTCGGAAGCGCCCTCGGACGCGCCCTCGGAAGCGCCCTCGCGTACCCCCGGAGGCTACTCGGACGCCCTACCGCCCGCCCGTTTGACAACCGGGAGCGCGGTAGGAAAGGAACAAGCGGCGGGCGTGTTTTGCGCATCGCGGGACCGAGCCGTCCGTCGGGGGGGGGGTTGAGCTTATGAGAAAGCCAAATCGCATGAACGGAAACGCGAAATAGGGAAAAATGGAAAACTCCCCCCGCAGGCACAAAAAGCTCAAATGAGCTTCGGGGCGACGGACCCGTAGGCTCGATCCGGCTGGTTGCCGCCGCGACGGATATCCTTGAAGGGACGCCAGGAGCGGCAGCTTGGAAATTGCCTTTCACGCGCGCACGTTAGCCGTTTGACATGTTTTTGGCTCAATATCTGACGTCTCATTGACGTGAACCGGTACCGCGGCAAAGGCCGAATATCGGCGCTCGATGTCGACGTTGGCCCGTTGCGTAAGTGTGATTTTGTAATACGCGTACTGTAGATGGATCCCGGTAGACCGTTTAGCCTGCAGAAAGCTTGCGAAAAAACCCAAAAAACAGCCGCGAGTTCCGGGGTTTAAGTGACGGTCGATTCCGGTTATCGGGAGTTCCGCTCTGACTCACTTCCTGCTTTGGCTCGACAGGAAGTTTCACTCTTTCCACCGACGGGCCATCCGCCGCACCTTTGAATATGCCGCTCTCGCGCTCAGCCGCGGATGGTCTTATGAATGGGCGGGAGAGTGCCCGCGCGTGCAAAAAGTCTTGCGCCGCGCATTGCAGGTGCAGCCGACTAACTTGGACATCAACGTTTCACAAAGTCGTTGGGGCCCGAACATGGATTCGTCGTCCCTTTTATTTCTTTCATTCTGTTTTGAACCGTCCGGACATTCCGGTGCTTGTTCTTCTTCTTAAGCAATTTATTACCGTGGATACTAAAGTACTCGTAACTTAGATACTAAAAAGTCATTGATGACTCGATCCGCTACAGCACTAATGTGATGAATTACTCTATGTCATTAAGTACCGAAGTAATCCGTTACTTTAGACGAGTGATACTGATGTCGTCGATTACTTTAGGCACTCAAGCTCTAAAGTAATCAATTATCCTTAAAAGTAATCAATTATATAAGCGCTTCAATCTTAAAGTAACTCAAGTTACTGATTACTTTTTCAAGGGATTGGTAACTTTAGTTCTTAACTCCCTACACTGATGAATATTCTTCTTGGGAAACGTTGACATGGATTAGCGTACGTCCAGCTCACCTCCAATTTAAGGCGTCGCTGTTTTGAGGAACCGGAGAGCGCTACCGTTGTCTTATTTGAACCGAGCGCTGTCAATTCTTTGTTTTTAATCGAATGCGGAGTTTGATTTCACTCGGGGAAAAGGATGACCCGACCAGTGACGGAGAAGACAACGTGAACCGCTCTTGTGCCGTATGCCTCAATTGTTGTTGAGTTGTTTTTTATTCAATCGCGACGCAATTCAAAATATGAAACGATCGTTGTTGTGTGAATAAATGGATGTGTAATCCACTTTACTGCGGACTCGACAAATATTTCTACGGCCCAATTGCAAAGGGGTCGCAATAACCAAGTTTAGTGCGAGGTTGCTTCACGTTCCAATTAATTTGCTTTTTATATGAAAAAAAAAGAAAAACGCACTGTACGCGAAAACCCATAAGATCGGTTGCGCGTTTGCACCTCTGCTCCGTCGCGGCTCATGCAAATGGTTTCCCGGTTAAGCCAAATGTAGAGGAAGGTCGGATCCGCGATCCTATTAGTCACCGGGCGTGTCGGTCACCCGAGACGCACCTCGGCAATGACGGCAGATGTAAAAGGAGGCCGGAAAGATGGCCGCCGCCCGACCCCCTGTCGCCGGCGGCCGAGAGGACAGTAGGCGTCCGAGCTCGGGGCGTACATGCGGAGACGGCCGCCGATGCCATAAAGGCTCGCGGCGGGGGGGGATCTCCGAGCGACCGGGGGCGGGCTCTCCGCGCTTTAGCGGTGAGCTCATTGGAAAAAGCCCACTTCAACCCGTGGAGGAAAACATGCCGATATTACGTGACTGCGATTGCGCGTGACTCATCATTTTTCCTTCAGTTTTTCGCTCCTCGGTGGGAACCGTCTGTCGAGCTTAGGCGGATCGGGGATGGGCGGGGGGGGGGGGGGGGGGGGGGGGGGTCGCATTCCGCCAAATCCCAGCGTCCTCCCGCCGCTCGTATTATGTCAGGTGTGAACCGTGGCCTCGCCGAGCGTTGTTGGGTAGCGGCGTTGCCCGAGCCGGTCGTTGCCAAGGTGTCCTCCTTCTCTGCCGCCGTCCCCCGCTCGGGACGTTCCGGCCGTCCCGAGGCGCGCGCCGGGTCAAAGGTGGCCCGTGCCCGGAATTCACCCTTTACAAAATAGGATGCCCCAACGGCAAAGGCGCGCGCGCCCACAGCGAGCGGCGGCAGGAAACCATCATTCGTTCCAAAATCCCGCTCCGCAATGAAACCTTTTCGGGAACGTCCGGCTTCCGGGAAGTCGACGCCGTCTCGCTTTGCGCCTTTCCCTTATTATGGGTCAAGCGAGGCGCCTGGCGTCGCCTGCCGGGCGGCTCTTTGACCGCAAAGGGACCCGTGGCGGAGGTAAAAAAAAAAAAAAAAAATACATTGAAAAACACTTGCAAAACTGCTCCAAAAAATTATTTTATGAATAATTTTAATTCAACAAATGACATACAGCGATAGAAGATCCTACAGTAAACAAAACGCACGCTTGATATCATTTCTAATATGAAATAATTAGTAACTAAGCAACAGTAAAAGAAAATGGTTGCATTCATTCCATTTTATTCAATCAAATGGCTGCACAAAATAAAAAAGGTCTGAATCCAGATCGCTTGTAAATGAACCCTTCTGTTGAAATAAAATGGATTAAATTCTACACGGCATTTTTTTCCAGTGGCAGAATTTCACTTCAACTCCTCTGCACAAATTCCATCAAACCATTCTTCTAAGCCATTAAATTGGAAGGCGACACCCCAAATTTGTACTTGTTTGGTTTCCAGCAGAAAAAGGTTGCTGGCTAAATGCTTTGCGTACACGCAATAGCTGGAAGGAGACCTTTCCCCTTGGCTTGACCTTGACTTGCCGCTGTTTTTTTAGCAAACATTAGTATGGTCCTGACATTTTTCAAACGTGAGGAAAATATGATTGTCAAAGGAATTTTTTCATATTTACCCCGTTCCGTTGTTCTTTTTGGGTTAGGGTTCCACTGCTATTCATCGGACGGCATACACTATGGACTCTTTTACAAAGTCTGTGTCTTATATGTCATACCGCGTAAGTTAATATCACTAAGATATGATCATGTCTTTACCTCTGCCGCTACTGTTACTTTTGGTTAAACTGAAGATTCTGTTTGCCTAAAAATTGCCTGTGCCAACATTTTAGGAACACACCAAAAAAAAAAAAAAACACCAATTACTTTGCCCCATTTCAGAAAGGCAAAATGCAAGCTTAAAAGGAATGTGTTCAAGTGCCAATCTGCTAATGATTAACAGTTGAAAAAAGACATTTTCACACATTCAAAATTCATGCGAAAACGTCTTGTTTTCCAGAGACAAGTTTACAATATTCGGAACCAATTTCAAGAACGCCGCCTCGATTGCTTGATTTCAAATATTTCAAATGAATACGTGGACCGTATATTATCAAATAGAATTATTAGGTGGTCAATCGCATTTTTTTCTTTTGATGTTGCAATAATCATACAAAGGTTTAACCAAAGCCTCGCGTTGCTTTTTTGAAATTGCTGTCGTCGTCGCCGAAGATTTTTGAAGAAAGCCCATTTTAGTTTGATCAGCAGCTGCTGTAAATAGCTGCGTATCCAAATGACATCTTGTGACCGCCGCCAGCTTTTTTCTCGCGTTTCTTCTCTCGCGCGCTCGATTCGGCTCGGCAAGTTTCAACTTTCACCCCGCGCCAAAAGCCGCAGTTACACTACAAATACACAAAGTGCAATCGAGTTATACAAAGGGAGAAACACAATAGAAAGCTTTTCCGAAGCTCGGTCCTACTCACGGCTTATTATCGAATCATTATTTAAAGCGTATGTCCAGTGGGTAAAAAAAAGAAGAGGTTCCAAATCATTTTAGGGGCGATGAAAAAGCGTCGTCTCCTCGGGCGCCGGCAACTTTCAGACTGAGGCTTTTTTGCGGCGTTCGCCGGTGAATGCGAGCGCGCCCGTGACTCAGTCTTACTCATGGAGCCGGCGATGAGCCGCCGCCGATGAGTCGCCGCCGATGAGTCGCCCGCCGGCGGCGAGTCGATGAGTCGCCCGCCGTTTCTCCCTCCCCCCTTTGTTCTCGGCGCTCGGACGGCTCGGCGCCCGTTTTTGAATTTTGGGGGGCCGATTTTTTGTTCGGGTTTCTTCCGATGACGCGGGGGGAAGGGAAGTCAAGTTTTCTTGAGTCTTTAATACGGTGCTACGCGGGAATTAGTACCTGTCGTTTTCTTTTAGGGTGTGAAAGTTGTGCGACGTTAATGATTTGCGCGTGCGGGACGGAAATGACCCGCCGCCTTCAAGGGAACGTCGCGGGCCGTAAAGTCGAGCGTTCGCCGGGTGACCGTCCCGCCGTATCGCACGTTTGGCGAGGCTTCCGGGAAACGAGAAAAACGAACAAGCCGCGAGGCGTAGCCTCGGACGCGGTCGTTGGGACGCATTTGTCGAAGGATTAATCGCTAGCTGCGCGCCGGGCCGACGCTCGCGGGCAATTCTCCGGCTTCTTGCCGCCTTTTTTTTTTGTTGTTTTTTTTTTTTTCCGCGACAATGGGAAGGGAGGGCGTTCGGTAGCGAGCTCGCGCTCGGCGGCTAAATGTTGTAAAGGGTTTCCTAATATGGGCCGTCTTACGGGAGCCCCCTCCCCCCTCGGGCCACCCCCCCGGGTTTCAGCCAGTGATGACACAGCTCGCTACGACTGGCTTCCCCATTAATTGGCTGAAACCAGTTCTTACAGGAACCGCCTGTGATAAATGTGAGAGTTCTGAGAAGTCATTCATTTCTCCTCGCTGCGGCGGTAGAGGCGGCACTGCGAGGGAGTTGAACGGGTTCATCTGCGCGCGCACGTGTCTGTGTATACGAGAGAGCGGGAGGAAGCTGAGAGGCGACCGGGAGAATGTGGCTGGCTGACTACAGCTGTCGCAGGCACCATCTGAAGAGCGGACAACTTTCATTTTTCTTCTGTTTTTGGAGGCGGGGGGGGGATTTTTGAACATGATTTGGACTTTTTTTTTTTGCTCTTGCCCACGTGTGTCCTTTCACGTATTTATTTTTTCAGGTACGCCTCGTCGGTCTTCTTCCACGCGGCCAAGGCAGACGGGACGGCGCGTCTCCCTTTGTGGCCGCCCTCGGGCCGGCGAGTAACAAAGATGTGACGTGATTTGCACACAGGCGCACCCCCGCTCCACCCCCCTTACCTAACCGCCTCTCGGCGTCCTTCCCTCTCTCCCCCGCTTCCTCCCGTGCGCGTCGGCGGGAGCGGACTGGCTCCGCTCCCCGGCTGGGCGCGGCACTGCGGCGCGCCCGGAGGGGAGCCCGGGCTCCCAACTGTAAGTACGGGGGCCTCGGACCCCCTGACCGGCTCGCCGCTTCTATCGGTTCGCGCGCGCGCACCCAGGAAGGAATGTTGGCCCCCTGGCGTTGACGGGCCGGCCCTCCACTTTGATCCTTTTGCTTCTTTCTTCTTCTTTTCCACCGAGACGTCGAAAAGAAAATCCATTTTGCGGATTTGGTTGTCAGCGGCCGGTCGGTAGCTCGGCCCGGCGCGCGGAGAGGGGCCGTCGCGGGGTCCGCCTCCGCTCGCTATTGAAGCGTAGCACTGTAGCGTGCTGACTCATGCTCCGTCTTTCCAATCGGGAGCATGTGAGCGTGGTCACTCCCCTGCGCGTCTCACATACGCACTTGCACTCTGTGCCCCGCCTGAACTCGCCGCTGACTGTAGACCGGGGCGGGGGCTGCCCCCCCCCTTTCACCCCAATAGTGACAATCCATCAAAACCTCCCTGTCGGGAACAAAAAGAGCCAGTTGAAGCCGTAGACCGTGTCTTGTCCTACTCTGTCGCTGTGGTGGATTCGTTGAGAACCAGCTTTTTTTTTTTTTTTTTTAATGGGCTTATGTGGAATGAGAAGAAGGAAAGACTTGAAGTTGCATAAAGACAGATTAAGGAGTTTGAAGAACAATGTTCCTATTTTCTTGTAACCGGAGCCCGCCGCAGTTCCGGGAGAGCGGCGAGGCAATTTTACTCGCGGGCCGGGGTCAGCGGGGACGTTCCGAGCGAGGGCGACTTTTATTACCCCCCATCTCTAACCGTCCCGCACATGGAGCCGGATCGCCGGGCCAGGCGTCCGCCCGCGGCGGACGGATTTTACCGTCGCCCGACGCCGTCGTCATCTCAAAGCCGGGGACGGCCTCGCCTTCCTCCTCCTTCAAGTTCCCTCTGTACTCCGCCGCCTCTGTCGTCCTCCGTTCCAGCGCCCGCTTCCCAAAAGTCCTTTTCCGGCCGGCCGTTTTCAGAGTCTTTGAAGGAGCCCGGCGGCTGCCGCCGGCTCGGCGTTATTGTTCAAAAGGCGTTTTTCCGCCGCCTCGGGAGCCCAAAGCATCAAACGCGACTGGCGTGGCCCCTCTTGTCCGCGCTCATTGTTCTGCGCGGGGAGGGAGCGCGAGTCGGCCGGCGGATGCGAGAGACGAGGGTCTACTGTCGGATCCTTCCCTAATACAGGCGCGTAAAGGAGCGAGCCGCATGCTAGTAAGTGCTTCTCTTTTGTAAGCTTTAAGCCCGCGTGATGGCTACGGGATCACGCTAGGCGTGAATAGAAAGTGTTTTTCTTTTTCCCCCGCGTACCACCGAGCGCGGCGGGCGCTGGGGCCGGCACGAGCGAGAGAGGGGGAGAGAGAGAGAAAAAGCCCTCAAGCGAGCGCGCAGCGAAAAGCGTCTGCGCCGTTACCTCGGCCGAACCCTCCGATGAACCCGTTGAACCGGCGGGGCCAAGAGACCAATCGCTCCGGTCCCTTCCAGACAGAGAGGTACTGTTGGACGGCCCTTCCCGGGCTCCGGCTCGCTTCCCGCCGCGACGCTAAGCGGGATCGTTAGGCTTTGTTCCGTCCGGCGTCCTCGCGCCCGGCGTGCTCGCGCCCGGCGTCCTCGCGCCCGCCCGGCGCCGCTCGCTCTCCCGGCCTGTCACGTAGCTTATCAGACTGGTGTTGGCTGTTAAGATTACAAGGCGACAACAGTCTGTAGGCTGTCTGACATTCCGGGCTCTTTCATCTGACCGGCATCCCGTTTCGTCCTCCTCCTCCTCCTCCTCCTCGTCTCTTTGTCTCGCCGAGCATCGGTTCCCGTTTCGGGGCGGGCGCGCTACCGTCCTACTTCCCTACGAGCGTCCGTCAAGCACGGGGGAGAAGCTCCGGCTTTTTTGTTCCCCGACATCCCGGGGAGGCCAAAATGGGGAACCGCTGTCGGCGTCCTCCCGAATTCCCCCCAAATCCGCCCGATCGCAACAATTGCTATCGTGACGGCCGACACAGTCGCTGTAAAACGCGCTCTTCCCTTTTGCTCTTCCCCGTCCGCAGCAACTCACTAAAGCTTCGCTTTTCTCTCTCTTTTTTTCTTTTAATCGGCATTCAAGATGAAACTTTCGCTGCCTATGAAAGCGGCTCTCCCTTGGCCCTGACAAACACGCCTGCGTTATATCCTTGAAATCCTTTTGTACTCTCCTCATATTGAATGTTGCACCGTTGTCTGTACCCGAATCCATGCCGAATGCTGTACTGTTTTGGTTTTTTTCCCACTTCAAATAAAGCGCACCGAAACCGAAAGGAGACGAGTGTCTTGCCCCTTTGAATTTGAGCGCGCGGAGACGCGGACGTCGACCCCGAAGCCTCTGGAGAAGCTCACCTCGGGTTCATCGCCGCTCAGATACTCGCGTCTAACCTTTCACGCGCGAGAGCTTAGCGCCTTACTGATTCGCCACAATGACATCTGCGTTTTGGATCGGGAGCAAATGGCATTTAAGTTTCCTTCAAACGTAAATATCACACTAGGTTTGAGCATTCTGCAACTTAATTTGCGTGTGTTTTTCATATGACGTACGACTTCATTTAAAAGTATATTAGTCATCTACGACAAGTGTGACCTGCAACTTTAGGACATTGTACAAAAAACAATTTTGGGGGCTTAAAGTAGGAACTTGCTGAAATGACGTTAAAAGACAAACGCGTCTATTTATTGCAATAATGTCAATAATGTTTGCCGAGGGTTTAAGTTCACCTTTGCGAGTCAAGGGGCGCTTAGGTCTGTTTCCTGATATTTTTGTTAGAAAGCCCATCTTTACATGAACAGAACTGAAAATATTGGATTGAATTGCCCAAATTCAAGTGTTATGGGATTGTTGCTTTCATTTCTATTTTTTGCACCGAATCTCTCTTGCATTCTCACAAACCCCAATGAGAAAAGTTGCCGCGTGTAAAGCGGCGCCGTCGTCATGAACGCGACCAAAGTATTCGGGTTCCAAAAGCGACCGCGCCCGTGGCAGCGCAGCCGAGAGCGAGTGGGCTCCGCCCGGCCCCGCCCTTCCTCCTGAAAACCCTAGCGATTGAAAATCCGACGTGCGAATTGTTCTGGGCCGAACAAACAGGGACCCAAACTGGATGCCGATTTGAATGTGACATGGTTTGAACTCCTGGCACGCTGACCCACTCTTCCCGTGTGCTTTTATCGGCTCTTGGAGTATTGCGGTCTGAGGGATGCTAAAATATCCTGTGACCTTGTGTGTGTGTGTGTGTGTGTGTGTGTGTGTGTGTTCACAGGCTCCCAAAAGAAGACACTTAATGTTTAATATTTTACTGGGGGCAAATATGCAATAATAATAAGTTATTTCTTTTTGACACTATGTTGATTTTTTTTGTGTTTGAAGTTTGAAAGGTTCTAAAGTTCCATAAATCAAACACCGATGGCATGCTTTCAATGTTTTTTTAAGCCAAAGGTGTTTTGCGGCGGTAAAAGGGCTACTTGGCTGAAATCGCATTTTCACAGGGGGCACGTGACGGAAAAAAGGTTGCCCTAAAGAATTCCAAACCTACGTCGAGTACACGTTGGGCAAGTGGGGTTTCGCGCGTGCCGCCGACGGACGATTTGCCGATACTTGATGAGGAACGTTTGAACTTCCCGCCTCCGCGTCGGGTTACGTGAGTCACAAACGTTCCGCGTGGACGATATCGTTGGATCAACAGGAAAGGTGCGGCCACCACGCTCGCGTTACTTGTTGCCTTTGTCGTTCCGGGACTTTAGCCGGGGAACCTGCGTCACTCAGGTGCGTCCCGATCACGCGGGACATGAAAACCAGCGAGACCGCATGGGGAACAATGAGGCGGCGGAGTGGGCGGGAAACTCATCCGACCGACGGTGTACCTCGCGCGCACACACACCTTGGGTTTGACCTATTTTCCGCGGACTCGCTCGAAGCTCAGGCGGCAGCGAGCGCGCGATTTGAGAGTCTGTGCGTCATCATACGATGCCGTTACGCAAATATGCTTCAGCCGCCCGTGCGCATTGCAGCCTCGCCGATTGGAGGAATGTTTGCTCCTGCTCATTCGCTAACATGACCTTTTCTCTCGCTTCGGCGCCTAAATGGCAGAGGTGGGCGATTTACATTTTTTCGCCGGGCCGACATCCGTCGGAGCCCCGCCCGCTTTCCATCATCGTCGGTTTGTGGTGAAATTTGAATCGACAGTCCGTCAGTGTATTTTTGCCCAACCCTCCGCCACCACTAGAGGGTGACATTTGACTTTTTTTTTTCTGGCCCGTCATTTGCCTAAACGGGCCGCATTTCAGGGAGGCTACGCTGGCACAGTACCAGTCAAAAGTTTGAAAATACCCTCTAATTCCGTCTCCTTACATGATCTCAAAATTTCCCAAACGTAGAATAAATGTTCAATAGTCACCATTTTAACGATGCGATTATTTGGTAAACGGAAAAAAATGCTAATCCAAACATATTTATGCTATGGATGATTTGAAACAGTGCAAAGAGAAGGCGGACACTGATGAATAAACGGCAAACGTCAAGCGACCCGAAACCGTCCCTCGGTTCTTCACAAAATACTAAGAAAAGAAAATAATAGAATGCATATATGATTCTGAAAAAAAAACACTCCAGGGCCAGCAGATCCTGATTGTAGGTCAAGCATATACAACGGCTCATTACATAGAAAAAAAAGAGGCTCCGCTGCGACACGCGCTGAGGGCTAAAACAGCAACAAGGCCCAAACTAAAGCACGGCTGGAGATTTGAACTCGCGTGTTTTGGTTTGAGCGACTGCCGAGATGTCTTGCTGACTCACGGGCGCAAATGATTGTAGTTATTGGATCCGCGTCAGGGCAGTTATATAGAGCGGCTCCAGGATCGTGCTTCTTAATGAGAAGCAAAAGGAGAGGCCGCCTGAGCGGGAATGAAAAACGTCATTGCTTGTGGGGGGGACATTTGCCTTGTCTGGTCGACTTGAGAAAAACACACGCACTGTGTACATTTACCTGGAGTGCGTGCCCTCATTTATTGCATGAAATCTGCAAAGTAAAAATCAGTATTTGATTTTGCCCGGTCCCACTTAGAAAGAGGTCAATTATCAAGAAAAACAACAAGGTAAACGTCCTACATGAAAATCTGCAAACGGACTTTGAATTCGTTTCTCTTTGTTTTGTTTTTGTTCCCTTTTAAAATGTGATTTGTTTTTGTTAACAAATGCCTAAAATTGCTGTTTTTGACAGGTCCGAATCAAAAGGCAGGACAAGCGAGAAAAACAGCGGTAAACCTGCAATCGAAACAAGTTCAGCTAAGCCTAAAGGTAGCGAGCGAACATCGTTTGCTGCCACCTACCGGCCACGATCGGCTCGGCCGTGTGGAATATTCGCGTTCATGACAAATCGGCTTCGAGTAACCAGCAGTTGATCGGGCGCGGTTCGCGCGATCGTGCCCGCCCGGCGTCCGATCGGCGCGAGCGACTTTTACCGAGCGTCGTCGGCTTTTTCCGTCGTCCCCCGGAAACGAGCGAGGCGAGCCGAGCCGAGCCGAGCCGAGCGATGCCAGCCGTCGACGCTAGGGGCGTTCCCGGCTTCCCGCCCCGTCGAAGGCTTCTCGCGTGTTCGGTTAGCGCGACGAGCGGCGGCGCGGCTGCTCGCTCACGCCTTGTGTGTCGGAGCCGGCCGGCCGCGGCTCTTCGGGCTTCCCCGCGAGGCTGGGCGGCGGGCTCGCCTTTTCTTGCTAAACGCCATGGCGGGGGTCTTCGACATCGACTTGGACCAAGCGGACGACCGCGCGTCGGACGACGAGCTGGAAGACGGGGTATTTCCCATCCCAGTTAGCGCGGATGCTAATCGCGCCTTTACGCCGGAGTGTTTGGCCAAGTTGCTAATGGGATAACGCGTCCTCGCCCCGCGTTTCCCGCCACGCCGGCGTACGCCCTAAAACGTCATTTTATCGCATTTCCTCCATTTAAAGTGCCCCCTGCGATACTTTTGTTTGGACACACACGCGACGTCGACTGGGTTTTAGATCTTTTTTTTTTTTTTTTTTTTGTCAGACAGTGTCCGCCGGACGGATTATGTGTTTTTTGTGTGTGTGTTCCTGTCCTGCTAGACTCGTGAGATCCGATTTGTGGTTTCTAACTATGTAGTTAGGACATTTTGGAAAGTGGGGATATTCAGGCCGGTCCTCACTTTTTTTAGGGTGAAAACTTGCTTTTGGAGTATAGCTTTGAATTGGGTTAGACTAGGTGTCGGGCTTGGGCGATCATTTCTGATGGTTAGGAATGCATTAGGCCAGTGAATGTCCTCACAAGTACCGTTAAGCCGTGCAAGCCTTTGTTTGTGTGTGTGTGTGTGTGTGTGTGTGTGTGGGGGGGGGGGCATATATAAATGTAAAAAAAGTGAATCGTTCAATCTAATAACTTATAATAATAACTAATAACAGAGTATACATAACTGCATACCAGTAAACAGGCGAGCGCCGTTTAAGTCCAGTCAACTTAAACTTGTCGTATACATCGATACAATGACTATTTACACCCAAAAAACAAATGAGGCGCTTTGCCAGTTTCCGACCTACCGCTAACCCCGACGATGCTGCCTCGCCTCCTTAATGTCAAGTCGCGATCTTCATTTTCAGATTTTTTTTTCTTTTCGTTGCCAGATGGACGAATACATGGAGCAATGCAGCGGCTTTGAATTGTGAGTATCAACCCGCTCGGCCGTCAATCTAATTCCTTCCTCACTCTTTTGTTTGATCTTACCAGTGACGTCGAGGAGCGCGAGAAGTTTGAGATTTCCGAGAACAACGTGAACAAAGGAGCCGAACGGATCCGACCCGAGTGCTTTGAGCTGCTGAAGGTTCTGGGAAAGGGCGGCTACGGAAAGGTGAGCCGTCCCGTCCGTGTATTTTTGTTTTTGTTGTTTTCACGAAGGCCTTGGAAATTGCGCATCGCTTCGCAATACCGCTGCTCATTGGGCTGTTGGGATTCAAATATACGCCGGCAGCAGCATTGCGGGGAATATCCCATTCATCTCTCGGTATGATGCCGTACGTTTCCGCGCCCTGGCTAATTCACGGACTATCGGCCTGCGTTATAGGGGGAAAAACACTTTGCCACCGTTTTGTGGCATATATTTTTGAGGGAGGCTGGTCAATTACATTTTGTGAACACTTGTCACGTACTTATAGAGACGTTAAATGTATAACTGTCATTTTTGTAAAATCGTTGTTGTCTGTATTTCATTGTGTTGTGTTGTCAGCTGTCAATTTGCCACTAAGATCAGAATATCCTCATCCTTCCCAGAAAACATTCTGCGGAAAACCGACAAAAAGCCCAAAAGAATTGAAACCCTTTTGGAATTGAAGCTCGATTACCCGGAGCCCTGTGAGTTTTGGTATCTTCCGTTTTGTGTTTTTAGGTTTTTCAAGTTCGGAAGGTATCGGGTTCCACCTCCGGGAAGATTTTTGCCATGAAAGTTTTGAAAAAGGTTAGTATGAAAGCCATCCTTGAGTAATTGGAGTTTTTTTAAGGAAAAAAAAAAAGTCTATTTCGAAACGTTATTTTTGCTTATCGTGCCGTCAGAATGTGATTTCGGCTCTATTTTGTTGCCTATTTTGCCTTCGATGTGGGCGTCCTCCGACGGAAGCGTCCGGTGAGCCCGCCTTTCTCCGCAGAGAATGAACCCCCTTGAATACTGAAGTGTTGAATAGCCACTGTACGCAACACCGCGCCCTTTTTCCGTACGGCATTCACTCGTGACGCCGCACCCCAGGAGCGGAGCGCGCAAAGTCGCGAAAGCCCGCAGCGGCTTTCACGCCGCGCTCCTTTCGACTCGCTCCTTTCCTCGCGGTTTTGGATAACGATGTGTTTGTGGGCTCAACGAGGCTTCCCTCCCGCTCTCCGGGCGGGCGTCCGATTCCGTCGCTGACGCGGCGGAGACCTCCGGCGGGGCGGGGGGCACGGCCGGCATACCGATGACGGCGCCCGTGCGGTTTTCCGTCCTTTTGTCAGGCCGCGATCGTCCGCAACGCAAAGGACACGGCGCACACCAAAGCCGAGAGGAACATCCTGGAAGAAGTCAAGCATCCTTTCATAGTGGATCTTATATACGCTTTCCAGACGGGAGGAAAGTTGTACCTGATTCTGGAATATCTCAGCGGTGAGCGCGGGCGCGGCCCCGTTTCCCTCGCATGAGCCGGGATCACCTTCTTTTTCTTCTTTTGACTGTGCCCACCGCAGGCGGGGAGCTCTTCATGCAACTGGAGAGAGAGGGCATCTTTATGGAAGACACGGCATGGTAACTTCAATCTTTCGGCACACTTTTATTAGGTTTGCGAGATTTTTGGGGGGGAGGGAGCGGGGGGCCTGGGCAGCATGCTCTGACTGATAGGGATTTCCTTTTTGATCCCGTTTTTGGGCAGAATCAGCCCGTTAATTTCAACATTAATAATGAAGGATGTCCTCCCACGGGTAGGGTTTATCTGCAGAGTTTCATTATGCGTGCGTGGGCTGACCTGCTACCAATTCTACGCCAATAGCGAGGGTCAACAGCAAAACGTATCGTTTTTCTTTTCGCGCGACGCATTGCGCGGCACCGGTCATTCGGTCATAATTCATTCTTGTCATTTGTGTTTGTCTTGCTCCTGCGGGAGTTGACGGCTCCTCAAATGATGACTGAGAAGCAAAAATGTTTCTTTGAAACTTCTGAATGTCATTGTTTCCAAATCAGCTTTCGGATTGCGGACAGCGTGGACGAAAGAGCAGAACTTCATTGGGGCTTGGGCTGTGATTTCACTTGACTTTACGTAAAAGGACACTCCCTCTTCTCTAGTTTTTACTTGGCTGAAATTTCAATGGCGCTGGGCCACTTGCACCAGAAAGGCATCATCTACAGAGACCTGAAGCCTGAAAACATCATGCTCAACAACAACGGTACAAAGATCTTGCGCCGCCTTCTCCATTTCTGCCTTGCAATTGCTAAGGCAAGCGCGCTTTGCGCTTTTGCGCTTTTGCGCTGGCAGGGCACGTGAAGTTGACCGACTTCGGTTTGTGCAAAGAGTCCATCCATGACGGCGCGGTCACCCACACCTTCTGCGGTACCATCGAGTACATGTGCGTAGGTCTGGAACGGGCCGCGCCATTTGAGAGCGCCGGCCCTCTTGCGGCTCGGCGGCCGACCGGACCCGCGCGGCTCCTTAACCTGGCGACTTCCTCAGGGCTCCGGAGATCCTGATGAGGAGCGGCCATAACAGAGCGGTGGACTGGTGGAGCCTCGGGGCCCTCATGTACGACATGCTGACGGGGGCGGTAAGGGCGCGCCGTCGCCGGCCGGAAAGCGGGCCCGTCCCATCCCCTCCCTCGCCCGGCTCTTTTGTTCGCCCGCAGCCCCCCTTCACCGGGGACAACCGAAAGAAGACCGTCGACAAGATTTTGAAATGCAAACTCGGCCTTCCGCCTTACCTCACTCAAGAAGCCAGAGACCTCCTCAAAAAGGTGGGCCCCGTTGCCCCCCCCCCCCTCCGCAAGGTCTATTTTGCCGCGCTTTTTTGCTCCCCTTTCGCAGCTTTTAAAACGAAGCGCCTCGTTGCGACTGGGGGCGGGGCCGGATGACGCCGCCGAGGTGCAGGTAACTTTTTTTTTTTTCATCTCAACAAATCTGAAATTGGGTCCAATAAGTGCGACCAAGAATCACTTTTTTTCTCCTCGGTATTTTTAAGGTCCGCTTCCCGTGTATCTTTGAATGATCCGCGTTCCAATAAACAAGATGGGATTTATTCGACGTTTTCTTCCCTCGGAACGCACGCAAGCCTTGGCCGTTGAGCTATTGTTAGAGCGGGCGCGCGGCCCGCTCGGCTTTTCCCTCGGCTGACTTGTACTTGCTGTCACTTTTTTTTTTTTAAAGGGCGCTTTACACAACGGAGCACAAGGGCATCTGTGTTTGCTGTGCGTGTGCGGTTCCGCTCCCTCCCGCCTCCTCCGCGCGTAATTGCTCACCCCTCTCCTGTTAATTGGAGGCAATCGGCATCAAAGGCAGCTCGTTTACTCGACTCTAAAAGCGGCCGTTTTTATGCTCTTCGAAGAATTCTATTCGTAAAAGGAGCGGGCGGTCCCACGGCGACGGGACTGACGTCTTGCGGAACTGTGCCCAGAGTATAAAGCAATGTTTAGAATGAAGTACGAGTAGATTTATGACGCTTTTTAAATATGATCTGAATGAATAAATCGCTCGCGCTCGGAAGCGTTCCCAGTCCGGTATCATGGTGAAGTAATAGGAGTCCCACCCGGCGCGAACAAAGAGCGTGTCTTTGCCATTTCCCCCAGGCCCATCCTTTCTTCCGCCACATCAACTGGGAGGAACTCCTCGCGCGGCGAGTGGAACCTCCGTTCAAACCTTTCCTGGTGAGTCGGTCCGAGCCGAAGCCCAAACATTCAGCTTGGCTGAGCCGCCGCTTTTGGCAGCGATCGGCCGATGACGTTAGCCAGTTTGACTCCAAGTTCACCAGCCAGCCTCCGGTGGACAGCCCGGACGACTCGGCGCTCAGCGAGAGCGCCAATCAAGTCTTCCTGGTGCGTCTTTGTTGTCCCCTTCCCGCCCGGTCGTCGCCGTTGGTCGGTACGCGCGAATGACGCCCTCCCCTCAAAAGGGTCCGTGTTACCGGGCCTCCCGACAGGATCTCGTTAGATTTATGGCGATAACCGTGTGCTGTGCGACCGTTTCACGATAATAGTTCTTTTTAAAATGACGTCGCAGTTAACACGCGGCTCGAACGTTTCAATTTCAGGCGAGCGGCTGCTAAACGAATGAACGTTGAGGAAACGTTGTCGTTTTTTCATTTGCCTTTCACCAAGTTAGTTTGGACCAGAATCCGTGTGATTGGTCCCATCTGGTTCAGGATTCCTCCGCCCGCAAGCTCTCCTCGCATCAGCGGGTTGAGCTCACGCCTTGATTTTTTTCTTTTGGTTTTGCCCGCTAGGGTTTCACGTACGTGGCTCCGTCGGTGCTGGAAAACGTAAAGGAGAAGTTCTCCTTCGAGCCGAAGCCCCGCTCGCCGCGCAAGTTCCCCGGGAGCCCCAGGACACCTGTCAGGTGACTCTCACCCCCCCCAACTTGTTCTCATTCTTCCTCCTCTTCTACTTCCCGTTGCCCTCCGTCTGCTTCTAATTCTTCTACTTTGACTTTTTTGACTTCTCCCCCTTCTTTTTTTCCTCTTGTTTTTCCTCCTTCCTTGTCTTATTCCCCTTCTTACTCTACTGCTTCCTACTTCCCTTTTCCTACTTCCTCTTCCTTCTTTGGCGCCCTTTCTTTCTTTCCTTTCCTTTCTCCTACTTCTTCCTCTTTTCCTGCTTCCTCTTCATTCTTCTATTTCCTCGACATTCACCTCTTTTGCATCTCCTACTTCCTCACTCGGCTTACGCTTCCTTCCACTTTTCCTTCCTCTTCTTCCCCTTCCACACCATCCTCTTCTTCAACTTGTCTTTCCCCTTTTCTTTCTCCAACTTCCTTTTCTACTTGTGCTTTCTCTTCCCTTTCTTTCTTCCCCTAAGTTTTCTTTCTTCTTATGGCTCTTCCTTTATTTCCTCTCCTGGCTTTTCTCACTCTCCTCTTCCTCCTCCCCCTTCCCTTATTGCATATACATACTGTTTCGTATCGATGATGTCATGTAACGTAATACAGTCGGTGATAATAACGTCATGCGATTGGCAATCGCTACACCCTCAAGCATACAAAGCAAAAGGTTTGCATCTTGCGTGGAAATTCATAGCGGATTTCGAGAAGGAATCCCGGTTTTGTTTGGATAAGCGGCTGATAAGAGGATAGCGGGAGGGTTCCTTGCAATAACTGCGATTGTACGGCGTCAGCGGCGTAGCGCGCAGCCCGCTGAAGATGGCGCGGGGCGAGCGCTGGCCCTGCGCGGAACAATCCGGCGAGCGGAGCGCCACGGAGCAAATGGACACGAGCGGAGGCGCGTGGGAAGCCTCGGCGCCGCTTCCCATCGGGCGCCCGTCCGGCGCGGGCGCGCCGCTCTACAAAACGCAGGCCTACCCGATGAACAGCAAACGTCCGGAGCACCTCCGCATGAATCTCCGACGCTCGGCGGAACGCTCGCCCGACGCCGTCGACGTCCCCCCTTTAAGTCGGCCATCTCTTTGCTTTGATGGTCGGGGGCAGGCTTTTTGACCGGCTCCTTTGCTAATCGCGCACTTCACTTTTGGCTTTGTTTGTGTTGAATGTAAAAACGCTTTCTCAAGTATGAGGTGCTGTATTAGCCAAACGCAATATTTACCTCCAAGAAAACCTGCGCGAGTGGTAAATGTTATTTTGGGCGCGTTAAGCCCTTCCATTTCTAGATCGACCGTTACCAAGAAGACGAATACTCGGCTGAACCCTTACGTTTCCGCCGGACGAGCCTCAGGATTTTTTTTTAAATTGTGTCATGAATTTGACTGTTTTTGACTGAAACTTGAACTCTTTGTCACGCTTGAAGGTGAACGCGGTGTGGATGGAGTCGTGCGTGTATGTTTTTTGTCCGATTCCTTCGGGTGCGATTGATGTGAAAACGACTATTTTTATGATTATTTTTTTATAAAGGTTCTGGATCACTGGCGTCTGCTGAGATGCGATACGTGTTTGGTCCAAATAAAATGCAAGTCCACTTTTGAGGTGTTAGGCAAAACCCTCTAAGAAATCTATGTTGAATCACTGTTGGGCAGTGACAAATTAATGACTGTCACATCTGCTTTTGAAGATGTTTTTTTTTTTTCTTAATTCTCTTAATGTACCGTATGCAAGCTTGTAAACAATGTCAAAATAAATGTCATTCAGACAGATTTGTCGACGGCACTTAATTCCTTAAGTAATTGATTAGTGCTTAGCTGTGTAAAGTAATAGATTGCTATACCTCAAGTAAAGAATTCCTTTAAAAGTACACGTTCAAACCAACCTAGGTGTCGGGTTTCAAGAAGAGCCTCATTATTTACCTTAAGTAGGCCCTCTCCACATTTTCCGTCAACCAATTTTTACGTCATAAACCGCGACGCGCGCTCTTTGAGCTCGGCGTGTCGCAAACAAATCGTCCAAGTGCAAAAGACGGTCGAGGAACACTACGGGGATGATGTCCGAAAACACAAGTCGCGGAAACGGGTAAGAAAACATGTTTGTCATGGCCACAAATTTAGCAGGTGTCTTAAAAAAGTCAGTACGGAGTGACGCTTGTCCAATTTTGGCTGCCTCGTATTAGGGCTGTCGAATGAGAATTCATTTGACACGCATTTTTTGCTTTATTAATCGATATTAAACCGACTAAACGTTTCCATCATAGATGACTAAGTAAGCACCCTAAGTAAGGGATTTTTTTGTCACGACTCAATAACCTCAAGCAGGGGTAGGGAACCCCGGTTCGTCGGGATCCGTAGCCTGCCCATGCCCATTTTCACCCGCTTCAAATAATCGTCTCATCGGCAAGCCCTGTCGAAGCCCGAGAACCATCCCCATCGTTTCAAGCGGGTGTGTTGAAAAAACAGGCGGGAAATGGCTCTCGAGGAACCGGGGTCACTTAAGTATGGAGTAACTTAATTCTTTTTAAACTTAGTTCATGAAACACGGCACACTTTGTTCAAATGCAACATTTTATTTGGATAGTTCATGGAGTGAAATGGACAAGGAGAGTGGACTCATTCAATTAGGTCAAATATATTTCTCCAATTCTTTGGTGTTTTACATTGCCTCTGTAAAAATACTTCACGTAAAATCCGGCAACGTGAGCCGCATCCACTTTTGGATTCGAAAAGTGGTGAGCGGCGGCACGGCCTGATACAGGCTGCTGTTGTGTGCGCGCAATTTGCCGGCGCTCCCAAATGGAGTCGAACCCTTCAAGACCAAAGACGCGTTGGCTCCAGGTCAGGGGCCGGACAGAGACTGCGCGCGATTCTCGCCAAAGCTGAAATCCAGCAAATCGTGGAAAAAAATACTTTCTTGTATTTACAGTAGAAGAATAATTGCACGCCGCGAAAAAGTAAAATAGTCAAGTACGACGGCAACGTTGAGAGAATCGGGGAAAATCCGGGTAAACGCTTTGGGATATCAACGTGAGAAAACCGTCGTTTGAATTCGGCGACGGCGAGCGAGCGACCCGCGCGGTACAAACTTGAGCGGCCGCTCAGTAAATGTGCAGGTGTGGCGAGGTGGCTCCGTCCCGCCACTTGTACACCTTTTCCGTGATGACGGTGCGGCAGAGGGGGCAGCTCTTCTCCCGGTTGAACCACAGAGCGATGCACTCGTCACAAAATATGTGCTGCGCGGGGAGGGAACACGATGGTAAAAATATCATTTGAGTTGAAAATACTTCGGTTAAAGCTGCGTAGAACGCAAATTAGATGTTAGCGAGCAGGGCCGAAGTGCTCCGTATAGGCCGGCGCCATAGACCTCGATCAAGTCTGACGCAGTTGCCGTTCCCGCCGATCACTTTTGAACACGCCGAGCTGACTCAAAATGTGCTTTTGCGGCCATCAAATTCCTCTCGGACCAAAACTCGCGGGCAGAGGTTCGACGTCGCTCGAATCCGGAATCAAACGAATAGACAAGCATCTCCTTATGACTGACGACGTCGACGACGAAGCTGTGGCGGAATGGCTTTCCAAGATTGAAACGATCAACAATCCGCTTCCAAGAGTGAAACGATCAACAATCACTCCTGTGTAATACGGCTCAATGATTGTTTTACAACTGACAAAACAAACGACTGTAAACTCTAAATGAGATCATTTTTAATAGACTTTAGTGCAATTTTTTTTTATCCGTACGTTCCATAAACCATGGATCGATGAAACGATCAAATTCAATCCAACTCAATTTGAAAACATATTTGACCGCCCGATTGTTAAACGCAGTTTGAATCGAGGTCAAACTAAATGTTGACCGTCACGTATAAAAGTCGGCCTTTCGCGACGAAGTGAAAATGTGTTATTTGGTCTTCTGCATTTGTAATTTTTCACAATCCCCCCCGGATAAATACATGTTATCTTTATCTGAATACTCTATTTTGGGCAGGATATTGAAATAGCCAAAATACCGACTAGCCTTAGCCCGAGTGCCGACGTACGGTCGGGGGGGAGGAGGTAAAAATTCCCCAGATATCCAAAAGCTGAAAAGGAATCTTTTACCTGGCAGATGAGAGCTCGGGGCTCTCTGTACTCCCCTTGACAGATAGGACAGAGGTCTCCCGCCTCGGCGCACTGACTCCTCGTGGCCGCTGTCCCCGTGCGCTAAAATGCCCCCCCCCCGCCCCAAAGATCAATCGGTAAATAAAGAAACGGTCGCCGGCCGAGCAGAGACCCCCAAAGATATTTGGCTCGAGCGGAGCGAGAATTGACCGAGGTGCCGGTTCGCCTCACCTCGCTCCTAAGAAGCGCCCTGCCGCTTTTCAGTAAAGACGTCCACCGGCCGTACAGTCCCAAAAGCTGCCGGCCAAATAAAGAGGAATTGTCGCGGCGTCTCGTCGTCCGCTTTGGATGGGAGAAAATTCCTACCTTCAGGATGAGGTAGAGCAGAGCCAGCAAAACGCCCACGGTGAGCGCCGGGGCGCCGTCGGCTTCCCGGTGGGCGACCAGGTAGCGGAACCAAAGCGGGGCGGGGGCCGCCGCCTGGTAGACCTGAGCCAGCTCTTCGCTCAGCAGCAGCCAGCGTCCCTGCGCGCAACGCAAGTTGGCTCGCACTTTTCTTTGTCGGCGCGCCGAGAGCCTCGCGTAACGCCGCGACTCTTCCGCATGGAACGGGCGAGCGAAAGCGCTTCCGCCGGAGGCCGAACAAGACCGCCGGTAGACCGCTTCAGGGGACGGCGCTGTAAAGTGACCGTCTTTGGAGAAAAAGAAAGCGGCGTGAGCAGGCAACGCTCTATTTGTGCGCTTTTCTAGCCCTCCAAAAGGAAACGATCATAATGAAACGTAAATTTCCCCACCCCCGTCTTTTGCCCTCAATTACAACATCTGCACATCGCCGATAAAAAGCAATCGAAAAATAACTCGCGGCAAGCACAATCTCATTCAAACCATCTGAATTTTTTTGGGAAAAGTCAAGGGGAAGGCCGGTACGGTGAAAAATCCCTCGTCGGGGGGGGGGGGGGGGGGGGCTACGGCCGGCTCGACATTGGCAAAGCGGCGGGCGGCTCCCACCTGCGCTCGGCGGTTGAGCAACGGCGCCGGCAGCAGCAGCAAAAGGCACTTGATCCCCATAAAGAGGAACTTGATGATGAAATTGGTGATGCCGACCGCCCACAGGACCTCCCAGAATCCCAGGGGCTCCATCGTCGGACCGAGGAACACCAGGCTGGCGGCGGGAAAAAACGGCCGGGTGAAAACCCCGAGGTAAACTCTCGTTTGGTGTGGCGCCGCCGCGACCTTACCAGTTGTAAAGCGACTGCGGGAGAAACGTGTAGTAAAGCAGGAGGGTGGAGGAGGCCAGCAGCGACAGCAGCCACACGCAATGCAACTTTGCGCCGCCGACCTGAGGGGGGCGCCCGCGAACAATGCCGCCGGTCATTTACCATTTGCCCGCCGCGGACGTGTGGACCGGTTGGGCCGGCGCCCCAAAGTCCGGCTCACGCCGTCTGAACTAGCGCCGCTTGGCTTTTCCCGGGCGACCTCCGGGAAGAGTCTTTGTTTTTTCGTGCCGACGGAATTGCAATGGAATAGTCGCCCACTTCTGGGAGACGATTGGACGAAGCTTTACCAATCAAAACTACGCACGCCCTCTGTGACTTGTTAGGATCTTACAAGATGGCCTTCGTGCTCCTCAAACAAACGTTGTCATTTTAAGGGGTGCGTGTGGTAAAATCCAAAATCATTTCACAAAATATATCACGTGATTATTTTAGATTTTTTTCTTCCCCCCACATTAGTGCGCCTCACATCGCACGTGCACGGAAATGCGGTTTGACTTTTTTCCCTCTCCGGCTCTTACCTGAAGAAAAACTTGCGCTTGGATGCTTTTATTCACATAGAGAAAAGTTGTGAAGAGGCCAACGCCAACTGCGAGCCCTGGGGAAAAATAAGACATCGCTAGGTAACAGACGTGCCACTTGAAAAAGAAAATATACAAAATATGGTAGTTATCAAATGGGGGTAGGCGTCTTCCTAAACTACCTAAAGGCACTTTAGGGGGTACGTGAGATTTTAAAAGGGTTTCTGCAGGCCTCAACAAATTTAGTTTAACATTGTGAACAATACATTTTCATTTTCGGAGCAAATTCATTGGAACATGAAGCAACCTTGACCGTATTTGAAACGTTCTTCCCCTTTTGCGACTCCAATCGAACTCAATTAAAAGCCAAAGTGTGTTTCCACTCACCTAGCGCATGCTGGATCACGAGTTTAGCGCTCAGTAAGACAAGAAAGGGAAGACTCTTTTGTAGCCAGCGGAACAGGCAGCGCAGCTCCGAAAGCGAAGCGCTGGGCTCTCCGGAGTCCGGGTCACCGGAGTCCGTCGGGTCGGCGTCGGAAGTGGAACGCGGCCGCCCTCGAGCGTGCCCGCGGGAATGGGAGTGGCCGCGAGGGTTGTTGACTCTGGACCTCCTGGCCGAGGCCGCGCCGCTTCCGGGATCGCCGGCGCCGCCTCCGCCGCCGCTCATGGATACGCGCACGTCGTCTGTGTCGGGGTGGGCGGCGCCGCGGAGCGCCGTTCGGGCGGGAAGGTCTGCTTGCAGTGCCAGGGACAAACCGTTTCTTGCATGAGGGCCCTCCTGGTTGGAAATAGGCTGCATGACAGCAGGAGACTCCCTCACTTTCACAGCTCTTCTGGACACAAAAAGATTTTCTTTTGTTTTCCGGATTTCAACAACATATTAAGGACAGGAAAAATAACAGCGTGTTTATATTTTTTTTAATATGAGAGAGAGACCCCCAAAATAGACTCATTTCAACAAGACACAATGAGGGTGTGTTAAGCATCTCAATTTTAATCAGACTAGTTTTCTGCCAGTTAGTGTTATTGCGTTACCTGCAGAGCTTAACTGAATCGTGGGATGACAACAGCACGGTATGTAGTCTGTAAACAACCAAGAAAGTAAACTGAACCCTTATCTTTTCATAATGATATTGTTATTAATATGTTTTGAAATTGAATATTGTACGTTTAAAAGCAGCCATGTTGTCACACATAAGATAGCTCGTTTAAACTGAGCTCTTCTTTGTATTTCGTAATGCCGTCCCCTCTTCAAACAGAAAGAGCGAAGACAACATAAATACTATCTTCAACTTTATTTTGATGAAAAACAAACAAAAAAAAAACAACTCATGAGTACTCGACTGACGACAGAGAAATGTTAGCATTAGCGCGCAGACGTATTGTCAGGCCAGCAACGAGAGCGTTTATTCACCTGTCATTCTGCAGCCGGAGTTTCATGGTACCCCTTTAGTCGCCATTTAATTAAAACGTCCAAAACGACGGAGGAAACAAAAGCAAAAAGAACACCACAGCGAATGTTGACTTTCCAGCTCAGCCGTAAACCCACAACATGACGTCACCGGAAGCTGCTTCCGGGAGTGTTCTGTTGTCAAATGCCGTCTCACTGCCCCCTAGCGTCCGAGATGTGCATGCACAATAATTTCAAGCGTGCCGGTGGTCAAACGGACAATGGTAAATGCAGCACCTCCTGCCGACCGTAATGAAGAACGGTCTCAATTTTACACATTGTCCTTTTAAGGATTAAAAAAAAAAAAAAAAAATATATATATATATATATATATATATATATATATATATATATATATATAGTGTGTGTACACATAATTAATCTAAGTAACTTTTCGTCCTAGGTTTTTCAGACCATCCTATAGCCTAACATTGGAAAATGTTTGAAAAAATATACAAAGAACTTCCAGGTAAAATGACTTTTTGGGGAATTGATAACCAAATAATGCAATGATTACTTTTGAAAACGCTTCGTTTTACTCGCTGTACTCGCAGAATATTGCAAACTGAGGAATAATTTTGAGTATGACGACTGCCCAGTTCAGGGCAGATGCCACAATGGTTTTTGCTGTTTTATAACTAGGGTACCGGAGCTTTAGGTAAATGTAAACGTTACGTTTCGTTGAAAAGTTGCTTTATTCTGGGATTGATCAAGTTGCCTGGGAAAGTGCCTGGGATCGAATGTCTGGACAATTACAAAAAAAAGAAAAATACTCATTTGGGACGGAAGGAGTTAATAAACAGAAAATAATAACTCTACTGCTGAGAATGGCTATCCCTTGGTAGCGCGTGACCGCCCGGTGTCAAAGGCGTACCCACGGGGAGCCGATCTATGATTTTGGATCATAGCCTCCAATCGCTAGGACACCCAGGACCAATTGCTAGGTTACGGCCAAAATAATCATCTCCATTATTTTGGGCAATGTTATTATCGCCGAGGATCAGCTCAATTCAATCCTGGCAGACACTATTGGGATGGCCGTTAAAATTCGATCGATTGTGCAGCCCTACTCAAAGTATGAACTGCTAAAAATAGGTGGACCGTCTCTTGAAATAGCGCCGTTACCCGTCGCAAACATGTCTCGTAAAAGCACCCACTCACAAAATCTTCATTTTGCAATGTAGCTCATTTTCAAAACTTTTTTTTTTTAACAGATGAATGAGTTGACTCCATTTCATTCATGACCCAGCTTCAGTCACATGCTAACCAAAGGGTTTTTCTTGCTGCCAAGACGCACGCATTGGCTGACATTTATTTGTGTGTGTTTTTTCAGGCGCATGCTACTATGTAACCGTCAAGGTGATTAAAAAGGGGCTCGTGTACTCAATCGTAAAGGTTTGAGATGGCTGACGCGCGTCAGGGCTGAGGGAACCACGGATGGATTCTCTCTTTTCAATTGATGGCTTTGATCTGGCCTCTAATGATTGGGGGCCGCGGAAACGCCAGCATCCGCGACCGGGCTCGGCACCCCGCGCCGCGCTCTTGCTGGTATCGGCGCCGGGGCTCGAGCCCATAGCTTCACCTTGAGCGGCGAGCTCAGCATACGGCCGGCGCGTACCCGTTCATCAGCTTTTCGGTAATACTGATGTTTTTGTTTTTTTGACGCGCGCCCCCTTCTCAACGCCGCTCTTTGTTTTGCGTTTAGTCCCTCGGGGCGGGGCGCGGCGGCGCGCCGACGCTTGATGCCGCTGCTCTCAGTCTGCGGAGAATGCAAATGAGGCCGCGCGCCGTCTGATATCCACTTCCTGTTAATCCTGTGCGCGTGCGCGCGTGAGAGCCGGCGTCTCTCGCTCACGGTCCCATCCTCCCCAAGGTCTGGATGGGTACGCGCCATCCTCGCTCTACCTATGCTTTAAATCATGATAACAAGGCGCATTTAACATCCGGCTGTCAAGGCCGGGCGGCAAGAAGGAGGCTTTATTGCGCCATTGGCATGCAGATGACGCATGCGCCTAATATGAACGGAGAGGAGCCTTTGGCCGCATCGCCCTGCTCGATAATGCATATTTTTGACCCCTTCCACTCGCCCGAGGACCCGAACGTCCGCCTAACCTCCGCGACCCGACTGCGCGAGCCCTCCGTGGACGGCCGGCGCCTTTCCCGGCCGTCCCGAGGTACGCCCCCTACCTAGTCGCGGACCCGCCGTCGTTCGCTATACCTAGCGTGCGGGTTTTGCGCAAAGTGGAGCGCCCGGAGAAAACCTGCAGGGGCACGGGGAGAAGGCGCAAACTCCGAGCGGCGGACGTGCCGGGAATACGGAAAAAGCGGGGTGACGTTTTGGATCCCGACGTTTGGTGGGAAGCTCCCCTTGAATAATCGAAGAGGTTGTTCAAACGGCTCCTGACCTCCACCTCGGCTTGATTATCTTCAGCGCTAATTTGCAAAGCGGGATTCTCAACGACGCTGTGCGTCGGATCGCTTGAAGCTCCTCCGCATACAATTTGTTTTTCCCAGTCGTTAAGCAGATCATCTTGCGTCGGTTGCCAAAAGCTAATTACGGGAACCGCGGCGCCAGTTCAACACCGCGTAGAATCAAACAGCCGCGCAGGTAGGGTGCGGGGCTTTTGATGGCCGGGATCCCGCCGTTCCCCTCTTCAGTGTCCGCCTCCTCTCCGAGCGCTTGGCAACCGCGCGGCGGTCTCCGGAGCGCAGTTTGGTTTTGTTTTTTTAATACATACAAGAAGGTAGCAAAGATACGTTTAAATGATCAGGAAACAGAAAAGGCTCCAAAGACAAGAGCGACAAAAAACTGAAGGCCGGGATTGATTTTGTTCTTCTGTTTGGCATCGGCCTTGGCATTCTTCACAATCCGCCCCTTTCATGAACGATTCGTCGCTTAGCTCGTACGTACGGGGCTCGGTTTCTGCGGATCGACGTATTGTCCGTTTTCAAAAGGAGACCTGCGGGCGGCTGTCAGTTTTTCCCAGCGGCCCGGTACGATGCTCCAAATGTCCGGTCTGGATGGATTTTTTCGCCGTAGATGCTCAGTAAATTCAAGTGCGGGTAGACTACTTGTTGCGCCTGAGCTATCCACGTTTACCGTATTCTTCAGGCTATGTCAAATCAAAGTGGGCCTCGAAAATCAAGTGTGCCGGCTTTCCAGTTCTCCATCTCGAATGCAATTTTCTTTTTCATAGCACGACTGACCGTAATTCCCCCAAAATAGGGCGCACTCTTCACTTTAGGGTCAAGCTCTGCTATTTTCCATGTCGCCGACTGTGCCTAAGTGTAGCGAGATCAATCTCTGCAAATTTGTCATTTTTCATTGCGTGGCATTTGAGAAGGACGCCGCTCCGCAGTGGCTCTATGTCAGCCGTTGATTGAGGGACGGTGTGGATATCGCAGACGGTGAGGTTGTTATTCAAAGCTTATTTTCTCCTGGCGCATTCTCCTCAGGATCAGGATGACGTTCATCACGTTAGCAGGGCCATTTAAAGGATTTCAGCCCGCGCGGCGAGACTTTGTTGCGGTCGCGTAGGTCAGGGACGCTTCTTAATGATCTGCGGGTTTTTCAGCGGCTCGCCAGTCAGCGCGTCCTTCCGTTGACTTGCAAGGCGCAGAGTGCTATCCCGCTATATTTCCGTACCTATACATGTTTGTCTCCCTCATAATGCGCGCGCGCTACAGTGCGGCCGGCGCGCGCCGCGCGCCGCCCGGGCTTTTGGGCAGCCTTGCGTGTCTCTAATCGGGTAATTGATCACAGAGACGGGTCATTATTCCCGCGCCGAGCTCCTCGGCAAATGAAAAGCGCAGGAAAAAGCATCGCTCTCGTCCGACCCGGCCGGGGGTACGAGACCAGTCGAAAACGCTGCCCCGCCAGAAAAATCCAATCCGGCAAGCCAAAGAAAGAGCTTGAGATGCCCTCGCCGCCGCGTACTTTGACGCGGCGGAGGCCCGGTCCGATCCGGCTTTCCCATTTTCCCGTTTCGGCGAGTCAATCCAGATTTTAGGCTTTTTGCGCGGACGAACAAAATCGAGTCAAACGGCGCCGCCGGTTGATGGCGCGCGCCGACGGGACGCGAACGGAAGACACGGACGGCCGTATGCATCATACACGAGCGCGTTGCGCTGTCGGTGCGAGCCGTCGGCAGCCCCATACGCCGCCATGCCCCCCTCGCCGCCGCCAACGCTTCTTCGGCCACGTGCGTTCGCGGCGGCGAGGGGGGCATTTATTTGAACAAAGATGCCCGTAGAGCCACGGAGGCTCCCGGCGGGATAAATGTCTTTACGCCCAAAGGTGTAAACCTCTCCACCTTCGGGAAGAGGCGCGCCTCGGCTACTGTACGTCTGCGAGCAAAAGTCACTTGGATTGATTTGGGAGAAAGCTTCTCAAATTTGTTTCTCAGCCCTGAAACATTTCTCCGGAACGTCGTCAAGTCAAGAAAGCAATTGACGCGACGTTTCCCCGCGCTGGAAGATAACAGATAATGCTAGAAAAGACTCAGCGGGCGTGATAGTAATCTGCTACACACATTAGTTGGCTATGCGACGTCAAGCGGCTGTTAAACGAGATGCTATCATACTGCAATTGTTTTCAGATCAAGTGGAGCCAAAACAAAAGATGACGGTCACCGGATGCCGTGACCATTGCTTTTCCCGCGGGGAGGTTGAAGCTGGAGGAAGCTCCTCAATCCCCCAACGGGGACGGGACGGGACGGGATGGGATGGGACGGGATGGGATGGGATGGGATGGGATGGGATGGGATGGGATGGGATGGGACGGGACGGGACGGGACGGGGCAGGACGGGACGGGACGGGACGGGGCGGGGCGGTAAAGCCGATGCTGCGGGGCCGCCCGCCGACGTTGCTCAACGGGACCGCAAAGTTCCCCTTGTGCGTGGTACTCGCGGCGCCGTCGTTTACGCCGCGTATTTGAAGAGGGATCATTCAAAGGCGGGCGCACGGAGGAACATAAACACCTTTGTGTCGGCGGCTCATTTTGCAGCGAGCAAAGGAGTTTTCTTCCTGTGCGCGCCGCTTTGCTTGCGACTCCATGCGATTGCTGAACGTTATTTGCTTGGCTTGGGAATT
Organism: Hippichthys cyanospilos; assembly: GCF_059441005.1. Lineage (NCBI taxonomy): Eukaryota > Metazoa > Chordata > Actinopteri > Syngnathiformes > Syngnathidae > Hippichthys > Hippichthys cyanospilos. The sequence continues at coordinate 258,677 of NC_142386.1, read as the reverse complement.
TCTGAGCGTGCATTCAAGAGTTGGAGCCAACACTCTGGCTGCCTTTCACGCTCCGACAACTGGACGCGAGGCCGACGGTCAGCTCCAAGATTGACGCGTCATCGGTTAAGGGGCCCAGGAATCAGCGCCATCTTCTGATTCCCGGTTTGGCTCTGAATTTTGGAGTCGTTCTTGAAAGTCACGCGCATGGCGTGGAAAAGCTACGTCGAGTAGGTGGAAAGGGAAATAAGCGCTAGTAGCGCTAGTTTCTTGCCAAGCGGCCAATCAAAGTAGAAATGGAAGCGCGCACGATATTTCTTTCAGGTTATAATTGTTGAAAATGAATAGTTTGTCTGAGGCTTTGAAATCAGCACAAGTCGAGTGTCGCTGCAAGCAAACTCGCTGAGAGCTTTATAAATAAATTGCTGATTTTATTTAAAAAGGAAAATGACCACTGAGCCGCGGAGCTCCGTGTGTCGATGAAGTAAACGACGAGAACAGATCGCGCCGGCCGCAATGATCGTTTGTATTTATAGCCTATAAAACTAAATCCCAATAGAGGATGTGCATTAGTCATGCAAACTCAACCGGACAGAGATACCTGCAATTATTTTCCATGGCAATCATGGCTTTCCTCCCGGCAAAAAAAGTGTGACTCAACCAGCTAATATCTCCACCAGAAACATTGTGTTTGCATAATTGCCGCCCTCGGTGGCAAACAAATGAGAGACAAATTCTAATTGACTGTGTCAAATAATGAAGACTCGGCAGAAAAAAAAGAAGTGAGCCGCTGAATTGATTTCTGCTGTGCATCACGGTTTAAACATGGGTGAGTTATCTTGAGGGAAATGACAAGATCCCGCATGTAAACACTGCAACGTGACACGCGAAATATTAAGTCATTCATGTTGACCCCGTCCTTCACTATTTGTTCGAAACGTAGTGACGCAAAACACCAGACGACTGAGCTGGCGCAGCGCGTTCCCCTTCATTCCATTCGCCTATTTTCTGCCTTATAAACAACGCGCGCGGTTTCCCTCCGCCTTTCCTCAAATGAGACCGAATTCATCGAGAACTCACATGAATGCGAGTGAATTGAACGAACGAAAAGAAAACAAAGAACGGCTCCATGCATCTCGGGGCCACGATTTCAATTGCAGGTGCAAGAACAAATGCGCTAGGTGGCGCGCTGTGTAAAGTGAGCAACTTTGGAGGATTTTCTTTCCAGGACCGAAATCTGTTGCTCAGTAGCGCCACTCGTGCGGGTCCAGCGGCGAAGGCGAAGGCGAAGGCGAAGGCGCAACGGCGCTGTGCGGTTCCAGCCCTCATGACCACGACAGTGTGAAGCTGGCTGGACTCCGAACGCGATAGCCTTGTTTTGGCTTTCAAAATAAAACCCCCTCGGACGCAGGACGCGTCAAGAAAGCCCGATAAGCAAAAAGTAGCCCAAGTCGAAATGGCCAAGTACGACGGGAAGCGTCGATCGCACGCAACACCGGCATTTTTATTCCATTCGCTCCGAATTGCACCTCCGCCGGCGGGCGAGTCCATTCTCACCATTTCTTGTCACCGGAAGCCGTGAGAGCGTTTCGTTCCAATTTAGCGAAATAGCGCAAACGTGACCGACGTTTGGCCGGGAACGAGCCAATCGGCTGCGGAAGGCAGAATTGTCCCCGTGGCCGCCATTAAAGAAAGGAATCCATGAATTCAAATGGAAAGCCAGACAGAAATCATCATCGCGGTCATTGTTGGAATCGAGGCCGATGCCATTTTTAGCGGCTTTTGCGGGACCGTGTTTGGCTCTTAGAAGGAATTTTGCCGCCGAGGAGCGCGACGGAACATGTTTTATTTTTGAAACCCAGACCGTTTTCAGGGGGGAGGGGGAGAGTTGCTTCTTCGCTCCCCTTTTCTTTTTGTTTTATGAACATTTTGACCTCACGGAAATTGAGCGAACTTGGGATGCTTTTGCGATGTCGCCCTGAAGACCGAGATCGAGCGATTTTCTCGAAGCCCGGCAATCGAAAGCTTGTTAAACGAACTATCCTCCGGCCAAATGTTGCAGAAATTATTACTCGCCGATTCAGCTTGAACGTTTCGGGAAAAGCCGATCTGAACGTTGCCCTTTTATTTCCCGGGAAGCGAAACGATGGCGGGTCGGACCCCGGAGTGAAGAAGGATGACTTCTTGTTTCGTACCGAACGGGGCCAGCCTGGAGGATTGCCATTCCAATCTTTTCTGTCTGGTAAGAGATTTCAAACTAAAGCAAAGCAGCCATTTTTAACTAGCCGAGCGGCGGGCTAAGCTAGCGTTAGCCTCGGAGGCGACGCGCTGATCGCGGCTTAGCGAGGCTTACGGCCCGCCGAGCCGACGCCGCTCCGGGACGGGCGGCGGGATTTCCCGCTCCGCCGCGAGATCGCGTTTCCGGCGGACGAACCGGCGGACGAACCGGCGGACGTCACGCCTCGCCTCGCCTCGCCTCGCTTCGCGTGTCACACCGGCACGCTCCTTACTACGCCGGATGCCCGTTTACTAAACTTGCTGGCGGTGGGTCACGTCACTTCGGCGTTTCCCTCGCCCAAGTAAACATGCCGAGCGCGATGGAACGCGACAGGCGCGGCTCTGTCTAAAGTTTCACTTTCCGTGAAATCTTTTTTTTTTTTTTTCGCTTCAACTATTTCCATACACTTTCCGCAAGTTCCGGGGGGCACGGCAAGCGCACGAAAAAGAAGAGCTGTTTTCCCGTTGACGGGAGCCGCGGAATCGCCGGCTCGAAAATCAAAACAAGACGAAAGGCGATTGTTTTCCGCCTATGTATTTGTTGGCAGGCGCAAATAAGCGATGTGGCTTCATCTCCTCCGGATTCTCGAGTACTTACAGCAACTAGGACACCGGGGCCCCGGGCCCCGGGCCGATTATCATATCGTCTCCGGCATGCCTTTCCAGACGCTCCAAACATCCAGCTTTCTCCACCGCACTTCCCCGCTTTTCTTTTGCGTACTAAAAAGCGACTGGGAGTTCGTTGTCTTTGGCATCCAATGTGTTTATCCGTCTCTCAGTATCTTTCCCCCTCATCGCTCGTTCGAAGTTGCGGCAGCGTGTTGTCAGTCGACGCCAAATAGTTTTTGTTTGTTTGTTTGCTCGCAGTCGACGGAGCGAATGGAAAGGTCCTGCTCTCTGGATGGGTGTTCATATCAGGGCTGGGAAATAAATGCAATTTATGTCATTTTAAGATTTGAAAATGGGGAACTCGCGATTTGCGCGCTTTGCCAGGCATGTTTACATCTCGTCTAAAACTTGAAAGCATTTGAAAAAATGTGATGCAAAATGAAAACTCATGCAAAATTGGCCGTTTCAACATGTTTTTGAAAGTACTCGTTATACACGTTTATTATAGTTTGCTAAGATCATAATTTAGTTAGCAAATGGATTCTCGACAAAACGTAAACTACAAATATTAACTTCGATTCAAACACATTTGACACGGGTATTCGTTATTTCTGTCCATTTTGGGGGGTAATAAATCAAACGTTTGTTAGGTGTGTTTCTTTCATCAAACCCCGAATTGAACCCTGTTTGATCTTTTCCTTTGCGGCCAGTGAACTTGTCTCCAGCCTTAACCGATCAGCTTGTAAAATTGCGACCTTTTATCCGCTCCTGCAAACGTTCTTCTTGGAAGCCGCCGTGTTCGAGTTCCTCGTCCGGAGCTGTAAAAACGGCCGCCAAATGAGCAGTGAGCAGAAAATGCATAATCACGTTCCAAACAATGTAGCGCTCTAATGGCGTAGTCTTTTTACCGGCGATCGACTCCTAACGTTTCATTGCGAGAAAATCCCCACCCCCGGCCCTACTCTGCTGGGCATGCCCCGTGCGCTCAACTCGTAATTCCAATGTTTACGACAGCACTTGAAGGCAGCGACGGATACGGTGGCCGGGCCGGGCCTGAACACCGCCCCTGTTAGGACTCGCCCGCGGGACGCGCTCTGCTTTGTGCGTTCGGAAAGACAGACTGCATAGGCATTGCCCCCCCCCCCCCCCCCCCCCCCCCCCCCCTTAGTGACTGCTTTTAATTCAGCAAGATGACCAGCTATTGAATAAGGTAGTTGTTTAAGCTGTGCTCAAATCGCAGCAGTCGCATATACCGCGAAACCTCCAAAGCAAATCTGTTGCTTCCGGATCATCGGGAAGCCTTATTTATACGGGGCAGTCTCGTGTTCAATATTTTCAACTGTCAAACAAGTGTAAAAGTAAGTTTACCGCGGTGAAAACTGAAACGCTTGAGTCTAATGACAAAACAGCAGGGGTGAAATGAGTCATGACTGTTTGAGTCATTTGAGTACCTCGGTTTAAAAAAAAAAAAAAAAAAGCTTGAGGCTCTTTTGGGGAGTCGGGGGGGTAAAACACATTAATCCTAACATGCTTGCCGGGTGAGATGCTGACTTCTGAGGGAAGAGTATTTGAGGGTTCTCCGGCGCCTATTTGTGCTTCGCGCCGTCCGCTCTCGTCCTGTCCTGACATAACCCCGGATAGAAGCGGCAGCGCCAAAGATACGCGTGCGGTGGAATTCAGCAATAGGACTGCCATTATTTCATTCCATAAGAAACATCAAACTCCATAAATCGGTTTGGCGATCAAGTGAAACCGAATGTAAATGGTTTACATTTGAATTTGAGGTGCTAAACAAATATTTGAAGGGCCGCAACTCTTGATTTTTAATTCATGGCTTAATCTTGTAATTATTTCGTCCATTCTCGCATAAATCAAACATAAATCGACATGACATCCACCGGGAGAGAGACGAGACCTTGCGTCCATTTCCGTCTTTCTCCCGTTCTTGTCAAACTGTAATTGCGGGCTGTTCAAATTCCTCGTACAAAAGTAAAGGAAGGGCGGGACGCCTCGGACAGGACGGGCACGTTTGGTGGCCGCGTTGGAACACATAAGTCGGGGCGGGCTAACGGCGCTTCTCTCCCGCCACCCAGGCCGACCTGACGGGGATCAAATGGAGGAGGTTCGCGTGGCGGGGTCCCGCCTCGGCGCCCGCCCCGTTCCCGGTGACGGAGGAGGACCCCATCCTGTGCAGCTTCAGCCGCTGCCTGAAGGCGGACGTGCTGAGCGTGTGGCGGCGCGGCCAGCGGCCGGGCCGGCGGGAGATCTGGCTCTTCTGGTGGGGGGACGACCCCGACTTCGCCCGGCTCGTCCACCCCGAGCTCGCCGGTGAGTGGCGCCGGGGGTTTCCTCCCCCGCCCGTGAGCGGCTCCGGGGGTTTCCTCCCCCGCCGGCGCGCTGCGCCGGCCGGCGTGCGGGTAAGGTACTTTGCAGCGCCGTTAAAAGGGAAGCTCGCGTGGCGTCAAAGTCCGTTTGCGGGCCCCGACCGCCGAAGCGCTTTTGGAGGCCAGCCGCGGAAGATGATTTGGCTTGAAAAATGACAATCTGAGGTTAGGAGCGTTGACCCGAAGCCGAGCGTCCTTTTATCTGGTTATTGGACCCGGCGCCGCAAGCGGACTCCCTGTGGAGTCTCCCATCGGTCCGACCGGCGGCAGTAAGGACCCGAAGCCTGCCGTATGGCTCCGGGCCAATGGCGAGCGCTCCGTTTCAAGCCAGGGGGCGCGGCATCAAGGAGCCACGTTAGGGAAAATGTTCCCCGGCGCGCTTCGGCCGGCTCGGCGCCAGAAATCTGATGATTGAATATCAGCGAGAGCCGGCCGTGCCTTTGGCCGATTGGAAATGACGAATCATGGTTTTGAAGGACTCGCCGCTTTTGACGTGCCTTTTAAACTAGACCCCTTTTCTCTCTCATCTTTTATCACTGTCGAGGGAACGTTAGCTCGTTTGAATACCTCATTACCCTTTTTTTTGAAAAGGCATCCAAGTCAATGTTTCCGCCCTTAAGGTTTTTTTGTTTGTTTTGCTTCTCCCGCGGCCAGCCGAGGACGACGGACTGTGGGAGAACGGCCTTTCCTACGAGTGCCGCACGCTGCTCTTCAAAGCCGTCCACAACCTGCTGGAGCGCTGCCTGATGAATCGGAGCTTTGTGCGCATCGGCAAGTGGTTCGTCAAGCCCTACCGGAAGGATGAGAAGCCCGTCAACAAGAGGTGGGTTTCAGCATTTTGCTATTTTTTCATGGGCTTGCGCGAGGGAAAGGCTTTTATTGCCTTTGTTTGTTGAAGGTTAAGCCGCCGTGCATCTAGTAGGGCCGGGCGGGCGATACCTGGAATCGAGCAAAGTCGCTTGAGCCGCCACGTTCCCGTCTCGTTTGGCTGCCTTCCGTCGCGCGGAGAACAGAGACCAGCCCCGGAAAAAGCGCGTCCTTTCTTTTTCCCCTGCTGCGGAACGCCCTCGCCGTCGCCGTCTCGCTTTCTCTCGCGGCCGTCCCTCCACGCCCTTATGCCGTCCGGCAACAGAATGGACAGCTCAGCACCCGGAATCGTCGTTTCCATTCCTCTTGGGGCACATCCCGGCCTTCGCTGGCGTTTCGGTGCCGCGCTTCCAAATTCCTTGACGTCCTATCCCGACTGCCGGTTCGAGACGTCGTTTCGGAGATGGAAGATTTGAAAATGAGCTCAACGGTGAAATTCGGATCGCTGCCGGACGGCTGCTTTACAAGACCCCTCGACTTCATTTCAAGGAAGGGGCCGCTTATTTAGCCGCCTTTTGGCCGATAATGAAACGATGGTCTCGGTAAATCAACCAATACCTTTCAAAAGACGTTGTTCTACCTGCAGTGGAGTCAAGGGCATTTATCAAGCGCCGTTGATTGGGAGTGTCTTCCTCATTTAGCTGTAAAACCTACAGTATCATTTATGTACCTCTCCCTACTTTGGAAAGTAAAAATAGACTTAAGATTTGGGTCGGGCCGCTCAGTTGCCATCTGCTGATGGGGAACAACCACCGTTGTTGCTGTCAAGCAGCGCGAAGAGGTTTTCGCCCTTTACGGCCCCATTTCACACGCGGCGGCTCGGCTGCACGTTGTTTTCTATTTTGCCCTTGTTTGCAAAACGCCGTGAGCGAGAGCGGCAAAAGGAAAAAAGAAAAGAAAAAATAAGAGGGAGAACGACGGAGAGAGGGAACGGACGAGGGAGAGCTCGTCTCGGTTGTCATGGCAGCAGAGAAACGCACCCTGGGATCGCGTGTTTCCAAGGTGAAGCGGGATGCTCGCGCGCTATTGGCCAGAGCCCACTCGTCGGCTCGCTCCTAATTGGCCGCGTTACAAGGGTTTTTTGGGGACGTTTCAATTTGGAACGGGACAAAGGGTTATCGGCGCCTGGGCTCGATATGCGCTGCGTATTTGAAGCATCGGCGGCAGGATGTCCTTCAGCGCCGTCTTCTTGTTCAGCCCAGTTTGAACAAGCTGATTCTTTTCATTTCCACAAGTGGAACTGCCATGTGTCTCACAAGCTCCTTTTGGCATTTTTGTGTCCGGTGCTGCGATGCAGGTATTGGTGTGTGCGTGTGTGTGTCCCGGCAGAAGCGGCAAGCGGGCGGCGCTCTTGTTAAGTAGGGCAGTGCGGGATAAAGGGCCAGCGCCTCCAGTCCGGGGCTAAAGCGCTAAATTTATCCCCGCCGCGCTCCGAGCGCAAGACAAACGCGCAGGGAGACGGGCGCGCGCGCGTCGACGGCCGGCGCGCGCTCCGCAACAAGAGCGAGCCGGCGAGGCGCAGCGCGCTCCCAAACGCTCGAAGGCCGACGTTTGGCCCCGCCCGCGTCCCGGGAGCCGCTAGCCTCCGAAGCGGCCGCTCGCCGCTGCGCCACGTTTCCCAAAACAGCCTCCGCTTTTATCGACTGTATGGAAACGATTGCCGCGTTGTTCCCTAAGGTGGAACGAGCAAGCGTTTCTTGGCGAGGAGACCCCCCACCTCCCCAAAAAGTACCGTAATTACCTCAATTAAGACACGGTTAAAACGCAGCGGTTAGCCGAGCTTAGCGGAATTCTGCCGCCGGCTGAAAAAAAAAGCGACATCTGCAGCCGTTTTGATGTGCAATAAAGTTCCTCGCTCGTTTTCTTCCCATCCGTTATGTTTTTGCTCCGCGTCAGAGAGTTGGGGACGACCTTTGCACGCATCCCGTCGGGCCTTAACACTCACTAAATCGTCTGCAGACATTTCAACTAACAGGTTGACCTAGGTCAGTGGCCTTGGTCCGCCCGTCCATCAAATATATTCCTTGTTTTTTATACTATGATAAAGCGCATTCATTTGGGTAGGACATTTTAAAAAGCCATCAGACTCTAAAGCCCAGGCCTCAAAGTCGAGGCCCGGGGGCCAGATCCCGCAAAATGACTTCACGTTTCAGTTTTTACTGGCCTCCTGTATTTCATCCCGTCTTTGCAATGAGGTGGCACCCCCTTATGTTTTTGGGTGCGCCCGAGTGGGCGCAATCAAGCGGCTTGCCCCCCCCCCCCCCAAAATAACAGTCATATCCATTGCATTTCCCTGACGCATCCAGGAGGACTCATCCGTATGTATTTTCTTTCCAGCGAGCACCTATCTTGCGCCTTCACCTTCTTCTTGCACGGCGAGAGCAACGTATGCACCGGCGTGGAGATCAACCAGCACCAGCCCGTTTACCACCTGACCGAGGAGCATCTCGCCCTGGCTCAGCGGGCGTCCAACCCCTTCCAAGGTGGGCGGAGCCAATGCTCACCGGGGAAACGTACCCGCGCACCGTTCCGCCCCGTCGGGGGTTTCGGTCGGCATGACCCGACCTCGCTCGAGAGAAACCGGCCGGCGTTCGGCCGGCCGTCCGGGTGGTCGTATGGCGACCCGGCGTCCGCGCCCGTTTCTTCCAAGCCCTCGCCTTCGTCTTCCTCTTCCCTCGTCGCTCCCTCGCAGAGGAAGTTCAAAAACGTCGTACGTTCCTCAGTGCCTCCGTGCCTCAGTGAGCGCGGCCGATATTCTCGTCCGTCGAAATCGTTTCCTTAATCGGTGCGCTGCGAGCAGACCGGCGGAAAGATTTTTCCAGACATTTCAAGATGCATATGAAATGGTCTTTTATTGCAGAAGGGAGCGACACTTACAGTACTGACAGGTTTATTCAAATGCGTCGCCTTTTTTGGACGAGGCCGATCGGAGCGTCGCATTGAAACCGGCAAAAAAAACATACCCGGCGGAAAGGAATTTCCGTCCCAGTCTTTTTGTTTTCCCCCAGTTTCTTTCAGCCAAAAGATTTGAAACGACACGCCTCTTCCCATCCCATTTTGCCTCGCCGTTATCCCCGGACGGTCTCGGCACCCCCGAAGCCCTTCCGCGGTCCGGATCCCCGCGAGCTTGAGGCTATCCGGCCCCCCCCTCACGCAAACGCGCACCCGCCCGCTCGGCTTGCACGAGCCGCCGTCGCTTACGCCGCGCCATAGATGCCGAGGGAGCGGACAAGGCGCAACAAGGCCGCGCGGCGCGCGCGTATCATGCCTTACGCGTGTGGGCTTTACATCTCCGTTGGCCGACGGACCGAGGTCCGTCCTCCAAGCGGACCCGTGGGCTCCTCCTGACTCCGTACGTCTGCGCAGCGCAGCCCGGCGCGTTTGTGGAGGAAGGGCCCCTTTTATAGTATATTAAGTTCGGGATAAGCTATAAAGGTGAAGCGGGGATGGCTTTCGGCACGTCGATGTTGGCTCGGTGTAATCCCCCCCCCCCCCCCCCCCCACCCCCACCCCGCGCGCCGGCTAACAGCGCGGCCTTCCGCTCTGTCCCGTCCCCGCAGTCATCCTCAGTCCTTTCGGGCTGAACGGGACCCTGACCGGCCGATCCTTCAAGATGTCCGACCCGCCCACCCGGAAGCTGATCGAGGACTGGAAGCGGTTCTATCCCATCGGTCCCGGCGCCGAGGGCAAGGCGGAACACGCCGACGGGGAAGACCATTCCCCGGCCTCCGTCGAGGTCCTGGTCGGTCAGTTGTTTCTTTTCTTTATATATTGTCGGACGCGAAATTCAAAGGGAACGCCCGAGCGGTGCCAGCCAAACCGACGTTTGACTGGCAAAATTGCCTCCGCGTAGGCGGCGTGCGAATGGCGTACCCGGCCCGCCTGGTGCTGGTGCCCCAGTCGGACATCCCCGCCGCCGCCCCCTCCCAATGTACCGCCGTCTGTTCGGGCGCTCATCAAGCGCCTGCGAGCCAGCGAGAGCCCGCCATGTCATCGGTGACCCTCACCCCTCCCACCTCGCCCGAGGAGGTGCCCACAGGTACCCCGCGAATCCAAACTAAAGCTTTAGGAACGTCTCCGATCCGTTTTTACTCGGCTCTCCCGCCGTTCTCCAATGAGTGGGCGGGACGCCGTCTTTGAAGCGAGCTTTGAACCGGAGCGGTTTGTTCTTTGTCCGCGCAGCGGACTCTGGCTCGTCCCGGAAGCGCTCCAAGACGCCTTCTCCGTGTGACGCGTTGAGCGCGGACAAATCAAGTCACCACGGAGGCCAGATTCCTCGCCGGCTCGCCGCTCGGCTCGTGGAGCGCGTCTGGCGGGAGTGCAATATGGACGCAGCCCGGAACAAGTAAGATTTCGCCACATTTGTCATATTTCTTCCGTTAAAACCGTTTAAAATGGCAGTCGTCCGCAAGGATTGAAGGAAATCGGGATTTTTGGCCCCGATGCCCAGCCCGAGCACCAATCGAAGCTCTCGCTGCCCTTATTGTTTTCTTTTATTTCTTGTCATCGCAGGCGTAAGTACTCAGCCGCAACCGATGGTACGTGCGAGGAGGACCGGGCGGAGCAAGTGGGAACCTGGGATTTTGTGGAGCCTTCTGTCAGGTCATACTGCAGCTGTTCCAGGCAAGGGGCTCTCTATGTTCAATGATCCCCCCCCCCCCCCCCCCCCCCCAGCTTTTTTCTTCCTCTCATTTTCAGCCGGGGTTGGGGCTAACCAAATCATAACTCATAACCAACTTTCTCCACGTCCGTGTTTGACCGACATGAATTTGAAGGCAACAGCAGTCAGGACACGTCACGTACGGGACTTGAAATGCTGAACCCTCGTTGCATTGTGTTACAAATTGCGGGAATTCCTTGGATGATTTTATGATATCATAAAAGAATCAAACACCGGGGAGGTGACATTTCCAGCGGATGATTGAAAGCCGTAAAGTTTCAAAAGGCAACAACGCGTCAAAGTCTCAAGGCCTTTTGCCCTTCGCCTTCTTTCCCCCAGACACAAATGGGCCAAGCAGCGCGCGGGCGCAAACGGCGGCCCGGCCCCGTGGATGGGCCGGGCCTCCCAGGCGCCTCTCAAGCACAAGGCCGGAGGAGAGAAAGCAGACAAGGGCGACAAGCAGCAGAAAAGACCCCAGACGCCTTTCCATCATCGAAACCCGAGCGGCGAAGACGCCGGGGCGGCCGGCCCGGCGCTCGCCGCGAGGAGTCGGGACGCCGGAAGCTTGTCCGGCGTTCGCTCGGGAGATGCGGCGGCCGCGCGGAAAAGGGCCCGGCCGGCCGGCGGGGCGGTCAGCCCGGGGGGGCCGCCCCGCGTGGCCGGCTCCCCCCGACCGCCGCCGCCCAGCCCCCGCCGCCGCCCGGAGGATCCCGGCGAGGGTTCCGAGAACCCTTGCGGCCCCGACGGCCGAGGCTTTTACCCGCCCCCTCCGGAGCCGCGCTTCCCCCCGCGCCGACCTCACCCTCCGGCCCCCGCTTGTTCGGAAGCTCCCGACGCCGCGTATGCGGGCGCGGCCGCCCGCCTCCAAGATGACGGCGCTCGCTCTCCGTGGAGGTTGTTCAACCTGTCCCGCAGGAAAGAAGCAGAGCCGCCCACGCCGCAGCTGCCGGGGGAAAAGTCGAGGGAGGATTTTTTAAGCTCGCGGGACGACCTTGTGTCCGTCACCGAGTAAGTGCCCGCCGCCGATAGCTTTTTCTCCGGAATATTCCGACCTCATCGGAACGGTTCGGTTCCAAGCCGAGGCGGCGCGGATCTTTTCTTCTCTGTTTTTTTACCGAAGCGGTAACGGGGTACGGGGTCCCGACGTACTTTCGGCAAACGCGCAAATACAAAACGACGGCAGAAATGGCCGACTCGCGGCCCGTCGCCCTCCCCTCGCCCGGCCGTTCGTCAGCTTCCAAATCCAATTCACCTTCATCTTTTGCCACGTGCCCTTTTGACATCATCCGTCGGCCGTGCGCGCGGCCCGCGCCACTCAATGATTGCCAACGGGGGGGAACAGTCGGCTTAGGTAAAGACGAAGCGCCGATATGGCGGACTCGGGGCGATAGCTGTAATGTGGCTCGCCTTTGGGTAAGAGGCCGTAACCAGGGGGCCCGGGCCGAAGCCGGGGCCGGCTGTCCAGTTTGAGGAAGGGCGCCCGGGAAACGAGGGTCGGGATCCCCCGGGACCTAACGCCCGCGCGGGGCTCCCGTGTGTTCCTCTTCCCCCGCAGGGTGATGTCCGCCTCCAAATTCCCGCTGAAGGTCTCCGACGAGCGCGTGCAGACGTACCGCGCCAGGAAAAGCCGGCGCCTGGCCGCCGCCGCCATTACCGACGGAGGTCACGAGCCCCAGGCGGACCCTTACGCCTTCGAGGAAGGGGACGTGAAATTCACATTTTCCCACAAAAGGGAAAAGGGAGGCGGGGAGCGGGAGCCGGGCAAGAAACACAAGGTAAGGAAGGCGTTTGTCCTCGACCTTTTCGCTCTTTTTTTCTCCAGCGCTAGGAAAAAGCCTTTCCTTTTTTTCTTTTTCCGCGCTTGTGGTTGAGCCTTAACGCGACACGTTACCGTAACAACATCCCTCGTTGTAGCAAAGCGCCGCTCCTTTGAACCCATCACCGCCTTCTATAAGGCGCACCTTCCACCGGCGGGATATTTTCCTCCTCCTAACCTTTTCCGTTTGCCTTTTCTAACAGGGTGAAGACGGAGGATGGGGTACGTCGGACGGTGAGGCAATTTACCGATTTATTCCTTCGGCGAGGTTTTCCTTCATGACGGCGACTCGCGCCCGGCGCGGCCCGCAGATCCTCAGCGGCCCGGCGCCAACAACCGCATGGCCTCCGCCAGCTTGATCCACGAGACCGACCTGGCGGTCTCCATCGACGACCTCGACAACCTTTTCAACTCGGATGAAGACGAACTAGGGGTCAGTCGGACCGGATCCCCGTTTGGCGCTTTCTGTTTTTGCGGAAGTCGGAAACACCTCTGTGTCCGCTATTGAAGTGCTGCGATGGGTTTTTTTTCTTTTTCCTTTGACTACAGCCTGGTTCCAGACGGCCCGTAAACGGAACGGATGAAAAATTTGCCGGCGGGGAACCGAAGCCTTCCGCGTCGGACCCGGTTTCCTGCATTAGTACGTTTCTTCTCGTCTTTTAACAGAGTGATGCTTGAGCTGGCTTTTGTTTTTTGTCGATTTGTTCATAGGAATGTGATCTTTTGAATCCCACCGTTTGGCGTTGCGTCTCGTCCAAACTGCCGCAATAGTATGTGGGAGCTCGCCAACTTAGGTACTAAGCTAGTAAGATTGTAAATGACTTGAGGTAATTTAGTGGATACTTTCGATGATCAAGTATAAAGACCTCCATTACCTAAAGTAGATGATTACTTTGCTTTTTAAGCCAAACGCAGCGTGCGTTTTATCTGTAACCTCTCCTCGCGCTTTTGTCAAATTCACCCATATTGAAGTTAAAAAAGGGGGGGTGTCGACTTGTGCGCGCAGAAATCCGGTAACGCGTTAGGGTTAGGGCTAGACCCGAGGCTCTTCATGAAGTCGTCCATGACTTTTCTGTTTTACAATCCCTTTTATTGAAGTCTTTTTACGGCGGCGTTGTTCTCCGTAGCGGTATATTGTTTACGCCTTCGCAGCCGCGTTTTAAAGTTGCAGTTTGCGCAAGTCGTATTTTGCGTTTGCCTGATGATTATTGTCCGCGGCAGACGGCGGAATAACAATAAAGATGAGTTTGTGGGGGAAATAAATGGATATTTTAAGGCCGGTCTTCCGCGACGCACCTCTCGCCTCCCTTTGACTTTTCCTCATACTTACCACATGGGCTCGGACGGTCCTTGCGTTTTGGCCGTCACCTCGCGAGACGGCGCCAAAAGATAGCCACCTTTCCCAGCGAAGGCCTTTCACACGGCGCGCTCCGTTAACTCCGTTAACTCCGTCCTCCCAGGCTCAGCGGACCTGCACCAGATGTTTCCCACGCCCCCCTCCCTCGAGCAGCACATCATGGGCTACTCGCCCATGAACGCGTGCGGCAAAGAGTACGGCGGCACGGAGCCGCCCCCCGGCGCCGCCGCGCCGGACGGGACCTCGTCCCTGGGCTGTCATTTCAAAATGGAGGTGGAGGAGAGTTTCTGTAGCCCCAAGCCCTCCGAGATCAAGGTGAGCGTCTCCAAACGGACCTTCTTTTCACGCCCGCCGCGTCCCCGGCACGTTTTGCCGATTGTTCTCGTGGGCCGGATGGCCGAACGCCGCGTCCGCCCCGCAGGACTATTCGTTCGTGTACAAGGCCGAGCGGTGCCAGGCGTTTGTGGGCTGCTCCATGTTCGCGCCGCTGAAGTCGTTACCCAGCCGTTGCCCGCCGCCCGTAAAACTGCCGGAGGATTGCATCTACAGACCCGGCTGGAGCGCGGGCGGGCAGACGCTCCGTCCCTTGCCCGTCATGTCCATCCTCAACAAAGGCAGGTAAAGCTTCCGAGACGAGACGAGACGGGGCCGCCGAGGCGCGCTTCTGAAGCCTTCTTTTGCTCGGCTCCCAGTAACATCCCGAGCGTGGGCAGCGCTACGGAGCAGGACTACAGCCAGACCCCCACGCCCCAAACTCACTTCGTGTCCAGCAGCGCCCCGCCGAGCAACGGCGGGATCCCGCCTTCCCCGGCCACCCCGCGCTTTTCCGCCCCCACCCCGCGCACGCCGCGCACTCCGCGCACGCCCCGGGGGCCCTCCGGCGTCCAGGGCTCGCTCAAGTACGAGAACTCGGAGGCGTACTCGCCGGCGGCCTCCACCCCCTCCGCCTGCCGGCCGCTCAACTCGGTGGAGCCGCCCACCGTCCCCTCCGTCCCGGAGGCGCACAGCCTCTACGTGACGCTCGTTCTCTCCGAGTCGGTCGCCAACCTCTTCAAGGACTGCAACTTCGACAGCTGCTGCATCTGCGTGTGCAACATGAACCTGAGGGGAGCCGACGCGGGCGCGTACCCGGGCGCGTACCCGGGCGACCCCGCCGGCGAGGCCCAGGAAGCCTGCAGCTGCGGCTTCAGCGCCGCCGTCAACGGGCGGCGCGGCCACGGCTCGGGCCTCTTCCTGGAAGACGAGCTGGATATCGTGGGCCGCGGCTCGGACGCGGGCCGCCAGGCGGAGAGGCGCTTCCGGGAGCTTCGGCTCCCCTCGCCGGACGCCGTCGGGAGGGGGGACGGCGTACCGGACGAACTCATCCTGCTCCTGCAGGATCAGTGCGCCAACCCTTTTTCGGACGTTTCGGGCTTGGGCCGCGCCGCGCCCCGGCCCGGCCCCGCGCCGCCCCGCGCCGGGGTGGAGGAGAGGGATTTTCGCAGCGACTGCCACGCGGCCCTGGAGCACGGCAGGCAGTTTATGGACAACGTGTCGGGCGGGAAGGTGGACGAGGCGCTGGTCAAAAGCACGTGCCTGCACGGCTGGGCCGG
Source organism: Hippichthys cyanospilos (assembly GCF_059441005.1). Lineage (NCBI taxonomy): Eukaryota > Metazoa > Chordata > Actinopteri > Syngnathiformes > Syngnathidae > Hippichthys > Hippichthys cyanospilos. The sequence continues at coordinate 243,136 of NC_142386.1, read as the reverse complement.
ACAGAACGGTAAGGCGGGGTCGGAAAAGCTTTGGCCCGCGCGGGGACGCCGTAGCTGATTTCCCGTCCCCTCCCTCCTCCCGCCGTCGTCCAGCCGCCGACGCGAGCGCGCTGTGCTCCCGGGACGTGCTCCGGGTGTTGATGGCCCTCCAGCCCGTGCTCCAAGACGCCATCCAGAAGAAAAGAAGCGCGCGCTCCTGGGGCGTTCAGGGCCCGCTCACCTGGCAGCAGTTTCACAAGATGGCCGGACGGGGCTCGTACGGTAAATCTCCGCCGAAGTCGGACGTGAAGTCCGTCCCCCCCGCCCCCGCCCTGGACGAGGATTTTTGTTTTCTGTTTTTTTTCCCCTTTGCGTGATTCGCCGTCCCGTTTCGCACTCGCAGGCACGGACGAGTCCCCCGAGCCGCTGCCCATCCCCGCCTTCCTCGTGGGTTACGAGTACGATTTTGTGCTGCTGTCTCCTTTCGGTTTGCCCTACTGGGAGAAGCTGCTGCTGGATCCCTTCGGCGCCCAGCGGGACGTGGGCTACTTGGTGGTGTGTCCCGACAACGAGGCTCTGCTCGGCGGGGCAAAGAGCCTCTTTAGGGACCTCGCCGCTGTCTATGAGGTAAAGAGAGACAAAACGCTGCCAGCGTTTGTCCGCGAAATATAGGTGGGCGCGCCCCCCAAAATGTCACGCTGTGATTTAGCCTCATCCCTAAACCATTGCGACGCCACGGCTATTATCAGCCTTTTCTTAGACTGTCGCCAAGACCTTGTATTGATAATTCTTCGCGTGGTTAAATTCTGGGCTCGGATCAAAATCCAAAACGAGCCCGGTCAATATTGAGCTCGTCATACAACTTTGAAGCCCGTCCTTGTTGTGCGATCCGGCGCGCGATGCGACAGTCGGCTCGGTGACCCGCGCTCGCGTTCCCGATATAATCGAGTTCCCCTCGTCTGCGACGTCCTGGAAAGTTTCTGAGCTTTTTTTGCTCGATTAACACTCAGGTTTCTCATTTTTCGAATCCACGCTCAAACCCCGCCAGGCTATTCTTGTCTATCAGGCTGGCGGAGCGCCTCCTTTCCCCGAATGAAACAATAAAAAATTTGAAGCCACCCCCGCGTTGCCCCTTCCACCCCGTATGTTTCCGTGGCCCCTATTGTGATATTAGAGCATTGGTAATTGGTGTTTGCAAAAAACCTAATGGGGTTCATTTTGGTCCAGGACCTGAGCCTTTCCTTTTCTCGCCGTCCACGCGCACGGCGTGAAACAGCTCAGGTTTTGCTCGCTGTCTTTTCCCGCAGTCGTGTCGACTTGGCCGGCATCGGCCCATAACCAAAGGCTACCCCGACGGAATAGTTGTGGTCGGCGGCGCCAAAAGCCCGGCGGAGCGGCCGGTGGACGACTGGTTCCTCAAGGCCGCCGGCGGCAACGACGACGCCTTCGCGAAGCTCCAACTCTATGCGCAAGCGTGCCGCCGCGACCTCGGTAACCTTCCGCTTGCGTCCGTTTGGCGGGACCCCGGAGCGCGAGCGCTCCCCGGGTCTCTAAAGCCCGGTGTTCCCGTCGCAGCTCCGTACCTGGCGTCGCAGCCGTTGGACAGCTCCCTCCTCGCGCAAGCCGGCCCCCCGCCGTCATCCAAGCGGCCGCCGTCGGCGCCCCCGGCGGGATCCGGCCCGGCCGCGTCATCCGGACCGGCTAGCGGCGGGGCGCAGTCCGCCGCGGCCGGCTCCTTTACCCCCCTCGGAGGCAGCCAAAGCCAGGGACCGCGGGCCGGAGCCCAGAATACCTCGGGGGACGGCCAGACCCCCGCGCAGCCCCCAGAAAGGTACGCTGTCCGCTTATAAAAATATTTCAGGGCAATCGCGGACGCCAACCACGCCTTACGTGTTTTCTTAACTTCCCGCGCTTCCTGGGTGTTGGTCGGATACTTTTTTGTTTGAGTCGGTCGGGTAGAAAACAGAGTTGAAGGCGAAGGGGGTGCCGATCGGCTTTCATTGTGTAAGAGGGGAGGGAGTTGTCCCTTTGATAAAGGGGATATGTTATGGCAGAGTGATTTTTTTTCTTTGTAAGAAGTTTATTTAGCACAGAAACAGCTCAAGTTCAGCCTATCGCATCAATGCAAAGCACCCGCGTTTGACTGCAGCCACAGCACACCATAGCAACAAAGCTGCGAATGTAGCCGGCCATAGCGAAGCAATTTGCCTAGCTAAACCGGAGAACGATGTTCGTTTCGAATTATCTGCCGCAGCCGCCGCTTCGGCCCGATCAAAAATTGCATCCGATGAAGAGAATAAATGACCAAGGTCACTTTTTTCGATCGACTTCGATCATTTGACGACGCGTCTTAATGTCTTTCTTGAATCTCCACTAAGTGAAATATTGAAAGGAGCCCGTGTGATGCCCACAGCACTTTGGAACGCGACAAGGTTGGCGTCCCCACAGATGGCGACTCCCACGCCATCACCTATCCACCGGCCATCATTGTTTACATTGTGGACCCTTTCAGCTATGAGGATTGCGAAGGCGGCGCGGGCCCGGCGCCGGCCCATTCCAGCGTATGGACGCTTGCTTTGCTACGTTGCTACCTTGAGATGCTCCAGCTGCTTCCCGCGCATATCCGCGGTTCCATTTTTGTACAGGTGCGTTGGCTTCCCCATCAAGTCGGCGTGTCCGTTATTTCGGTCTTTGCCTGTTTTTCTTTCGCCCGATTGAGCTTTGGCTCGGCCTGGCCGTTTTCTCACGTTTTAATCCGCGCGTCACTATCACTTTGGGGGATGGCGAAAATATCCTCGCGATGCTTTCGGTCGCCCTCCGTCCTCAGTCGTCGATAGACATCTCGCCTCAGCGGTCGGCGATTATTTTTCAACTCGGCCCCAAAAACCCGAACCCTTTTTTTCTCCCGAACTCTAACGTATCGTTTCTATGCTCCGACGTCTTTTTTGTTTAGATCGTCCCTTGCCAGTACTTGCTTCAGCCCGTGAGAGGCGAAGACCGCCACATCTACGTGCAGCACCTCAAGTCTTTAGCCTTCTCCGTCTTTGCTCAGTGCAGGCGACCTCTGCCCGCTTCCACCAATGTCAAGTCGCTGACGGGCTTCGGCCCGGGCTTAGCCGTGGACACGGCGCTTAAAAGCTCGGAGGTAAACGACATCAAATGCATCTTTGCCGTCGATGATGCTCGCGGATGAGGAAAAGAAAGTTCTCTCGCTACGCCGACGAGTTCGCGTTGATCCCCCGAGTCTCCTTGTTTTTTGCCTTTGCGCAGAGACCGGAACGCGTGCGCCTGTACACGCCCGCGTTCATCCTGGCGCCAGTTAAGGACGTGCCGACGGAGCCGGGGGAGACCTTCGGGGAGGCGTCGCAGAAAGACAACGTCGTGTTCGTGGGATACTGTCTGTCCCATGACCAGCGTTGGCTCCTCGCCACGTGCACCGACCAGTGCGGGGAACTCCTGGAGACCTGCGTCATCAACATCGACGTGCCCAACAGGTAGAGCCGCCGCCGCCGCGGCGCAGCCTTCCTTTTCTTTCCCATTCCGCCAAGTCGGTCCGTCGAAATACTCTGGCTTTTCCCATCGCTGACGTCCACCCGCTTGCGGAGGCAGCGTTTTCTTTCTCGGAGGCGTGGCGCGCGTAGCCGTCCGTCAAGCCTCTGGCCCGTATTCCCGACAAGCGGGAGCTTGGACTAAAAGCGCCGTTTTCCTGCTCCGCCTCGACGCGTTTGCCGAGGCTGCAAAACCAGGGCGCGTGTGTTTTTCGCTCAGGGCCAGGAGGAAAAAGGGCTCGGTGCGGCGCCTCGCTTTACAAAAGCTGTGGGACTGGTGCTTGGGACTGGTGCAGATGACCTCAGTACCCTGGAGGGTGGTCATCGGGCGGCTGGGCAGGATAGGACACGGAGAGTTGAAAGGTAAGGTGGTTCGGAAGGCCCCTTTTTCCAGCAAATGGTGAGGATGCGCTCGAATCGACCCGACCTCCGATAGCGGAGCCCCGCCGATATCGACGTTCTTTTGGATTTGCTTGCTTTTCGACGGCCTCCTCGACACGTTTCCCCATGTGTATTTTGACATCCTAACTATTGTTAACGCGTGTCGGAAAGCGGCCTTTTGCCAAACGGGCGTTTCTCCGAAAAGGACGAAGGAAGCCGACGAGCGGGATTGGTGACGCCGTCTTCCTTCCTTCCTCCCTCTTTGAACGCGTCAGACTGGAGTATATTGCTGAGCAGAAGAAACCTTCAGTCGCTGAGTCGCCGGCTGAAGGAAACGTGTGGAATGTGCGGCATCTCCGCCTCGGATACTCCCGGCATCCTCAGCGTGTGCTTAGTTGCCATGGAGGCCCAGGGCTCCTTCATCATCATGCCAGGTACCAATCCACTTATCTCTTCCCGCGCATCCCGCTCGTCCGGCCGGCGTGGTGCGCGCGATAGGCGGCGCTCGCCCGGAGCCGATTGACCTCTTTGCCCATAGAGCGCGGCCTCTCGGAACCCCGTCGATCCGGACGCCGTGCGGTTCGGGGCTCCGGGCGGTTCTCGCGTTAAGGTTAAAAGGGACGGGATTTTAGGGCCTCTCCGGCTTAGCTTTTTTCCTCCCCTCTTTACGGCATTTTCCCCGCTTGATCCGGCGTGCGCGCTTACAACACGCTATCGATTGTGCGCCGCGGCGCTTGATTCCGACTCGTTTTGGCGAGCCCGAGGTCGGGGGCGATGTCAAAGACGATTAGTGCGGAAAGCCGTACTTGATGATTTATGTTCAGCGCCGTGAAAATGTTTTCGCTCCTTCCCGATTTCTGATATCTGTTGTCGTTTTGCATATCGACGACACTTTAATGTTTCAACCATTCAAGGTTAATACACAAGCGGCCGAAAGCGAGACGTCCAAAGACGTCCCGTTTGGCGTAGCTTTGGACGGGGGCGCTCTCCCCCCGGGTCACCGGCGTCACGAGGAAAAAAAGACGCCTCTCTTTCTGTCCGCGTCAGACTCGGTGTCGACGGGCTCGGTGTTTGGCCGCAGCACCACCCTCAACATGCAGACGCCCCAGCTGAACACGCCCCAGGACACCTCCTGCACTCACATCTTGGTCTTCCCCACCTCCGCCTTCGTCCAAGTGGCCGGCTCCAACTACACCAATATCGACACCAACATCGACATTCTTAACGCCACCACGGGTCAGGCGCCGCTCTCTGGAATTCACGTCGCATTTACAAGTAGTCGACATTTGATTGCTCTATTTTCCCATTCCGGTATCGGGGTACTAAAACGGCGGGCGGCCGCGGGGCTGTTGCGGACACGTTTGAAATTTCTCCCGTCTTCTATTTAGACGGATCTGACGGCATGGGCATCTTTGATCTTCTGGACCCCGAGAACGAGTTGGTGGATCCGGACATCATCAACATCTCGCCCAATGCGTCACCGGTGCATTCCCCCGGATCCCATTCCCACCACGGAGGCGACGACAGCAAGGTGAAACCGCGGCGCCTTTCTTCTCGTGCTGCGTTTTCAGCTTTTGTCAAACGCGGCAGGGCCTCGCGCGCTTGGGCGTGATGTATACGGATATAGATATAGCACGCAGGCGGGCCGGTATCGTGCAGGTTTTCCGTTTTTCTCTCCTCAAGACGCCTGGTTAAAATGATTAGCTCGTTTGTCAGCTCCGGAGGAGCTTGAAAATGATCCTAATCATTTCAATCAGGTGTGTTTAAAGGAGAAACCCTGCAGGATGCCGGCCCTCTAGGACCGCAGTGCGACACCTGTGACATAGCGCAACGTTAGCACTCGACATCTGGCGCAACCTGCGGAGCCCCCTCCCGCCCGCGCTTCCTTCTGAAGCTCGGGCGTTTTCCCCGGATGACTTTTTCCTTCCCCTTCGGGAAGCTTTGGCCGTTCGGGGGGTGGCGTCGTTCACTCGGGACGTTTTGCGCGACCCGGCCGCGCCGACTCGGGGCCGTCCCAATAAAGTTGACTTGACTTTACAGGGCCAGAGCGCAGAGCGCACGGAGTCTCGCGAGGAGGCGCCCAACCTCCTGCAGCAACCCCTGGCCCTGGGCTACTTTGTGTCCACGGCCAAAGCCGGCCCGCTGCCCGACTGGTTCTGGTCGGCCTGTCCGCAGGCTCGGAACCGGTGCCCGCTCTTCCTCAAGGTACCCGCCCCCCTCCGGTTGCTTTTGCGCAGAGACGCTCGGCCTCGCGCGCGTTTCGGTTTTGCGGGAAAAGCGGCCAAAGCCCTGGTTCTCTCGCCCGAGCCTTCCTACCTTTAGATCGGGGGTCGGTGAGTGTATCTGACGGCGCCCCTTCCCTTCCGTCTCGCCCTCAGGCCTCCTTGCACCTCCACGTGTCTTCGGTGCAGTCGGACGAGCTGCTGCACAGCAGGCACTCGCACCCCCTTGACTCCAATCAGACCTCGGACGTACTACGGTAAACGGCAACCGCACCGGTGCAGTCGCGCCGCGGGGGGCGTATATAGCATTATCAAGCACAAACCTTTCCATTCGTAGTGGCATTTTCTTTTTTCAAAGACGACTTTAAGCTTGGAAAAAAAGCAAATGGTAGGAATTTGTGGAAGTAGCTTCCTTTGGTTGTTTTCCTGTAAAAGACAACAGTCGTAAATCTGAGCCCCGCGCGGTTGGGTCGCTACGATCTCCGCCTCAAATGACTGTTTCTACAGTAGATCGTGCGCCAAGGAAGCCAATGCGATCTGTGTATTTGTCAGTTTTGTGCTGGAGCAGTACAACGCCCTCTCGTGGCTGACGTGTGACCCTGCGACGCAGGACCGCCGATCGTGCCTGCCCGTTCACTTGGTGGTGCTCAACCAGATGTACAACTTCATCGCCAACATGTTGTAGCCGCGTCCGAAGACGACGCGAGCGCAAACCTGGACCTCCTTCCAAGATTGCTTTCGGCGCTTGCCCCCACTTGCGCGGGTGGACGAGGGAATTGAATCGAAACGATGACTGGAGGTGAGGGAGCCGCGGATTTGTGTTGTCGTATTTTTTTTCTTTGTTTGTTTTCAAACATGGCAGCACACCACTGGCCGGCCCGCGTTTGGAAAGACGTCTAACTGTAAAGCGATAAAGGGATGTACTGGATCAAGAAAATCACTTTTAATGAGCGGAGTATTGGTTTTACAGTCTAAAATGGCTTTTTATTCCTTGGGATGAAATTGTATCCAAAGGAAAAGCCTGCATCTGTCTTATTTATTGTATGTTTCGAAACGTGTTATTTCGTAGCCTCTTTTCTAAATATATATATATATATATATATAGAGAGAGAGAGAGAGATTTCTATATATATAGACGGAGAAGGTTTATACCGCCTTCTTGCTTTAAAGCAATCGCTCTAAAATATATGTAATCACCATGCTTGAAAACTAAGAAAAGGAAAGAAAGTCCCAGTAGGTTGCTTTCAGAGTATTATTTTTTGTAATGGAGAAAAAGACTTTGTATTGTCACGATGTACAGAGGAAGTGAAGAATTATCAATTACAGCAAAGCTGTAGCTACGTTGGAATTGTACAGCAATGAACTTCACTGTGTTCTAATAAAGAGCTACATTGTTGTATATACAATTTTATACCACACATTTCGACACGAAGACCAAACTGCAATCTATACAGATAATTATATATATATATATATGAATGCCATGCCAGCAGTTGGTGCTGCGGCTTCTGTTTTAGGAATAAAATGTGTCAACAGCTTGTTGTGTTTATTATGGGTGGCAAAAGAACATTAATTGCGATCAATGAACCCGGTCAATCCCAGTGACGTAAGTATACGTCTTAAATGTCGTAAACGACAATAACTTATAACGACAATAACAATAGTTACTCAACCGCGATGTAACGAGACAACACACAAAATACGGGTTTGAAGATAAATGATAGTCGCTATAGCCGGAACGTGTGGAAAAGGGCATTTATTGCTTGATTGTCCGATCGGAAACTTAAAGAAATAAGTGTGAAGGATCAGTTACCCCTCATTGTTATTGACGGGATACCGCTCGTGTGATAGCTTTAATTCTCGGATCTGCACAGCTCTACGAGCGGCTCAAATCGAACGGGGACTATAGTTCCAAACTAAACGTGCAGCGGAGAACAACGCTAGCTCAAGTTTATGATTAGGAATCTTAAATTTCTTGAACTCAAAGCTCTCAATTGAAATGCGCACGCACAAACTTTCCACGTATTGGTCAATGTAAACGTATGCTAATAGCACACGCCGTGTAATGAGCGGCGCACTCGACAGCCTATCCGCCAAGCGGCTCCTTCTTTCAGCGGAACGTTTCCAGATCCCGGCTCACTCGATTACTTTTTTTTCCTCTCCCGAGTAGAGTTCAAGTCCACCCGAGTGAAAATGGCAACAGTTTAGTCGTTCGGGCGTGGAAAATGACGACGTGTGGATGACCGCGAAGGAAGGATCCTTCCTCTGATATTGGCCGTGTTAGCGCTCCCCTTTGGCGGCTTTGCTGCGCAGTCAAGTCCGAGGTCTGGAGGCCTCCTACCCGAAAGTTAGCAAACCTTGTCGTAATAATTCTTCGAATTGAGGTAAGCCCCTTAGCGTCGGATTTTACAGCAACTTAAGCACGCGGCGGTTGCTACCCTTCGCAACCACGTTGTTTGTTTTTCATTCTAGCGTTAGCTTTAGCTGTTAGCGGGCTAGCTTGTAGCAAGCTAACACAGTCCAAAAGTGACCGGAATAGCAATTAAGTGCTGTAAATTATGAGAAGTCGAATTAAAGCCACGTTCAACTTGTTGGGTGGCTGCTCTGGCGTTGACTTTATCTTTTGAGTCGGAATATGGACGCTAATAAAACCATTGACCGCGTATGAACAAGCCTTTAGCCGAGCTGTCATTGTTAGCCAACTCAATATTGTCCTCTTGCCTTCATTTTTCTGAATTTGAATGAATAATCCGTCAATGATCGATTCCTAATAAAGACTCGATTCGGTTTGTCATGGAACAAGTCCCGTGACCACATAGGACAGCCGCGTTGGGCTTATTTTGCGTTTCTGTTGATGGTTTTGTTGTGATAATGTCATGTGACAATTTATACTTTATGGACCATACTGTTCATTATTATTGCCATATCTGACATGTCGTGTTGAAAAATACAAATTAAACAAACGCTCAGTCGATTTGAAACTAATAGAAAAAAAACAATGCGAAACATTAACCATCGAAATGATTTAGAGCCAACAAACAAAAGGGGTCCACGACTCCAAAAAGTTTGATAAGCCCAAGTCTATAGGTGCCCCCCTCCCCCGACAACAACAACACCGAGGGGGTCGGTCGTGAACCTCTTCCTACGCCTTTCGACTTCAAATCGTACTCGCTATGTATTCGCTTCACCTCGATGACGTCCGCGCTCGTACCTTCAATCCGTCGAAAGCATCCGCGCCTGTGCTTGCGCTTTCAGACATGGCAGACAGCGCGGGGCTGCAGTTTGTCAGCCCCTACGCATTTGAAGCCATGCAAAAAGTGGACGTGCAGCGCCTGGCGGCCCTCAGCGACCCGGAGCTGAGGCTGCTGCTCCCTTGCCTGGTGAGGATGGCGTTATGTGCCCCGGCCGACCAGAGCCAGGCTTGGGCGGAGGACAAGAAGCTCATCCTCCGGCTGCTGTCGGGAGTGGAAGCCGTCAATTCCATCGTGGCGCTGCTCTCTGTCGATTTTCACGCCTTGGAGCAGGATGCCAGGAAGGAGCAGCAGCTCAGGTAATCCTTCGTCGCCGTGTCGCGCGGCCGCCGCTTTCTTCCTCAACGGCGGCTCGCGCCAGGCACAAGGCGGGCGCGTCGAATGTGGAGAGCATCCTGGTGTCCCAGCTTCAGCATGGCCTCACCTTGGAGTTTGAGCACAGCGATCCTCTTCGGAGACTTCGTCTCACCCTCAGTGAGCTTTTGGCGATCATGAGTAAGGTACGCGCTTCGTCTTTGGCTCTTCTCATGTTTTAATGAACCCCCGTGCGCACACTACGCAAGCTATACGTTTATTTTTCTAATCGTGTCATTGCTTTTAAAGGCGTAATAACTATTTGTGAGTAGTTCTTTTCTTTCAACCGCTCAAATCATTCAGTGGCATCGTACCGTACGTACGTAGCTTAAATTTATTAACGGCTGCAAAAAAGGTGAAAGATGGTATGGTCTGTCGTCGTAGTGGTGACGACACTTTAGACACAGCCATTAACTGGTCTCTACCGCTACCTAATGTCTTGAGGTGAAACGCAAGTCCGCAAAGAATTTTTCCGTTTTTTTTTTTTGTTGTTTTTTTTTCAACGCGGGAACAGGCGGCAAAAGAGCGGCGAACCAGTGGACAATTCTCCGCTCTTTCTCTCAGGTGGCCGATTCCAACGGAGAATTCTTTCTGAAGTCGTCGGAGCTCTTTGAAAGCCCGGTCTACCTGGAAGAGGTTGCAGATGTGCTTTGCATTCTACAAGCGGGTACGTAAAGTATAGGCTTCTCTCGACCGCATTCGTAATAGAAGAGAAACGTTCACGCGGCGATTCGGCCTTTCTTCTGCGGTACGTCCTGAAAATATTCACAGCGGGAGGTGGCCGACGCAGGCAAAGGCACGGCAACCCGCGGAACGCTATCAATACAGGACTAAGCTGGAAAAGAAAAACAACCGCAATGCTAAGAAATAATGCAAACATTTTAAAAAAATGCAGCAAAAATTAAATGCAAGCAAACAAATGCAAACAATCGGCGAGATTAAAACCGCCTAAGTTACTTGACGTTCTAATTAATTTGCTCTTCATCTGAAAAGGAAAATGTACTGTTTTTGGCACGACATTAACTGTTTCACTTGCAGCCATGTCATAATGCGTTTGATGTGTAAATCTGTCAGCGAGTGAGTTTAGAATTCTTCAAACGGTATTTGTAATGACCCACACGTCAATGAGTGAAAGTACAATACTGCGATCAGATTTGATAAAAAACCTCATGGAAGACGCGTCTGTTAGAACGTAACTTTTACCAACTGACCAGAACAGCAGCTGGAATTGAGTGTCATTGAATCGAGTGTCATTGAATGTCATTAAGAATGACGCCCGACTCACAACGATACCCGCCGCGCCCTCTCGACTCGTAAGCCGTCGCGCGTTTGTCGGTAATAGTCGATGAAATTCTGCGGGTTCGGGAATCCGTTCGGCATCCCTGTACACAAATTAGTCGTCGCATCCGGCGAGGCTTAGCGCGTTTGATGGAGCGCGCATCGGTGTCGTCCGGACAGAACTGCCGTCCTTGCTGCCGATCGTGGATGTGGCGGAGGCTTTGCTGCATGTTCGCAACGGAGATTGGTTTCTTTGTCTGCTGGTAGCCAACGTGCCCGACAGCTTCAGTGAAGGTAAACGACCACCGGGCAAATTGATAGCATGGGCCGTTCGGGGGCCCTCGGCTATTTCTTGTGTTCTGTTTCCAATGGGCTTTGTTTGACACCGAACCCTCTTGCCGCAAATGTCGATGCCGCGACGGTTGCGGAATCCTTTATTTCAAAACAAAGCGTGCTCGCGTTGGCAGTGTGCAGAGGTTTGATCAAGAACGGCGAGCGGCAGGACGAGGAGAGCGTCGGCGGGCGACGCAGGACCGAAGCCCTGAGGCAGCTGTGCCAGATGAACCCTTCGCAGGCTCTCAACATCCGAGCCATGGTGGTCAGCGCAAAAACAGTTTGACCGGAATACCGACGGCAAACGCTGGATTAGGATCAATCGCTTTCTCTTGTGACGCCTTTGGACCTCAGGTGGAGGAATGTCATCTTCCCGGCTTGGGCGTGGCTCTCACTCTGGATTACAAACCGGACGCGGCCGACGAGGCCGTCAGCCCGCTGGTTTCCTACGTCAGCGGTTTACTGCTCGGTACCAACGGCAAAGTCCGCACGTGGTTCAGCTTGTTCATTCGCAATGGCCAACAGGTGAGACTCCGCCAGGGTTGAACCTCCTCACCATCGCATTGCCGATGCAATTCGTCGTTCGCCGTGATACGACCCGAAAATAAAATCTCCGCGTCTTTCGGTCGGTCTGCGCCAAAAGCGTTCGAATCAAAGTGATGCCCCCAGACATGTTTCCAATCGTCAAAGCGTCTTCTCACATCGCGTTCAATATGTACGAACCATAGTCTATCGGTTTTAATGTGAACGTATTCACACTTTTTCATACACATACAGCTTGCGTGAAAAGGGTCGGGGTTTCGTTTCCGCCCCCCCAATAACCCTATATTACTCCATATACGATATAGAAATGACTCCACGGTCGTTTTGTCCTTTTAATGACACGCGCCTTGTGTTTCAAAAGAACACCCATGATCTATGTCAGCGCTGAAGTCAGGTGTAGACCTAGAAATGTAAAATTCACCCAAATTGTTGTAGAAAAGGGGGTGGGGGGGGTTACTGGATTTCTAAAAAGACATTAAGCGAATGAATTTGATCCCCAGTTCCTGTCGGATTCAGGAGAAAGGTTAACGCGGGGAATCATTGTCGCACTGTAGTCGCTCAATACTCCTCGACATTCTGATGAGGCCGTCATCTTTTTTAGAACGCTTCATATCCCGCTTTAGAGCGCGCGTGACCTTTTGTTTTGTGTCCGCCTTACAGTTCAGTCTTTCGCCATTGAAAAGCAAAACTGAGTTTGCTGAAAAGAAGTGTGCAATTGGGCCTTTACAATATCACAAAGGCTTAAAATGGCCTCGCTTATCTTTCCGTCTGTTGACATTTCTTCTCAGTTACGCCAAATGACGAGCTCTTCTTTCGAAAGGCCACGGTGTTGCAACGATGCGAGGGACGCTTTCCTCAGCCCCCGCTGACGCTTTGACCCGTGCGCTCGCTACATTTTCGATTGCGTTGTTGGAGGAGAGGCAAAAAATCTGAATATATCGCTCTGATTGCGAAAAAACACCAAAGCAATTAGCTGAGGAAACCGCCAATAGCGGCTTGTTGCAAGCGGATGATTGCTCATCATCTCCTATGTTTTTTTTTTTCCTCCCCCCTCGTCTTCCACTAGCGAAAGAGAGAGAGCGGCTCGGTGCTCTGGCAGATGCGCAGGCAGCTGCTGCTGGAGCTGGTGGCGATCCTGCCTCGCTCGCGAAGCACCCACGTCCCCAACGACGGCGACGCGGACGACGAGGGTGGCTTCGGATACTCGGGCCTCCGGGAGGAGCACGTGGTGAAGGCCAGCGCTCTCCTCCGGCTCTACTGCGCCCTCATGGGCATCGCTGGGCTCAGGTGAGTCAGAGGCAAGACAAACCCATCCCATTTTTCTTTTTTACAGTTTTTGCCTTGGCTGGTCGAACGCCATCCCTACCTGTGGGATTAAACCTACTGTGAAAGCTTTGATTTCGGACCTCATTTGAAAAATCACAGATGTCAAAATTTGAGATTTTGCAAAAGTGCCGGAATGCCTTTAAAGGAATATTTAGCCTTTTTTCAAACTCCAAACCTAAGTATTTTGCTTATGATTTAGTTCCGGCAATTTTTTTTAGACACTCCCTCAAAAAACTTGTATGAATAGCTACCTGGGATTGAATGTCTGGACCCAAAAACATAAAATGACATCTTTGGGGTCGATTGAGGTCATTGAATAACTGCATAGTTTTTCATGTACAATGAATACTTTGTACCCCTCACCCGAGCCGCGAGCACAGCTAATGTCGTTTTCAGTCGAGAGCAAGCGCAAAAGGATGCTTTTGCGTGTCGGGGTGTTTCTTTCTTTATTTTTTGACCGCTAAAAATTGCAAAAAATAAACGGGCTATGCCTTTAAGCAAATTACGCACAAGCTATGAATGTTCATTTTAAGATAAGACTCATTTAAAATCTGTATTCGTCACTCCCGTCTGAGTATCTTCCACATCATTGGTCTATTTTTTAAAGAATCGAACCTTTTAACTCAAATGTTTGTTGGCTTTAATTCTTCCATTAACGCGGTGAGGGTCCAGAACGATTGAAGGAAACGCGGATTTAATTTGGCCTAATCGAAACGAGCGCGTGAATACTTTTCCCGCGGTCCCGACCCAGACCAACGGACGAGGAGGCGGAGCAGCTACTGCAGCTAATGACGAGCCGGCCTCCAGCCACCCCCGCAGGTGTTCGTTTTGTCTCCCTGTCCTTCTGCAAACTACTCGCCTTCCCCACGCTGGTCAGGTACGCCGTGTTCTCCTTGCTGAATCCTACCCGCGAGATCAAGTGTTTTTTTTTTTTTTTTTTCTTTTTCCCCTCTGGCGCACAAAGAACAATCGCCTGCGGGTCTGCTCCGTTCTCAAGTTCATTCGCTTGTCTTGTATCTTGCATGCCTCAAGCACACCGGAGCAGGAGCAGCTCATGGTCATGTGGCTAAGCTGGATGATCAAAGAGGAGGAATACTTTGAGAGGTAACAACATCCGCATGCCTTATTTTACCCACAAGGATGATTATTATGCCCAATATGACTCCAACCACGCGTTTTGCATTTTTGCGGTTGTGGGATATTTCTTTCTTTTTTTTTTTTTTAATTTTTATAATCATATCACTACAAGGTATCGAAGTCAAATCAGTCCAGAGACTAATGTTGCTTACAGTCGTTATGTAATTGTAAACTTTGCCAATGTCATCTTTGAACACGCGGGGTTAACGGTCGGGATCTCCTTTGTGTATCCTCCCCCGAACAGTGCTGCGGGCGTATCCGCATCTTTTGGAGAAATGCTCTTACTGGTGGCCATGTATTTCCATAGCAACCAGCTCAGCTCCATTATCGAATTGGTGTGTTCCACTTTAGGGATGAAGGTAAGCCAATCGCTCGGACCACGACGGCGATCGATGCGACGTTTCGTCGGTCCGAGCGGATCCCGGCCCCGCTCCCCCGCTGCTGCAGCCGCACCTAATGAAACGCTTTCAGCATACGCGCGCAGTATCTCAGACACTCTCGTGTCCTTTTTAACCCACGTAACTTATTAAGCGCACTATTTTCTCCCGCATGTGTGTAAGTGGTTTTCCCGATTCAGTCCATGTTCCACTAAGATGCGCGACGTAATTGGATTTCGAGTCTGTCTGTTTCCGTCCTCGGGGCAACCCTATCAATTTGCCGTTCTTCCTGCCAAGAAGACTATTTCTTTATGAAATATGAAGAGAGGAAATTGAAAAATAGCAATACCCGCGCCGCTGCCTTCAGGTTGTTTTCACTCGCAGAGCTGCCACTTTTCATCTTTTTTTTTTTTTTCTCTCCTGTAGATTGCCATCAAGCCAAGCTCTCTGAGCAAAATGAAGACCATTTTCACACAAGAGATCTTCACGGAACAGGTGCCGTCGCGATGTGCCGTTCAAACCTTTTTGCTGACCCACGTAGCATTCACAATCGACTTAAGTTGAACAATCGTCCTCAAGTAACTCATGTACCTCGGTTGCAAAAAAAAGGCTTCTTGCACAGGATACCTACTTTTTTGTGTACGTGTCAGGGTAGGATGAAAAAAGTAGAGCGCTGCCAAGCACACTTGAAACAAAGTCAAAACAAGAAAAACGTTATCCACCAAAAGTTTTCAAAGTAGTTTTTTTATGATTACGTGTCATTTGCTCTTTTGTGTTTAGAATTCTTTTTCACCCGGCAAAAAAAGTAAACAAATAACCACAGTCACGGTCAATTTATCTGGCGTTATCCGGAACTGTTCAAAATCTGGAAATGTTTTTTTTCTTCCTCTCTCCAAACTTGCAATGTCGGCCGCGCGCCACGTTCATTCAGGTGGTTACGGCCCACGCGGTGAGGGTTGCGGTGACCAACAATCTGAGCGCCAACATCACGGGATTCCTCCCCATTCACTGCATCTACCAGCTGCTTCGAAGCCGAGCTTTCACCAAGCACAAAGTGTCGATCAAGGTAGATGGATGTCGGCCCGGAGAGAAATGCGTGGGAAAAGCTCACGCCGCGCCGCGCCGCGCCGCCCGGCTTTGTCTTCAAGGACTGGATCTACCGTCAGCTGTGTGAGACAAACACCCCCATCCACACTCAGCTAATACCTCTGGTGGACGTTTACATCAACTCCATCCTCACGCCTGCGTCGAAGGCCAACCCGGAGGCCACCAATCAGCCCATCACCGAGCAGGAGATACTCGGCGTCTTCCGGGCCTCCTCGGTCGTAAGCGGTCCCGGGCGAGCGCCCCTTTCACGCGTCGGCGAACGGACGGCTCCGGCTAATCGCGGTCCAAAATGTTTTCCTCGCTTTGAATGGAGGACGCTCGCAAGAACGACGACTCCGATAAACGGAGTCGCGCAAGGTTTTGCTCTTTCTCTCCTAGCAAGGGGACGGCAGTCGAGGAGGACGACAACGCAACTCCATCACGACCCAGCTGCTCATCCTCTACTACATCCTGTCTTACGAGGAGAATTTGTTGGCGAGCACCAAACAATTGGGTGTGTCGAGATTTTCATCGTAGGGATTCTCTCTCCGGCCTTTTATCCTTTCCGCGTTATCCTATCCTTTCTGTGCTTTCGTCCCGTTAATATATCCCACCCCGATGACGATAAATGGTGGCCGCGTCAAATTGCTCTGGGAAATAAGTAGGACGCCACCATGTAGTGTTTTCCACAGGATACAGGAGTTCTTCTTTTCTTAAAAATACTAAAACCTTCAGAAAAGTGCTCGTTCCGTTAAAAATCAAAGAATACGTTTGAGGTTTCATTTTTGGACCGTCTTGCCTCGTCTCACCTACTGTATATTTTGTGCAGCGGGTCGGGGAGCCCAACGCAATTTTTCACTTTCCTCTTTTTTTGGGGGGGTTGGGACAGCTTTAATGCAGAAGAAGCCCAAGTCCTATTCACCAGCACTGATGGACCAGATCCCCATCAAATACTTAGTTACCCAAGCCCAGAGGCTGCAACAAGAGCTTGGAGGTGAGTTGAGGACGGGACCCCAACACGATAGCCACCCGATTCTGGTTCGTGCGCGGTTAGTGGAAGAAAAAAGCCATTGGACCCAGGTCAAGGGCGAGTTTGAAAACCTCGCTTTCCCGTTCCGTCTTTCTAGGTCTGCACTCTGCCTTGTTGCGGTTACTGGCCATCAACTACCCTCACCTGTGTCTTGTGGAAGACTGGATGTGTGAAGAGGAGGTAACGGGGACTCTTCCCCTGCTGAGGAAAATGATGCTCCCCAGCAACACCTGCCAATACACGCAGAGCCAGCTGCACCAGGGTGCGTCGCTTCACTTGCCTTCCAACCACCGCCGTGGAAGTCTGTGCTTTCGTCCCGTTAATATATCCCACCCCGATGATTTATGCCGCGCCGCGCCGCGCCGTTTTGTTGTGTATTTGCGCGCCACGGTATGCTATCCGCGGTTTCGGTCGGGGCCCGTCTGTAGAACGGGCCCGTTATGGCCCTTTAAACATCCGCCGCAAATAATCGGCCAAACATTCGAGCAAAGTCTTCCCGGTTCCAAAGGTCTTTCGTTTTTCCTTCCCAGCCTTCCTGAAGTTGCCGTCCAGCGGTCCCGGGCTGATGCGAATCCTGGATCAGCTGACGCTCCTCACGCCGGGAGACCTCATCCCTTATTCGGAGTCCCTGACCGCCAGCATGGCTCTGCTGCTAGAACCCGCCGTGCCTCGCCGCACTCTGCAGACCCTCAACAAGCTCTGGATGGGCCTCAATACCGTGATGCCCCGCAGGTACAAGTTGTCCACGCAATTTAAGTTTTGGGCGGCAAATACCGCGCAGACCCTCCGAAGTCCGAATAGAACGCGAAAAAACGACTCAGTTATGCTGACGCTTACCACGCCTTTTCCTTACCCGTGGCTCCGGATGCCTTACACTTTTGTGTCATATTCCAAAATTGATGGACCTAAGTAAAAAAAAAAAAAGTTGCTCATCAAAAAAGGCCGATTTGTTCGTCATTCGCTGTTAAGTGGAAATGCCTTACTTGGTTTTCTGCATTTAGAATTGTTATTCAACAAGCAAAAAAAAACCCTTTTTTTTTCATTTTCATCTCAATATCCGATTAGAGTTTTGTGTAGGATAGCAGAAATCAATAAAATATTGCATCCCTAGCGGGGAAAGCATTTTGTGTTTTTTTTTTCAGTGACTCTGTGACATTTCTCTTCAAGCTTTGATAAGTTGCTGTGAGACTCAGTAAGTGGATTATAGGAGGACCCGTAGAACAAGAGCCCTTGCCCCCTTGACCCCCGGGCCGCTTACCCAAAGACTTCTGCGCCGATAGATGGGACAAGCCGAAGCTCGGGACGGAAGAGGGCCGCGCCGCGCCGCGCGACCCCCGGTTGGACAGCGGCGCGGTTCCAAAGCTCCGAGCGGACGTCCCATGGATCGGACCGCGTCTCGGCGGGTTTCCCGAAAGAGGGATCCTTGCCAATGACAGCTTTTACTCATTCCCAGGGAAAACACAGCAGCGACTGACCGTTTATGGATTGCGCAGTTGATCCCGTCGATTGGGTCATCCATATACGTCACGCGGTGCGCCGCCAAACTCCATTTCTTCCGAGACGCGGGCTCAAACGGACGCCTTTGCGTTGCAGGTTGTGGGTGATGACCGTGAACGCCCTCCAACCTTCCGCAAAGCACCTGAGACAGCAGAGGTACACGCAGAACGACCTCATGGTGGACCCCCTCATCGTTCTACGCTGCGACCACAGGGTGTACAGGTACACGTCGAATCGGCCCCGTACTCGCGCCCTACGTCACGCGTCCGCCGCCGCTGACGGAGAACGACGTCAAAGATCCATTTTGGGGGGGCTCTGCGCTAGTTCATTGACGGTAGGGCAGGACCATATTTGCAAAAAATCAACATCTAGATTGTCTTTAATCGTTCTGAACAATTAGTTTGGATAGGCTATTACTGGAAGAAATCAATCGCTCAAATTTTATTTGTATAGCCCTAAAAGCCTCAAAGGGCTTGACAGATGGAAAGAGGTCATGTGGAGACTGGTTTCGAAAAAAGAAGTCATACAGAGGCATCCTTTCGGTGTAAGGTACACAACGGCATCCGCTGTCAAAGCTCCCAGAAGGGGAAGGAAAAAGTCAAAAACCCCAATTAGGGCAAAATCAGAAACCTCCAGAAGGGAGCGCAGGTGGGAGGAGCCCCCTTCCGGGCCCGCCGCTTCCAGTGGATGCTGCGTGTACCAAATACAGACAGATAGATACACATTTCAAACAATATAGATGACACTTTCAAGTGTCAGGCTAAAGAAAGGTGTCAAAATGCCCCGTTGGCCAAATGGAATTTATTGTGAGCCTCCAATCCAGCTTTGCGCCACATCTGCAAAGTCCCTTTAAAATAGCCGGCCGGCGAGTCAAACGAATTGAATTTGACGCTGCCGCGCGTATCGGTCCCTCTCTGTTTAGATGTCCCCCGTTAATGGACATCGTCCTTCACATGCTGAACGGCTACCTGTTAGCGTCCAAAGCCTTCCTGCACAGCCATTTGAAAGAGACGGCGGACTTCGACAGGCAGAGCCAGACGGTCTCCAACCTGGGCGTACCCGGCCAGCCCGATACGCCCGAGGTCACCAGGGAGGAGCTGAAAAACGCCCTTTTAGCCGCTCAGGTGTTTGGGCCGGCATCCGTAGGCCGTCGCCTTCTCGGAGACTTTGCTCGCCGCGGGCTAATGGGGATTCCCGTCAAATCCAGGATAGCGCGGCCGTCCAGATCCTCCTGGAGGTTTGCCTACCCACCTCGGAGGAGCGGCGGCTCGGGTGCGGCGCCGAGAGCCTCCTGAGGGGCGTCGGCGGCCCCCGGCCCCCGATGAGCCCGCCGGCGAGGGCGAAGGGGGCCGCCGGCGAGGCGGGGCCGGGGCCGGGGCCGGAGCCGGAGCCGGGGCCGGAGCCGGAGCCGGAGGGAGGCCTCCTCAGCGATTTGCGGGAGGTGCGCTGTCTCATCTGTTGTCTCCTGCATCAGATGTTCATCGCCGACACCAATATTGCAAAACTGGTCCACTTTCAGGTAAGACGAGGCGCGGTTGCGCCCCCCCGCCGCCCCGCCCACTCCCTTCCGTTTTGAAGAGCTTAGTCTTTTCCTTTTTCAAGGTTTGAATAGCACCTAAAACTTCTCCTCGCCTTTGGGCCCGTTTCTCCACGCGTTAGAAAAGCTTAGTTTTGACCCCACGGCTCACCACGTTTTCCAGCGGCGCTAACAGTCGCCGCTCTCCCGCAAGCCGTCCTTTCCAATTCTGCCGCGCAAAAGCTAGCTGGCATGAGCACTTCTACTTAAGGTCACAAAATCTTTTTTTTCTCCATACCTCGTCTCTTTCAGGGTTATCCGCAAGCTCTGTTGCCCCTGACGGTGTCGGGCATCCCTTCTATGCACATCTGTCTGGACTTCATTCCGGAACTCCTGGCCCAGCCCCAACTGGAAAAGCAGGTGACGCATCCCGGAAAGAAAAGAACCATCTTATCTATCTGTCCGTCCCATCGCCTAACCCATGCGAATCTTATTTGTCGGCAGATTTTTGCAATCCAGTTGCTGTCCTACCTGTGCATACAGTACGCGCTGCCCAAGTCGCTGAGCGTGGCCAGGTTGGCCGTCAGCGTCATGGGCACACTTCTCACAGGTGGGCAAACCGCAAACGAGTTCCGCGCCTTTGGCGGCCGCCTGTCAGCGCGCGGCCGCGAGCGAAAAAAGCGGCGGGGCTCAAACGGTTCCGTTTGCTCAAATGGTTTTGCTCAGTGCTGACTCGCCCCAAGCGCTTTGCCTTCTTCATGGCCACGCTGCCTTGCCTGGTGGCCTTCTGCCAGGCCTTCCCGCCGCTCTACCAAGACGTGACCGCCCTGTTAGTGCAAGTCGGGCAGGTCTGCGCCTCCGACGTGGCCACCAAAGCCCGCCACGTCGACCCTCTCGTCGCCCGTCAGTACCGACGTCTCCCGACTCGTTCTTTTGCCGCCAATATTGGGCGAACGCGCGCTTCTTCCGAAGGTGAGCGGCTTTTCTTCCTTGTTCTTAGGTCTGCGGTATCTAAAGGAGAAGCCACGAGACGCTTCCGTCGAAGGCGCCGCCAAACCGGCGTTACCCCGCAGGACGGCGGAGGAGCTCGGAGGAGCCGACCCGGATGTTCAGATCTGCTACTGCGTGGAAGCCACCTTCATGGACATCGTGGGCTCTACCCTCCACGGCCTATAGAGGGGACGGACAACCCGCCGTCTCACCTTTGGGCGCGCTCTCGTCAACCGGCAGCGCCGTGGCCATAAAAAGCGCTTTGCTTACCGCGAAGGTAAGCCCGTTTCAAATGCTCGGCTGGACGGGCGAGACCCTTTGCGCTCCAAAGCGCGATTTTCAAAGTCGAACAAAATCACGTCCGCTCTTAAAAAGGAATGGCCGATTTTGACGGCCCTTCTCTTAGTACGTTTTTTCTTTTTCTGCTGAAACATGAAATGTGTTTTTGTACTCCCGTATTGTATTTGTTTGTAATAAAAACAAAGAAACGCCCTGAGTGTAATCACTCCGTTTGCGAACCGGCAGCCGAGCCGCGCGGCCGCTTTCGTCTTTAAAAGTCGCATCCGGGAGACGCGTGCCATTTCTTCGCTTCGCTCCTGCGCGAGGACGGATGCGAACGCGAGCGTCGCGCCCTCGCCCTCGCCTCGCCCTCGCCCTCGCCTCGCCCTCGCCTCGCCCTCGCCTCGCCCTCGCCCTCGCCTCGCCTCGCCCTCGCGGCCATATCCGGGTAGTTCAGCAGAGGGCAACCTTGCCTCAAAAGTGACGAGGCTTCCTCCCCGTTCAACCGCAGCCTGGAAACCAATCCATCAACTCCGCGTCCGATTATTTAGAAGAGGATAGCAAACCGAGGCTAAATGAAGAAGGCTTCATAGTTTGTAAGACGGTCAAACCTGCACGTTAATGATGTCATGGATTTCCGCGGGACTAAAACCATCCTCGTTTAGTGCGCAATCGGGTGGCAAACAAAGACTTCGATGGCGTTTGCGCTAGTTTTTGGTCTGCGCGCCGTGTGGAGGAATTTGCGTCGAGCGGCAGTTTTCCTGATGCGCCGAGAGATGCCCGAGGCCAGGCCAGGCGGGCCTGAAATCACGGAGCGGGCGGGCTCGCTCGCGCTGCTTTTCGCCGCCTTCGCAAAACACTCCAATGTTGTCACCTTGTCAAATTCCGGCAAATGATGATTTTGCGCCTGCGTTTTCCATCCCGCCCGGTGCCCCCGAGGTCACGGCGGGGCCTTGAGGCGGCGGAGCCAAGACCGCCAACCGACCGTTTGGCGGAAGTGGTCCAAATCCATTTGTGAAGCGCTACCCGGCCGAACGGGTGGCGGTAGATTCGCAAGGGGCTCAGAAAGGCTACGCATAGACCTTCGGTGTCGGTGAAAGAAATGAATGAAAACAAGACAGAAAGGCTTGAGCCAACTGGCTGAAACCATGTCATACGGATTTGGGGCGCAACATTCCGTTCCTTCGCGAAGCCCAATCTTTGATTTCAGCCCGGTATTCCAAAGCGGCTCGAAAAACCGGCGTCGCGCCACCGTTGGGCTTGAATCGCACGGGCGGGCGCGGCCCGCCGGGAGGTATCGTCCGGCCCGGAAAACCTTTCCGACTCTCACTTTTCAATGAGCGTGAAAGTGCGGTGCGAATAATCGGGCGATTCCCCGTGTTTTACGACAGAGTGGCCAAAAGCCGCTCCGGGCCTTCTCGCGCATACGGAGGGGCTAAAGGTCGTCTGGCGTGCGTGGCCGCATGAACGGGAGGGAGTGGATCCCTTTACAGCAGGCATGTCCAAAGCCGGTCCTCGAGGCCCGCCTATCCTGCATGTTTTTGATGTTTCCGTCATCCAATGCAGCTGATTCAAATGATCGGGTTTGTTGTCGGGCTTCCGCTGAGCTTGCTGATGAGCTGATCATTTGAATCAGGTGTGTTAGGAGAACAGAAACCTCCAAAACATGCCGGATAGGCGGCCCTCGAGGACTGGCTTTGGACATGCCCGCTTTACAGTATGCGGCGCGCCAGGTGTTTCCTTGATTCAATTAGCGGAGCCCAGCTCATTTGGCTCCCGCGCCAAATGGGAAGGCGCGTTTCATCGCGGCGGAGGCTTGACGGACACGTTGACAATCATCGTCGTCCCCAAAGGGGGACGGAAGGCGCTAATAGGGTTATCCTTTCCATTTAGCGTCTTGAGCATTTTTTTCCCACACTTCTGTCAGCCGCCTTTGTTTTCATCGCGTTTCCGCCATCGTAAGACGCAGTCTGGACGGACGGGTTCGTCCGGAAGGTATCGGCGAAAGGGCCGCGCGATTCATCGAATAATATCGGCCAAAATAATCATGACGTCACCGCCCTCCAGCCCTTTTTTTCCCGGCTCAGCCCTTCTGCCAATCAGCCGGCCCCGAACACCAACGGCTGCTATCGATCGCCTCGGTCTTTCTTCCGCGCCGCATTGCCTTGGACGCGTCGCGCCGAGCTGTCCGGCGTCCACGCAGGTAGCCGCCCGCCTCCGCCCCGCCCCGCCGTTGTTTTGAGCTGTTCTGCCCCCGAATGAGTTTGGAGGGGCGCTTGAAAACCTCTGCGTCAAAACACCGCGTGCGATATTTGAATTTGACGCTCTTTCCATTGATGGCGGTTGAATTTTGCGGTCGAGTCGTCCGAGCGTGTCAAGAGTTTGAGGCCAGCGCACTTTGATAGTTTTGGCTTTGACATCGCTGTTTTAAGAGTAAAAAGAAAAAATGTGATGTGCGTAGGTTGTTAGGGGCTAATAGCGCGACGTTTTTTGTCATTTGGTGTATGAAAAGCGCCGCACGAATAGGCGCGACCGATAGCGCCGTGCTATGCTAGCGTTTTTCAAGCCTGCCGCAACCGAATGCCTAAGCCTAAGGCGTCCTTTCATGACTCGGGCTTCGGTCGGCTTCGAAGGACCGATCCAAACGTCCTCCCTTTCCCCTTTTCACGGTTTGTGTTTGCGAGGTCCCCGCAACGCAACGCAACGCAACGCAACGGCGCGCGGGCCGGCGGCGTTTACGGTTCCGAATCGGGCCCGCGTGTAATTGGTGTTTTGACGCAGGTGCGCGTGGCGCTTTTCTCCGGCTCGGTTGCGCCCGCGCTTTTTGCGGCGCATGCTTGTCCGTCCGAGCAGCGCACTAAAACGCGAGCTGAACATTCGCTTAGTATGCGGCGATGGACGGGTCTTACTGCAAAGGTGAGCTACTTACCTTCTTGCGGAATTTTCCTTTCCGTGTTTCTTGATTCACTCCGCAGTGAACAGAATACCGTAGAACTTAGCCAACAGGTTTAGCCTGAGCGCCCTTTGCTGCGGTCCGGCTCATTGCATACATCAAACCGTCCTCGGTTGCGAAAAATGTTAAATCGCGCTTGGCGGCGCCCCCATTTCTGCTTCCTCCTCCAAATCCCTCTCCGTAAATTTTGGTCTATGAGATGAATTCGCCGTCTGTAACCTCATATTTGAATCATGTCGATTGATGAAAAAAAGTGATCGGTACGAACGGGAACGTTTTTGACTCTTAAATGACTGTCCTCCTTCAAAAGAATCTGGAGAGCAGGTGGAACAGTCCGCACATAAAGCTAAGATGTATTTTAAACACGCGTTGAAATCTGACAGCCGCGTTGGAGGCTCGGGACGTGTCCGCCATCGTGCCTTCCTGACAGTTGACAATTATTCCCGGGGAATAAGGATGTCAGCAAAATCCCTTCATTCCAGCAATTTGCCAGTCAAAGCCTTTTTTTTTCCTCCCCCTTCAGCCAATCCTGAACATAAACAAACACAATAATGTGCAAATGAGTCCAAATGAGATGTGACAGCTGTACGGGGCTTAATTTATTAGCGGTGATTACGGAGGCCGGCTTTCCAGCGGCGGACGGCGGGAACCGCAAAGCGCAAATGAAGGAAAGGCGGATATCATCAAGAGCCGCGGCGAAAGCCCCGTCGCATTCGTTTAAGCCCTAATAAGCTCGGCCATTAGGAAAATAAGCGTTTTTCACTTTTCCGCACCTCTTGGGCAGGCAATCAAAAGCTAACATCAGACTTTTGTGCTCCAGGCGCAACGGGTGCAGGGATTAAACAAATACTATGAATTTGCAAATAATCACGCTTTGGCTCAAAACAAAAGGGGGGGGGGGTGTCATTTGGGACCAAACATCATAAATAGCGGCGGTTATTATTTTGGACATGAGCGCCAACGCTTCTTTTCCGTTCCAGACCGCGAGCGGATTAGCCGATTTTTTTTTTTTATTTTTTTTTTTTTCCCCCCCCAGCCCCGTCATCGAGCTTTATTTTCCCGAGCGCCGTCCGCCTGTGGCGAGACATTCCCAACAAGTGGTTGGAGCGCGTTCGTCGGGGCCCCCCGGAAGCAAAGGCCCCTTTCATCTCACCACAGACAAATGCGGACGTTTGGATGCGCTTTCCTTTCTTTAATGGCGTCGGACCCAACGGTCAAAGCCGTTCCGCCGCCCGAGGGTAGAAATTGCTTTGTGTCCACGCGGTGCGGCCGGACAAGAAAACAAATGAATCGCCCATTAACGCGTTGTCTCTCCAACCAGACGGTCGTTACATCCCCGCCGCATGTCGCTCGGCGGGGTGTGACTCGCCGCACGACGGGAGGAAAAAATACTCTCCGTCGAGACGGACCGTACGCCCGACTCGGCGACGGTAGTCTCCCCGGCGGGCGCTTAGCTTTTTCTTCTCCGTCCGGAGTCTTTTAGTCTGGCCGGGCCGGTAAAAGCGGGGAGGGGCCGGGGGGAGTCCACCAAGCGGCTTTACCAGTCTAGGCCCATACCGTTCGGAGCTGGCGGAAAGGATAGAGTTTGAAGAGCGTTTTTTTGATCTTGTCGGCAGCGCGGGCGGAAACGCTGAGCCTTTCCTCACTTTGCAAAATACGGCGGAGAAGCCCCGCTTTAAAGCAACGACAACATCTGGAGGAGGCGCCCGCGCGCGATAGATGGCGGCGCTATGGGGGCTAATGCCATTTGAATGCCGCGGCGCTACGGCTAATGGAAAGCCGCTTGACATTTAAGCGGCGCCGGCTCGGTGTAATTGGCGCTTCGGCCTTGGGCGAGCGCCTCCTCCCCCAGTGCGTCGGGACGGAGCCGACGGAGCGCCCCTTTCTGGCCGAAAAACAACCGGGCCGCTAAATCAACAACCCTGCCTGCGCAGAAACGTTTTTCTTGTTTGTTTTAACGAGACGGAATCGGGAACGGCTCCCCTGCCGGGAGCCGTCCGTTTGCTCGAAGTGCCCGACGCCACGAGAATATTGCTTAGGTCGCCGGCAGGGCTGTCGCTGTCCATTGGTTTTAGAAAGCGTGAACCCCTACTCTTTATTCCGTCCATTCAAATATTCCCCCCCAAAATATTCGCCAATGAACTGGACCGGAAGCGCTAACGCTCTTTTCCAAGTCCTGCATTTGTCTCCCCTTGCCAACAGTTCTAATCTACCATCTAAAAACAAGCGCTGTAATTTGCTCTACCCGGAGGGAAAAAAAACCCCAGGGAGCATATTTGTTGCTCCGCAAAGGTCGCGGCGCCGCCTGCCATCCTCACTTGAGCGGTGAAGGTGAGGCTGGGAGCCATCACTCCGGTCAACGACCAAAAACATCCGTCCCCGTGCTCACCGTTAACCCCGGTGGCCCCTGCGCTTGCCGGAGAATCGATGGCAATCAAAAAGCGCGCTGACAAAACCGCACATATCTGCGGGGAAGGCACTTTGCCGCAACAGAACCGGCAGAACCATGCTTGACGTTTCATGTTTTTCTCCTATTTTTTTCCCCTATTTTTTGCAAGTTTCCCCGCGGAACGAAATGCGGTCACGCGCAGAGGACGGGACGGCGCCCGAACGCCCCGTTCCTTTAGTTGAACGCAAATTCGTTTGCAGACGGCGAGGCTTTTTGCAATTACATGTTATCTGCAAACGTTCCCTTTGTGCACCGGGAAGCAATTTGACCGGCGGAGATTTCCGAGTCAGCCCCTGAATTTCAACTCGTCGGCGCGTTCGTTAACATGCGACGCGCTGTTTAGAAGCGGAAGGCGGATTTTAGCATCCGGACCGAAGCCTGACGCAAACGCCGAAGTCCCTGGCGCGCCCGTGCTCGGACAAAGCGCGCTTTCGCCGTACAAGCGGAGATAATAGATCGCACGGCGGCGCGGGGGGTCGCTTTTGCCAAGTGACTTTCCATGAATACTTTACAAATGAGCAAAACTTCTTTTTGATTGAATATTTCTGCCAACTTTCTTGCAGATGGAAGCAGTGTTGCGATGGCCGCGAGGGAGGAAGACGCCCCCCCCCCCCCCCAAAAAAAAAAACCAAACAAACAGGTAATATCACATTTCCAACTATACAAAATAGTCCCGATTGCAAAGTGGACCTGGCACACCACTGCAGCGCCGCCACAAAAAGAAATCAAAGTATTTAGTTGGTTTGAAAGGACAAATAGGCAAAGACTATCTTGCCACAGGGCTCGAGTTGTGGTCTCGGCGCGCCGCCCGGTGGCACCGAAACCAAGGGACGGACGCTAACTTAAGCTAGCATGCAAACAACCGCCGGGATCGGCGCAGACAACGCTTCGATCCATCAATCAACGCTTCCGAGCGTTTTCCCAAAGGAAAGCCTAACGTGGCCCCAATCGCTCCTTATTTCCACGTCGACTTTTCTGGAAATCGAGGTGCCGTTGCATTGATTTGGAAGGTTTATTAGCGTTGGCCGCCCTCGCGCTTCATGGAGACGTTATTACGCTAACATACTGCAAAGGGGAAATGAAGCAACCGTGAAACCTAATTGGCTCCTCTCCTCGAAGAGACATTTTTATATCTTTATCATAAAGAGCACATATTTTTTCCGTCCTCCAGTTAGGGACTCAAAGATGAAAAAAAAAAAAAAAAAAGAAGGATCCAGCCCGTCACGCCTGGAGGCGCGCACGGATCGAGTGTTTTCCGGCTCCGGCCGACCGGAGCGAAGCCCGGGACTCCGCCTATCTCAATCATTGCGAGGAAAGGAAGTCGACGTAGCCCGTGCTTAAAAGCCAGCGACAAAAAGACGCTCCCAATAAAAAATAGCCCCTGTTTTTTTAGTCCCCGAAACGCTTTGTTTACACCATCTCTTCCTTTGCGAGCATGACGCGTAACGCCGTAAGCGCCCTCGCCCTCATATTCCAAATATTACAAGCCACGGGCCGCCGCAAACAAACAAACAAGCAAGCGGGCGGGTGCTTCCGAATGAACCCAAAGGACCCCGAGGGAGATGAAAGGTTTCGGGCGGGGGGTCGGCCATAAGGGTGCAGACGGGGGGGGGGGGGGGCTGATTGATTTCTCAAGTTCCCCAAAGCGATGCTGCATTTCAAGCACCTGCCGGAAACAACGCCAAAGCTATTATCTCAACACCCTCACATATCCTGGAAATAAAAATCCAGTTGATCGTTTGTTTGCAAACGTTGAAATTTAAGGTAGCGCGTAAGTAACGTCCGTTACGCGCGACGGCAGACGTGTCAGCCAGCGTCTGCTTCCCCGCCCCTCCGTACGCCGCCCCATCCGGCGCGACGCATAAACCGCCATCCCCGGCTCAATGGAATGGAGAGCATGACTTTGACGCGGCGAGAACCGTGGCGCGGCGGGCTGCGACAAAAGGTCGGGGAGAGTTCACGCCGCGGAATGTGGCGGACGGAGGGCAGAAAGGCAGAGTGAATGCGGGAGGGAAGGGGCGGCGCCGGTATAGCCGCGGAAGGCCCGTTTGGACCAACGCGGCTCACCGGGCCCGCGCGGCTTCGAACCTCCAAGCTTCTGTCGACTCGGAGTGGCGCGGGGACTAGGTGCCGCGCCGCCTCGGTCAAAGGAAACGGAAAGATTCCGGGCGCCGCGGCCCCCCCGAATTTTTCGGGCCGTCCCCTCAGCCCTTACTTGTCCCGGCGCGAACCGCCAGCCCGCTCTGTTGAGACCCCGACCCAAAGAAAGCCCCGAAAGACCGCTGCTTTTCCAGACTCCGCCCGACCGAAAAAATGCCGTCCGGGCGGCCCTCGACCTTTCTCCTCAAATCGGCGAGGTCGACCGGACCGATCCTTGCGCTCGCTTATGACGTTGAAGGCGGCGCTTGACTTTCCGCTCGCGTAGGCCTAAGTGCGGCTTCAAAGGGTTTCTTGGCCGTCGAGGACGCACGTTTGTTTCCCCCCCGCGTCCCGGTCCCGAGCCATCTCCGGGAAGGCCATTCCGTTAACGCGGCTCCGCCCGCCCCCTCGCCCTCCCTCCCCCGGAGGCGGCGCTGCCCGAAAAGCCCATAAGCCGGGAGATCATCCGGGAAGGGGAGAGATTCTTCTGCAAATAGTTCCCCAAGGTGGGAGCCAACCATTCATCTTGGCGCGTTTAAGCGAGGCGCCGTTGCGGGGCCCGCCGGGGGAGCTTCCTTTCGTCTTTCTCCAACGCCGGCCCCAAATGTGCCGCGCCAGTAGCGCCGGCCCGCGGAACGTCACGAGACGGAAAAGGGATACCGTGACGGGGCCCCGAGCAAAGCGCCAATATCTCCTTCCGGTAAAATGCAAATAACCGCCGGGCGGGAGACCTTCTCAATAATTCGGCCCCCGGGCCCCGGGCCCCGGGCCAGCAATAATCTTCCCTGTTTGTATTCTCTTCTCTGCGGAGCCGCGGCGGCTTAAACAAAAGTACCTTTCGCTCACACGAAGGAGCGAGCGCACGCGCGGTAAATGAGGCGGCCCCTTTGGCCGCTATACAGGGCGGGATACGGGGCGCTTCCGCCGTTTGGAAAGAACGTTTCCATCCAATATCCCCATTCAAAAACCACTAGATTGTTTTTGCTTCCTCACGCAGAAGCTCCGCGAGCTCGCTTTCGGAATCTCGAAAAAAAATCCGTCGTTAAAACCAAATCGCTTTTATTCATGAATATTTGTCGGCTAAAATATGGGAAATATAAAGCGTGGGATTACAGTAGAGGCCCGTTTGCAAAAATAAATCACCGATTGCATATTTGTCCACAAAAACGAACGGGCTCGTTCCCCGAAACAAATCGTTGTGAATAAATATCGGTCCAAACAAAAACAGCAAACGCAAAACCTCATCTTTTGGGATTACGCCAGAGCCTTCGGTGAAAAACAAATCAGAAGCCGCTCTTACTCCTTTCCGTCCGAAAGAGTCCCTTCGTTCATCCCTTCTCGGGGCCCCGCGTTTCGACCTTTTGAAAACAAACGGGTTTTGTCAAATGTGGAAAACGGCAAATCCGCTAACGCGCGGCGCCGCCCACTTGAGAGTTTACGCGGCTTTGGAAATGCGTTCGAGCGGAAAAAGAATCATTTGGATGCGTGAAGCGGGAGTGGGGGAGAATTTCATCGGGGGGTGAGCGAGTTTGCGCGCAATTTAGCCGGCGGTTGCTTATTTGGGCCTTTTCCCGGACTTGCATACGGCGCGCGCCGTGCCTGCGCTTCGCCGCGCCTCTCCCGCGGCAAATCGATATCAAAAGCCGGAGGGGGTCCGTGGAGGAGACCCCTTTGAAGGCGCGGTTAGGGTTAGAAGAAGCCTCCCCCGGAGGAGCCGGGTCCCGTCGCGTCCCGGGCCGGCCGTTCCCTCGCGTCAGCCGGTCGGCTCCCGGCGCCGCTCGCGCCTTGTCGGGCGGTCGCCCCGCCGCTTTGGAGTGTATTTAGTTCCCCGTTTCGGTTCCTCTCGGGTCATCCGTCGCGGTCGTCGCGACGTAGGTTTTTCAAATCCCGTTTGTTCCCGGTCATTTGGCGCGAGTCCGCTTCCGGGGGTTTTTTGACTTTATTCCTTCCGTCGGCGCTGCCCCCCTCCCACGACGAGCGAAATAATGACGTTGTTCCCCGGATGTTACCGGCCCGATTCGGGGAAGGAGCCCGGCCGGCCTTTTACCGAGCCGCGGCGTTACTCGCGGTTTGTTTGGCGGGGAAGCGCGCGGCGGCGCTTTATTTCCACGACGGCTCCCGAGCAACGGGGACGTTTTGGAACATTGGCGTTTTACGGCCGGAAGCACTTGCTAAGCAACGCCGAACCGCCTAATTAACGTTCCCTGTCATGTTTGGGAAAGGGGGAGTTAAATAAACATTTGTATCCACTGTTCCCTTCCAAATGTAACGCCGGTTTGTTTTTTCATAGCTCTCGCGAGGCAATTCGCCCGCCGCTGGGACCGCGGCCCTCCCCCCTCCCTTTTCGCCGCTATCTTTCAGTGACATAATCCCTTCGGTGACTTGATGCGGTCATTAACCTCCGCGCGCACACCTGGCTAATTGAGCTATTGACATAGCGCTGTCAAGCGTGAAGGCGCATGGGTGAGGAAGGGAAAAGATTTGTCATTTGAAAGAATTAAGCGCAGGATCGCAATAGCTCCATTTTCGTCATCGGAGACATAAGGCCGCTTTTGTGAAAAAGCGTCACGCTTATTCAACGCGAGTCGCTAAACCTAATTTGGCAGCGGCATGCGGCATCGACAGTAGCGCGTGCGTCTTAGGGAGTCGGCGAAGGCTCGGGCGGCGTTTCCCAGTCGGGTCGCGCGACGTTCGCGGGCCGTCGCGGGGCCCGGCGCGGCGTCGGCCGACGGTCAAATGGCCGACCCGAATCAAAGGCTTGCACTTTGCCCGGTCAGACCGAAGGGAGCGGGACCCCGGTCGCGGGAAATCATCCGTCGGCGCAGCAGATTGGCGGCGCCGCCTCTCCGTAGCGTTCTCTCATTGCTCTGCTCCATGATCGCCGCCTCCGTTTCAGACACATTTAAAAGCAAACCTTTGTTTAGTCGTTTGTTTGCGCAATTTAGTACCGTATCTTTTTGATCAGGGAAAATTGGATGGGCATATTGAGTATTCAGATGAAAATGAAACATCGATTTTTTTTGCCGGGCGAAAAACAATTAGGAACGCAGAAGACCGACTTGCACGAAATTACGAATCAAATGAGGTTATTTTTTTGGCATGACGGATGCAGACGCAGAAGCCGAACACTGATCGCTTTTTCTACTCATCGCTTTTGATAATCTTGACAAAAATGCAGCCGGCAAATTCTCCTCGGACCAAAATGAACGCAAAGAGATTTGGAGGAGGAGGAAAGTAGCGCGCCGGTCAAATGCGAAGTTGACCGGTTATGAAGCGGAAATGTTCGGTCCTCTGCGGTGTCCAAATATATCCTCTTTACTTTCGGCCGGAAAACCGGACATCCCGTAGAGATTTTCCGGAGGAGCTCAGAATACCGAAAAGAACGGACGGCGGCATCCCCGCCGCCCGCTTTTGCGAGCCCCTAGAATTCCGGCAAAACTTTCAGATCACAACTAACTCTTTGTATTGGAAACAAAAAGTCCAGTCCTCCTCCGTAGAAGATCGGCGTGGCGGCCAAGCGAGACAGACAGCACTATTTGCGCGGAGGAGGAAGCGCGTAGCGTGCAAAGCGGCACTGCGGCACGGCCGTATCCCTACGCCCCGCTCGCTCTCCGGGAGGGATCCTGGAAGTCTGAGCCCGGGGAAGAGCGGAGCTTGCCTTTCCTTTGCCGGATCTATTCCGCCGGCTCCAAACCCGCTCGCGCTTTATTGTTTTGTTTTGGGTTTTTGTCATAGAGCGACGGACTGCGACTTATCCGGACGGTCCCTCCCCCGCTCGCAAGGGTTTGCATTTCTTGCTATTGCATGACGCGTCTTGGACAGAGAGGGCAAAAGGAAAAAGAGGCATGCGTGCTTTTGTTGCGTGCGCCGTACGCGTCGGTCGTAGTGCGAAA
Source organism: Hippichthys cyanospilos (assembly GCF_059441005.1). NCBI lineage: Eukaryota > Metazoa > Chordata > Actinopteri > Syngnathiformes > Syngnathidae > Hippichthys > Hippichthys cyanospilos. Next base: position 210,575 of record NC_142386.1, on the reverse strand, counting down.
TGCGGGTCGGGGAGCCGGCTCGCTCTGGATTACGGAACCGGAGATTCCTATTGACAGACAGCGCCGGGCGGACGACAAGACACCGTGAGCAAAGGCGGGGAGGACGAGTCTTTTACTAGGCTGGAGGGAGGGGGGGGAAAGACGAGCGCAGAACATTTTTTTGTTTGGTTGCTGAAGCTGCGCGTGTCATCTGCGGAGCCGATTTTCGATGTGCATCAGGTTAGGCGCGCTGCCGAATTGATTGTGGTCAAGGTGCATCTGATCATGACATTTTTTTTTGTTTTTTCTGCGTCGTTAAATGCCTACACGCGCGAATCGTGCGTTTGTTGCCCCCGTTGAAGTCACTTTGCAGGATCGCTACATGTGCAAAGCAGTAACGAGCCACATGGCATGACAAGCCGAGTCCGAGGAGACAATGGCAAGTTGAACGCGGTGCTTGACTGTGACAAATTGCCCGCGGTGCGTTCGCCGATGCGTTCGAGGCGCAATACCTCCACAGCGACGGTGGCGTATACGAAGGTGTGCTTTTGATTGCATGTCCCGCGCCGTCGTGGCTCGACATCCGCCTGCCATCGATTTGGGCCCGCACTTAAGTTGACGATTTGTGACTTGAGCGGATGGAAGTTGTCACAGGATGAGCAACGGCGGAGGTCGTCTCGCACGATTCGTACCGCGGCCAAGCCAAGTTATTAGCTTTATATATTAGCGTTATTAGCTAAGTTTTTAGCCCGTATTCCGGCTGCAAAACGCGCAGTAGGCGCCCCCCAAAAAGTTGTTTTTAAGATGTTGGCGGGAAATATTTGCCCTTTCGCGGTCAGCCAATCTCGCCAGTTAATCCATCGTTAAATGACTTAATTGGATCATCGTTTTGAGCCCTTGTCTCCTTGAATTGAATTTGAGCCTCCCTCAAATTCGAATGTAGTCATTTGTAATTTGGAAAGCAATCATCGCTGTGTGTCCCTTTCCTGCAAAGCAAGCATAATCTGTCGAAGAAGAAATATCCGTCAGTTTAACCTGCCGCAAAATGCCGTTGCAGCAGCAGTGTTCAAAACAAAACGTACGCGGCACGCAGCCGATACAGAAGGAGCCTGCAGCGCGTATGAAAGTATCGGCTCTCGGTTGTCAAAAGTCGGCTACGTTCTCAGTCCCTCGCTTGACGTACTCGATTTCGTTTCGCCGATACCGCAAAATAAACATTGGGCAAACCGCTGAAATCTGAAGAGATGAAGCGTGGCGAGATCAATTCTCGATCGATTCTCCAAACGTTTGACGGCGACGGCCGGAGAGCAGTCCGGGACGTCGCCCGGCTTCCACTCGCTCGCCTCGCTCCAATAGGCTCCAATTCGCCCACGATCTTAAAACCGTCTGAGCAACACACGGAGAAAAAATACGTGGTCAGAAAAGGTACAAATAGTCCTATTATTTCAGTACGCTCCGCCATACGTTTTTCCCTTAAGCTTTGCCTATCGTGTGCTTATTGTTGCTACGGAATCTCAGCAGTGCGAGTGAAAAGGCTTCATTTTTATGATGACGCAAATGTGACACTGTAGGCCAAAGGTCCAAAGTTGAACGTGATTATTAAGCCCAGCTTGCGCTTAGTCACAATACTTTGGAATAGATAACGCCCCCGATCCTTGATAGATTCTCGGCACGGTGGCGCGGGAAAAAAAAAGTCTAAATCGGGCCGTATGGGAAATGTGCCTTCATGCAAGTTTCTTTTACGGGTAATTGAACCGAGTACGGCCTCAAATCGTCTCGCTGCATTCGTTTGATTGGTACGGACAGGTCGCAACCGCACATTTAAATGAGATACATGTCTGAATCGGGTATTTTGTGTTTTTTCAAACTGAAGATACGGCACCTTTGACTTGAGTGGCGATGAGTGGGGATGGAGCACTTAAGCGCTGCTAGCTAGTGGCTAATTTAGCCTACAGTGCTGTCCGTCAACACTTACAGCGTGATCAAGTCGGTTGTTGGCGCCCCGAAGTGGCGACGCGACCCGATGGCGGAACGACGTTGCGTCGTGTCAAACGGGAGGCACTTGTTACTCCGCCGGGGACAAGTTCAAAATAAAAGCGTGCCGATGTCGCGAGCGGACGCGCCCAATGTCGCGAGCGTTAGGCGTAAAGCGATTAGCTGGGCGGCTCCGGTCTCCAAACCCCGGCGTGCGCTCCGCAATCCTAAAATCGAGGCCAAAGCTTGCGCCGAAGGGAGCGCCCCGGTCGTCGGTAGAGTAGTCTTCAAAGACGTAATGGCGCGCCGTCACGTTTTCTGGCCCGGCGGACCAAGGGACCGGACCGGACCGAACATTCTCCTGGCGCGACGCGCATGGTCCGCCGCGCGGTCGATCCCGTCGCCAATGGCTTTCTGTGTTTCGACCCCACAGGACGGGAGGTTGGCCGCGTTTCGCGGAAGAAGAAGAGGGAAGGAGGAAAGATGGCTCGTCACGCGCCGGACCGGCCGCGGCCGAACGCGCTCCCTCGGCAGAGTTTCGCCTTGACTTGAAAAGCTCCCCCGCGGCGGACGGGGCATCTTTTTCGCCGTTGGGTCCATGGCTCGCCGCCGCAGGATTTGAGGGATCGCCGGCGGGGACCGTCGCCGCACCGGGGACCGAGCTCCGTTTAGTGAGCGGATGCGGTTTTCCCTGACCCGGGAGAGGTTCGGCCCGCCGGATGTCACCCGCTTTCCCCGGAACCCGAGCGTTGCTGATATCCCCCCTCCGGAATCCGAGGGGATCCGGGAGCGCTTGCGGGACTTGAGCCCCGAGGACTTGGGCTTTATCCGGACCTTTCCCTACGGAGGACATGGACGGAGCGAAAAGCAGAGGCCCGCGCAAGAAGAAGAAGTCGAGATCGGAGCGGAATCGGGAAAGGAGATGGGAGCGCGATCGCGTTAAGGGCTCGGTCTTTGGCTTCTCGTCGGATTCGGAGCGGGAGGGCGACAGGGAGCCCTCCTCGTCCCGTTTGAGACCCCGGCGGAGAAAACGGAAGGGGTCGGCTTCCGCCGAGGAGGACGTCATCGACGGCTTTTCGATCACGGGCTTCGTGACCTTGGAGGCTCTGGAGGTGAGTAACGCCGACCCGACGCGCTCGGGCCGCCTTTGTGGCTCGGATGCGTTTGCCGCCGTTCTGGCTCGGTCTGACGTCGGCGCTCCGCGAACGCCCGCGATGGCAAAACGGCGAGCGCCGTTGGCGACCGGCCGCTCTGTGTCCGCCCGGCTTAAAGTCGCAAAGGTTTCAAAGCGACCTCTAGAGCGGCGGCGGTTAACCGCGCGGGAGGCGCCAAACCCCACCGGTTGGATACGCGCCTGGAGCCGACCCCTCTCTCGCGAACCGCCGTGTACGAACGGCGCCTCGTTCAAACGCTTGGGTCGGCGCGGGCCGCCGGCCTTTCGGTGACGTCGTTTTGAATGACTGCCGTTCACGCTGCGGGACGCCGTACCTTTGGGTGACGGAACGTAAGAGACGCGTTTCATCTTAAGATGTTGCGCTCCAAGCATAGCAAACGAGATTCCTTGGCGCGGACGACTGCGGTATGGAATCCGCTTTCTAAAGCTAGTTGGCTCTGTCGTGAATTCCCCCAGCGACGGGATTATTGCCATTGCTCCGTGTGCTCTCGCTGCCGAATAAGAAACGGTCTCCCGTCGTTACTAAAACGGGTTGGCTTAGGGTTAAATGAAGATGCGGCCCTAAGTTTTTTGATGGCAGGTCTTGACTTGTAGTTTTCTGATTCACACGGGCCGGGCGGGGCATAACGATGTCAATCTGATTGGCTTGATGGTGAGCGCATAATTTTGCCGGATACTGTAAGGGCGGTATACATGTGGTAATTAAAGCCGTTATTTAAATAGCCGTATGGTGCGATGGAGTCGGCGACCGCTTCCTTTGAAACTCAGCGATCTCGTAAAGCCTGTAAAAAAACCAAAATGGCAAACGTGCGCTTTGTCTTACTGTTAGTGTACGCTCTGGGCTTTTTATTGATGTGAAAGAGGCGTTACGGTACATTTTGACGTATTTTTGTTGGATCCGGAAGAGTTGCCTCGACGCTAATTACCTAGCAGGGGAGTTGGTTTGACTTTGTTTTTTTTGGGAAGAGGAAAAAAAAAAGAAACAATTTATGGCTCGGCAAGGTCGGGTTTACGGATAAGGCCGTCCCACTCGCATTTCCTTATCGCCGCCGTGCGATATCAATCTCTCGTTTGAGCAAATGTCAAGCGTCCGCGCGTTAGCGTTAGTTTGTCCTCGCCGTGTCATTACGGCGGCCGGATTAAGCCAACGGCTTTTTCAAAATCCCCTTTCAAGTCATCTCTGTCCTTTCTGTGGCTTTTACGTGACCTCCTTTCAGCTTTTGGTCTTTCCCCTCTCAGTGGTTTTTAGTCAGTTGAACGACTGGCGCCTTCCGGATAATAGTTGCGTCCGACCTCCCGATGACAAATATCGGCTCGATAATCGATAGCCGTCGACGCCGAAAGTACGGCTCGACGGAGCGCCGTAACCATGTCAGCAAAGCGCTTTTCCTCTCGCGCGTCCCAACCCAGAAGATGAATGGCAGCGGAAGGGTCGGCCGCCCGCCCGCGTCGCGCGATACCGTTGGCGAGCGTTGACGACGCGGCTTTTCAAATCCAATTGATTTTCTCCCCGCCTCGGGGAGAACTTGATTGATTGATGCTTGGCTATAAGAAGGAGGCTAACGTGAAATCAAATGTATTCACAGCTTGTTTTTGAAAGGACGCCATTTCCGTCCGTTAGGAAACATCCGGCTAGGTTTTCACAAACGCTTCACACAAACCCACAGGTGCGCATTGGCGTGAACCGGGCCAAAACCAAGGAGTGCGCGGCAAGGCGCTCGCAACGAGCGCCGCCGATGGGACCTCGGGTGAAATATTTCCCTCTGACAGCCCGGCCGCAGAAGTCTCGCGGGCCAAACGTCCCTAATAATCACTCATCTCCGATAGACGAATGAATCTTAGCGCCCCCGCTTGGCTACGGGACCCGCAGAGAAGTATCCGTCCGATATCATCAAGCAGCCCCGCAGTAGAGCCCATACGTACGGTAGATGTGGATTTGAACGGTCGTCTTTTGCAGACACGTACAGTATCGGGAAAGCCGTCCCTCCTCGCTGTATCTCGCGTACCGTTGACGCCACCCTTTGTTGTTTGACTTTGGCGCATCCGGGGGGTTTGGAGCGAGCGAGCGAGCAAACGCACTCTTAAGATCGATTCAGTGATGCTAAAAGTGGCCCTTTGTCTAAGCGCTTGGCCTTATCACTCCATAAGCGGAGCCCACGAGAAGCTATCTTACTTTCACGATAGCCCGCTGGGTTTACTGCGGCTTTTTGCGCTTTCCCCGGAGCGTGCGCCACAATAACCCAAGGCTGCCAATTACGCTCGACAAATTCGCCAAAGCCCTTCTCGCCGCGTCCGCCGGCAGCGTTGAAATACTCGGAGCCAACCGGCAGCGGAGTGAAAAGAAAGCTGACTTCTTCTGCGGCCTCCTCGTTCAACGGCCGCGTCGGCCCGTCCCCCCCGTCTACTCGGCGCGGCGCCGAAACGGCTTCGGTCCTAATATCGACCCGGAGGACTTTTTCCTCCATCTCCCAATAAAAGCGCTATTATTCTCCGAGAGAAGTGATCGGACTCAACAAAGGATGTGCTCCACCCGGTCTTCACGCTTTCTAATTGGGCGATGGGCAAGGGTCACATTTGTCGCCGTTGGAAACGGCGATTTGCGACATGCAGCGTGCGCGTCGACGCGTTAAGGAGCCCCAAACGTACGGAAGGTACGTAAGGTACGCGACGACGCTTCCGGCTGGCGTTCAAGCGCGCGCTCCAAACACTTTCAAACCTACAACAAATTGAAAAGCGGGCGCTACCGCAAAGTGACACATGTGCAAAGATTTCAATCTTTTTGCATAAGAGCGGGCCACCTGGAGCACTTTCAAAAGATCAACAGAGCTCACGTCGCACGCGTCCGTCCGTCGACTGCGCCGGTGTTAACCAACGCGCCGACGGCGAGCCCGTCCGTCCCGGACCGGCTTCTCTGCCGGCGCCACTCGTAACCCCATCCCGGTGAATGATGTCATATTTTCAATCAACTTAACGAAGCGCGGCTTCGTCGGCAAGGGAAGTTGCGAAGGAAATGAAAGCGTCGCCGAGTGAACGGCGCCTAATCAAAACAAACGAAAACTCTTGCGAAGGCCTCGTTAAAGCCGTCTCCAAATCGCGGAGGATATCTAGCCGCGCTAATGACGACAAGCGCGCTGAGAATCATTCCTCTCGCGCAAATGGCCAGGAGGTCGCCCGAGGTAGCGGCAAAACGCCGTTTGACCTCATTCCTGTTTTCTAAACCGTACGAGGGCAAACGCGGAATGTCTTTGAAGCCTCCTTGCTCAAAAAGGAGCAAAACGTTTGATGCGGCAGCTATCGGATTCTGGGGAAGGAACCCTAACCCTAGGAAATGAAAGCGTAAGACTAAGGTAAGCGTAGTAACATTTTTCAAATCATGGAACGCACTTACGTGCGGAATCCGTCATAATCGTCGTCGTATGGCGACCCCCGGTATCGCTATTTTGCTTGCAAAGTCTACTTTTGACTTTGAGCCTTTGTTTAACTTCAAGGTGTGAGTTTCCTTCCCCTTCCCCAGCTTCCGTTTCGTTCTCACTTACAGTTTTATTTTCCGGCTCATTGTTACCTGTCACCGATACTTCCAAAAAAAAAACCAAACCTTGTTTCGGGTCTAAAGATAGAGCGCTTTTAAAGCAAGTATTTTTTTCACTAACGAGATCCCGCAGACGAAATCTCATGATGACAAGATCTCGGGTGAAAACGCGCCCTGCCGGATCAAAACCACGGCGGCGGAGCAAGTTGTCAAAACAACCTTTTTTAATGTTTGAACTTTAGTCAGATTGTAGATTGCGCAAGCGTTTTTGGGGGGTTAAGTCCCAGACGAATTGGCTATTGTGAAAAGTCCGCCGTTGTGGAAAATTTCTGACTGCAAATATGATTTGGCCCTCGGGAGAGAAGCTTTGGTGATCCCCGCTTCAAAACAACACAGGAGTGAGGATTTATCCCCCCCAAGTGCAGCTTTGTCTCTTATCGAACGCGAAGAGGGTCGGCGGCCAACAAATCACCGGCGCGGCCGAGGAACATCAACGCATCTCTTTGCTTGATACTCTTTGGTTCGCAAAGCCGTCTCCATCGTGTACAAATGCATCTCCGGGCGCACAAAGTCCAACGGCGCCAAGCTGCAGCTGTTCACTTTGCTTCTTCCTAGTCTAGTCATTCATCTCTGGGGAGGGAAAAAAGCCCTTTTGCAAATATGTTTTTGGCACGCAGATCTGTAAAACGTAATCAGACTGCTGAGTTGGCGCTTGTTAGCTTTCCTGAGGCATGTCTGCCCACCTCCTCCATGCTGTCATAGATACTCTTCAGATGCCGGACGGGAAAAATTCCGGGGGAATCCAAGGTTGCGCTGTTGTACGAGTGAATGCAAGAAAACTTCCGTGCGTCTCTTTTGCTCAAAAGCCAACTGTTGGACGTGCCATTTCGGGATCATTATTTCAATCAAACGTCTTGACTTTTACCTCGACCGTATGTTCTTATTAGGCGTTTTGGATCAGGAGGCACATTGCCAGGGATGCGCATAACTGGTACGCAGGTACGCACGCGCAACACAAATCACCGAAGCGTAGTGTAGCGCGCTTCGCTTTGGCCCTTTGCGCACCCTGTCTGACGACAACCGAGCCCGAGCTGAACATTTGACTTTTTCCCGAAAAGTGGCTCCGGACGCGCCGCGGCTCGAAGCGCACTTAAATGCGTGGTCCGCGTTATTTTCGACCCCGGTTTGATCCCGTGCGAACGCTCCTCCTCCTCGCGTGGCCGTAATGATCTTTCATTCAGCGTTTTTTGCCGACGCGTGCGGATATGGCAAGTTTGGGATGATTTCCCATTTGAAATGATTATTATTATAAGATAGCGATGGGACAAACAAATCCCAGGGCCTGCAACCCAGTCTATGGAAGTTTAACGTTGTGTTTGATGTACCTTGAACAATTAGTAGGAGTCAATTCAATGATGAAATCACTTGCGCGCTCATATTTGTGGTTGTTGGTTCACGTGTGCAGAAGATATGCGCGGGGGCGCTCAATTGTTGGCTTTCAAAAAGATCGGGGCGCTCCAATGGGTCAACTCGTTAACGCGCTTAGGTATTGCTGGGAAAACAATTTACGGGCACGCGTGCGTTGTTTTGGCCCGGGTGAGAATTATTGCAAAATACGGAAGCCTCCGGTTAACCGAATATCATTACGCCTCTCATAAAACGAACGGTGGCCAATAACCGCATTTATAGGCGTCGTCGTTTCCAGAGACTATTTGTGGCGGGAGCCGTGAGCGGCATCTTGTTTAGGTTTTTTTTTCCTCCTTACGCGCACCGAGCGTTTGATCGTGCGGCCGCCGCGAAAGGTCGTTGCGTTACGATGGAAGGAGCTCAACGTCTCCGGTCGGCGCGCCGCTCCGGGCTCCTTCGCCTCGTGCGCGCATCCGTCTCCTCCTACGCGTCACCTTCAAACGGGCTCGATGGCGGAACGCGCTGTAGTGGGGAGGAAGAAAAAAACAACCAGGAAAAAACGGGCGCACATTTACTTGCGCCAGGGAGCGCGGAAGCAGCGCGGAAGCAGCGCGGAAGCAGCGCGGAAGCAGCGCGGAAGCAGCGCGGGTAGATTTTTCATGCGGCCCTTCACCTCCGGCGGCGGCAAGGCAGCCTTTCATCTTCCCCTTCATTCATCTTGGATACGTTGGGCCACAAAGAGCGGAGACGTATAAATAATGCACTTGGCGCCGCTGAACCCCTTCAACAATAAATACGGGCTCCGCGCTACATCTACTGGATAATACACGAGTGCTGTTCACGCCTGACCTTTCCATCACCGCGGACGGTGATAGCCAAGCTTTTTTTTTTTCTCTCTCATTCGCACCAACGGGTTTGACGGCGTCGCCTCATTTCATTCAACCACTCTTGAAACCGCGAAGGCAAATAATTGCACGGAGAGATGACTCTTCAACATTATTTCAAGTTGTTTTTGTGTCCGCTGCTGTGCTTTGCCGCTGCGCCGCACATTTACTGTGCGCAAATGTGATTTTTACTTTTTTTTTTTTTTTAAATAACTTTTTTACCCAGCAGAAAAAACCCCTCCATCCGAATACTCAATATTCCATTGGAATTTGTTTGCTGGATGTCCAAATCCCAAACGGCCTCGAATGTCCTGCGATTGAAAGGCCAAACGGCCTCAGAATGATCTTTTGCGCGCGCCGCTCGGGAGACATCGGAATCATTATTCATCTCGCGTCCCCGAAACGTGATTTGAAGACGATTTTCCCCCTCGCTGCTTTTGGACACCTTGGCCCAGATCTGTTTTGCCAAAAAGTGAAAAGAAGCTACCGGTATAGGCAACCGGTATAGGCTTGTATTTTCTTAGCCGGTTTGCGTTATAGAAACGCTTGACGACCGCTCGCTCGGCTCGGGGCTCCTTTCGCGTCTTTCGCTCGGCGATTTTAAACGAAGAAGGCTTGCTCGCGTTCAGTGGAGACAGCGACGCCGCCTCCTAGTGGACGGGGGCGGCACTGATCTTTGGAGATCAGTGACTGCGGGCCTGTGTGTGTGACAAACTCATTTCGCAAAAAGAATTAAAAAATCAAACGCTTAAAAATCGCGGATGCGTCTGCGAATTTGAAAAAGACGGAAAAATCACGCGTCTGATGTTTCCGCTCGCTTAAGTCCATCCTCTTTTGGCAAACGCGCGCGCATAAATATCCACCCGTTATCGCTTAGCTCGGCTACCCTTCCTCTTGTCGGTTGTCGCTGTATGCTGTCAAGGTGTGCGGCGGGTGCCGGAGATTTCCCAGAGAGGCCGTCACTACTACTAAGTGCCGCGTCTCCCCGCTGATGTATGGGGGGGGGGAGTCGGTGCCCTGACAAGCCATTAGTTATGGTCTTACGCCACGCGGCGACACCATCAGCTACATGTAATTGCCTGGATAATTTAATAGCCCTTGAGCGCGCCACGGGCTCGTGTCCGCGCACGTAATGGCGGCGAGCCGCCTTCTCTCCTTAATGCGGGTTTTGACAGACGGGCGAAAATCACATTTTTGGTTTTTTTTTTCTCAAACGCCACCCCGGGTGTAAATCCGACACGGCGAATGTCACACCGCTGCGCTCCAAAGGTCGCAAGCGGGTCGGAAAAACCAAAACAGCGATAGAGGAGGAGGCCAAGGGAGGGCCGGGGGGGGGGGGGGGATTCGTCACTTTCTCCGTCTTGACAGCGAGACGTTGCCGGCACCGCACGAAATACCGTGGCCAGAAAGCTCCCCCTTCCCCACCTCAGCGTAACCGTCTTCTTAAATTGAACAGATCGACGGCCATTCCAACAGTGCAAAGTCCATTCATTCTTTGCCTTCGTCAGGCCTTTAGTGCAGCGCATCTGCAAGGAGTCTCTGGCAAGCCGTAAAAGCTGCCATTTCAGTGGCGCTGCTCACTTTGCCTTATATTGCCGGCGGACTCCCTTCAACATTAGCGCTTTGAGCTAAATCCGGCTGCCGGGAATAGTCCAGCCTCAGGGAAGGTGATCGCCGGCGCCTTTTACCGCCTTTTACCTCCGGGTCCGGGTTACCGAACGCACCTTGCCGGACGGAATTCTCCGCCGTCTACCCAAGATCTTCGGCCGCGTCCACGGAGAGAACAAAATGTCACCAGAGGTCGCCCGAATATCTGCTGACCTCCGGTGAGCTCGGAGCCAGCTCCTCAAACCCGCCCCGGAGGAGACGGGAAGCCGCCGGGTTTGCGGACGTTCCCTTCAGCGCCCTTTTGACCCATCCCTTTCGGCCACCCGCCGCGGACGATCAGGTTTTCGCTATAAACTAACGACCCCCCGGGGTGGATGGCCCAAGGGCGGCTGCCGGACACGGATGCCCAACGATAGTTAGCATTGGCGTTATTGCTACCGCGCACCGCTCCGCGGGTTCGGCGCTTCTGCTTTTGATCCGAAGTTCGGGAACGATCTGCTTGGCGAGCACTAGCGTCGACGGACCACATGCTCACCGGTGATGTCATAAATCTCTTAAAGCGATCCAGAATTATTTGGGGGGTAAAAGAAATCCTTCAACCCGGCTATTTATAAGGACCTCGCATTCTAAGCAGTTGAAATGTGAGCAACCCCCCCCCCACCCACACACATTTAGATCAAAGCAATATTTGATTGCGCTATTGCCATATCTTAAGACAGTTTGTCCCCTTTTTTCCCGGATTTGACAAATGACTCAAAGCGCCGTTCCGCCGGTGGCCGTCTGCTTAATATGCATTTGAAGGTGCAGTCACTAGTCCCGTTCTATTTATAACTTCAGCTCTTCCTGTACCCGCACTTTTCACTGTATTTATATGTTGCCGGACTTGCCGTATTACAGAAGGAAGATTTTTTTATTTATTTTTTTCTCCTTCCTTTGTCACATCTTGCTGACGACAGCCCTAAAATCGGGCCGGCGGCATTTGGTTCCTCCTGAAGCTGTTTGAATTGGCCAGGCGCTCCAAATGCTCAAGTCCCGGCCGCGCTTGCCGAACGTCGTTCGGGGGGCCCGCGGCCGTGCTTGGCGAGGGCGCGTTTTGGGACGCCTCCGGCCTATTGCTGAGGTGGCCGGCTTTGGCCCGGTTTCTAATTAGCGGCGGAGGGAGGGCCGGCTCCGGGTCCGGGCCGGCGGGCCTATAAATAGCGGCGGCATCGGCTCTCCGCTGGGTTCGGCCTCGGCCTCGGCCTCCGCGCGCTCTTGGCACGGGCGGGAAATTGACTCCTCTCGAACACGTCCGCGCGGTACGCTCCATTTATTTTCCTCGGCGTCAACTGAGTGGAGCCGTAAGCTATATTTACGCAATTCATTTGACGTCTATGCACTGTTGTTCCTGGGGCAAATTGAAGTTGTGCTGGGGAAGGCGGGCTCATAAATGATATCCGCTTAAACGGACGGATTTACGCAGTGTCGTAGGCCTGGGAAAGACCACGAGGGAGCGCGGCGCCGCCTGGGTTTGACGCCAAGACGGCTCAGGCGTCAAAGATAATTCTTAGTCGGCGTATTTTTTTTTTTTTTACCGGGCTAGCCCCCTACCGCCCACTTTTTCAAAAAGATTGAAGCGAGGGAACCCGACTCGTAACGTATTACCCAGGACGCCCGGATCGTAGGATGGCCTTCGCTTAATGGTTAGCGATCACCATTAGCATTACCGAGCTAGCGTTATTTGAAAAGGAAGGGGCTCGGTATATTTGGCGTTTTCACTCCCCTTTACTAGTTGTAGCTCCTGTTAGAAATCGCAAAGCTGCCGTTATTTCTTTTTTTAAAGACTACCCGAGCGGTAATTTATTCACTTGAGCCACAGGTTCCCGGCCACAAAAAGAAGCGCTCCGAGAGCGTCGGCTCAATTTAACGATACTGTTCTTCTACGTGTCCAGTTGCTAGGCAACGCGCACCATTCTTTCTGCAGCCTCCCATCCCAAAAGAAACATGACATCATTGATGTGACGAGCTAAGGAAGGATCGCAGGGCTCGCGCGGTTGTCGGGGAAGCCCGTATTTCCATGTAAGCCTTCCCTGGGAGCGCAACGTTTCGGTTCGGCCGGCCGGGGTTTAATACGCGGCGTTGTGCCCCGCTAGGAGTGCTTCGACTCGTCCCTCCTTCTCTTTATTAGCCCCTGTTAGATGAGCGCCAATTGTTTACGCCGCGGCCCGTCGCGTTATCGAGATGATGAAATGGGCGCCGGTAAGAAACGCGCGCTGGCCCGCTGGCCCGGGCGGCTCCTCTGCTTTCTCCTACCGAGTTTGTCTTAACTCAGGGCGACGCCTTGCTTTTTGCCGAGGGCGGGGCGCGACGCCATGGACTGGCGCAGGTCGAGCTTTGACAAAACGCTTCACGGAGCCTTTCTGAAGTGCGTCCCTCCATTTTTTACGCTGGACGGAGAGAGATTGCCAATCGGCTCTTGAAAACGCCACCCCGACCGTCGGTGAACCTCTTCGCTCTCGTTTCTCGCCGGTGGAGACGCCTCGCCGTCGGATCACTCCTTTTTTATTGACAAATTATAACCTTGTGCGTTTGTCCTTCCGCAGAAAACCCTGACCCCGAAGGCCCAGGGGCGCGGAGCCAACCGGGCCGCGCCCTTCCAAAAGAGAACGTCCGGCGGGGTCCCCGACGGCCCCAGCCCGGAGCCCTCCGAGAACGACCGTCGCCGTCTTCGACCGTGGGACCGGGACGACACGAAGAAGCAGCTCCCGGGCAGGAAGCGCGCAACGGTGAGTGTTTCCATCTCCTTTCGTGTCAGGGCTCAGAAGCATTTTGTCAACTTTGCGCCTCGTGTGAACTGGGGTGTTGAGCGCGGGCTCAACCGGGGACGGCGCGCTCGCTGAGGGTCCCGGATGGTTTACGAGCGCTTCCCGGGGACTCGATTGACTCGCCCCGCGCCACCTCTCGTTCCCCGTCAGGTTCGTGATCTCTTTTTGTGAACGCTTCTCGACGACCATCCCAAAAGAGGTCACTTTAAGTGGAAGATTTTTCTGCGGACAGATACTCATTCAAAATGATTTCTTTTGGAGAACAGGTCTGACTTACGTTGATTATTTTTGGGGGAACAATGTGTCGTTTTTGTGCCGTTTTGCTCCACTGTAGTGCCTTTATGTTTCATCTTTTTCTGCGAACGCATATTTCTTTCCAATTCTTTCTTTTTAACAACAGGTAGATTGCGATGGCGATGACGAGCGTGTTTTTTTCCCGCGCGTCTTTTATTCCCGTTTGTTCCCAAGTAAGGGAACTGAACCGAGGGGAAGACGGAGCAAAATCAAAGGCGGTCGGACGGACGGACGGACGGGATCTGCTTGAAGCCAATCTGTCGCTTGCTCTCCTTCCTGGCAACCCTCAGAGTCAATTTGTGAAAAATTAAGCGTGCGCACTTTCAGCCGAGTGTGGAGCGCTTAAAAGCCGGGGCCCCTTTCAGCTGTCGCTCAAATCCCGGGCGCTTGAGGAGCCTTCTTCCCTGGGCCGCGTCGGCGCCGCTCTATCCGCAGTCCCGCGCGCGTTCACGCTTCTGATGACGGTTGGAGATAGAGCGAATCCTTCTCGACGTTTTTCCAAATGTCCGTCGTCATCTCACCAACGCAGCTGTCAAACGTGTCCCGGCCTTCGCCGACGCCGGACGGCCCGGATCTTTCGTCCCTTTCACGTCGCGGTCATCGGCCCAGGGCTCGTGCGTATATATATGCGTTTGTGTGTACGCAAAAAAAATAGCGCCCGCCGTTCGGGAGCACAACCATATCCGACGCCGTACCTTCGGCCACATATAGGAGCGCTGACGGCTTTGGCCCAGATGAGCAGATGGAGACGCTTTCTCGGAGGAATCCACGGGGAGGCCCGACTCCCGCCTTTTCCCCTTCTTCATAGCGGCGCCGGCTCCGCACCGCCGCAGGCCGACGAGGCGGCCTTCCCCGCCCGTTTTTCCCCGAGGCCAAAGGAGAGGAATAGCCATCTGCCATTCGGCCGAGCGGGAGTTGCCCGGGAGTTTTGCCGGGACGGTGGCTCCCTCTGCCGCTCGGCGAGGAGAACGCGCGTTGAGCGCGACCTCCGAAGCCGCCCTCTCCCCGATCGCCTTCGCCGCCTTAAGCGACGACGCCGTGATCGCGAGCCGGAAAAAGAAAGCCTCCAAGCCGTAAACGCCAGCCTCTACCGGCTGTCTCGCTTTAACGGCGGCCGCCGGACTCCGACCCTTCCTCCGGAGCCGATGTGCCGTGATGCCAGTCGTGTATCCGTTCCAAAAAAAAAAAGTCGACCGCCATTTTGGAATTCCCCATATCGGATAGTCATATTGAAAAATCATGAATACTGATTTGGCATAAGTTTGAAAGGAAACTTAACATTCGCAGCATGCGAATACCTTAAAGGGGCAGCTCTCCTACTACTGCTACTTGGAGCTGGGCAACAAATCCAATTATTTGCCAGTTTAAAATGGATTATTTGCAAGTTAGCTACGTCGGGAAATTGAGGTTGAACGCCGGACGGACGGTTTACCAAACGCGTTTATCGTAGTTACTAACCGCTTAATTGTTTTGTCGTTACGGTTTGAGCATTTTCCATCCATCTGGTCGACTAAAATTGGAAGCATGCCACCAGGAACTCTGCTTGCGTTTGAGTCAACTCTAACTTTGTGCGAGTGGGACTACACTTCCCATGATTCTTGGACACGAAAGCGGGAAGGAGTTCTGGTTTCGGTGTGAAGAAAACCTGTTTGCTTGCTAGCAATTAGCGGTTAGCAGATGAAAAGGTTATTGTGCAATTAAATTGGAAGGAGTTTTCGAAACGAATTGACAACAACACACGCTATCAGATGTTTTTTGGAGCTGGTTCGGCCCAACGGGCCCAAAACATACGGCGACGTGTGTTTGCCATTTGGAAATCCTCAAAAGCAACAAGCGGTCAGTCAGGCCGACTTCTCTTCCCTAAAACTTTAGCAGCACCGGGGGGGGGGGGGGGGGGTAACGCGGCGGTCGCGTGGGAAAGAGCGGAGTCGCATGCATATCAAAGAGAAGCGGCCATCTGTCGGCCCGGCCGGCACACAGCTGCTTGAGGAGATGCGAGAACTTTGAACAGAGACTGACAAGATGGAAGATGACGGGAAACAGATTTCCCTCCCTTTTTACCCGCGACGGCGGAGAAGCCGACCGTCAAGCGGCCGCCATAAATTCACGTCTCCGGATGCCGCCCCTCCCCCGCTCTTTTCGTCCGGTCTCGCCCTCCTGCCCTCTCCGGCTTCTTTTTTTATTTTGACGTGTCCGCTCGCATGTCCCGCTCTGGCCGGGACGCCAATGACGCCGATTGCACGATTCTACCGGTTATGATTACATTTGCTGCCTGTAGTTTTTTCCACGAGGGTTTTTGCGTGACCGAGTTATTCCATTGAGTGAATGATTCAGCCGGAGTAAATCGACCTTCCGCCGCTCAAGTAGATACACGTCGATAAATGCGAGTGGTGTCGAGTGCATTTTTTTGAGGGAATTAGCACGCGCGGCCTTATTTTAATTAGCGTTGAAGCGAAAGCTTCCGCGGCTTCAGCTTTGACAGCCCGTTCCCCTTTGTGCCTTTTTGCAGCGCGTTGTTCATTTGAACAGAATTTTGCGCGCTTGTAAATAGGGCAGCGATCATCAGGGCCGTTTTCCGCCAGCTGAAAGTCGGCGTAACGGAGGGGGAGCGCGGGCCGTGGCTCCTTATCCGACGTGTGACGTCGTGATACTGTAATGGGCCTTCCTTCTCCAATGGCGCTAATACGCGGCATTACTGTCATTTGACGTGGGCCCAAAGGGCTCCTGGAACGTTAGCGGTGGGGGACAACCCCCCTCATCCTTTCCCGTGGGGATTTTGCCACGGACAGACAAGGGAAGCGTCGGCCGGCGCGCAAGTGACGAAATGACGGCGGGAGAAGTATCGAGGAAAGGAAAGGCCGTCTTCTTCTCCTACCTTGCTTTGGATTGACAGGCTGTCAAACGAGCGCGCGTGTGCCGAGCAGAAGAGGCGGGGATTCGCTCTGGAAGCGCCCGCTTCCTCCTTGGCCGTCGCACAAAATAGCGGCAAAAATCTGAGCGTTAAAACCATTTTTGAGCCGCGAATAACTGGAATCCACAGGTCGGAATGTCAGAAATCCATGAAAGAAAGTCCGGATGATTATTCTTGTTTTTGGTGGGGGGGACACCCCCGCGGAGGCAACAATCGCACCTAAGGACATGCCGTGCGTTTTTTTGGAAGCAAGCCGAAGCGGGCGAAGAGAACCCGCCCGGGCACAACATGCAAACACCGGACGGGGCGAGGCGGATTGGAACTCGGATCCCTTACCTGTGAGCCGGACGTGCTAACCGCCGCTTCACGCGCCCGTCGTTGCGAATATCAACAGTGACAAACGGTGAAGAAAGTTCAATTATTGCAAAGCCGCAGCGATACTTGAGTGGGCCGTATGCAAAGACCGTCTTGACATACGAATCCATCGCTCGTCTTGGCGCAGCGGTCAGACGCAGCGGAGGACCTTGCGTTTATAGTCTCTATTTGCCGTGTTTGTGCCTTGGAGATGGACGTTTGGGTCTGAGGTTTTTTTTTTTTTTGATGTTTCATGCAGCGTCTCGAAGCTACGAAGGCCCCGTTTCGCAGCTCCCCGGAGACCTGTTAACCTCACGTTTCCTCTCCAGGGGCCCCGCGGCATGTTTGCGCAAAGCGCCGCTTCTTCCGCGAAGCGGACCTTCTATACGGTAGAAGGGCTGCGGCGCAACACCCCCCGAAGCGGCCCAGGAATGAAACAAGGTTAAGAATCGGCAAGGAATGCGTCCGGGCGGATCAAGCGGCGGGGGAGGGTGCGCTTAGGTTTTGAAGACGGGGACGGGGGCTTTATCTTTTATTAATTGCCCCGGCGCTTAGACTGCGAGGCTCTCCGTGATTATTAATGCATGTGCGGAATAGCGTATTAACATGTTCCGGCGAATTATGCATCAGCGCGGAGGAGGCTACGGTGTTGCGGAAGAGGCTACGGTGTTGCGGAAGAGGCTACGGTGTTGCGGAAGAGGCTACGGTGTTGCGGAAGAGGCTACGGTGTTGCGGAAGAGGCTACGGTGTTGCGGAGGAGCCTCTGCCCACAGGTCCCGTGTTCATGGTGATGGGAACGGAGGCGCGACCCGCCGGCCGCCTTGCCCCGACGGCAGAACCGACGTTGTTCCCGAACTAGACCGCTGAGCGTCTTTGAGCCTTTTGGGCCCCCTAATCGCTTGTAATTGCTGAGGGAGACTGCTTTGCACGTCAAGCGAAACACGGTCACCCCTTTTTTTTCATCGTTATCTCTTTCCAGAATATTTTCAATGACTTAAGCCCCGTTCAGAAGGAAGCATTACAGCGTGTGTTTTCCACTGCCGGGCGACGTTAAGGGGACCGACTCGACCCGGCGGCGTAGTCGCAGGTTGGGCTCTTTCTCGTCTGTCATAATTAGCCCGATTGTCCACATTTCGGATGCCGCCCTTGACGTAACGGGCATCGCGAGACATCCCGAGCTCGGCGCGACCGTCTCGGTTTGGGCGAAATCCCTGCCCGTGAAGGGGGCCGGCCCGGGACGCGGGTCGGCTCGCGCGCCGGCCTTTCTTTTTGCGCCCGATGCGGCGTGTTATATTTGCGTGGGATGAACGCTTTGCCGTTACGCCGCCTGCTGTCTGTTCATTCAAATTTGGCGACGGACCGAGAGTTAGCATTTAAATGTTTGATCCGTCCTCCATAGTGGACCACTAGCGCAACCCCTAACTTACATTTGTTGCAATTCCACCCAGTGTTTTATTTCTATTCCGAGTCTGTGACCCCTACTCCTAAAACATTCTTGGCTCATTTTCAAATGGGCTTTGCTCGTTTTTCCCCCGCTAAAAAAAGTTGAAATATTAAAAAAAAGAAGGCATAAAAAGACATTTTTAATGGATGGACTTAGCTAATCCAAGCAAATGTATCGTACTTACAAACTACATTGAACATTTAGTTTCCAATTGGCCAGTTGAAGCCCTCCAAGTCACCAATGACCCTAATTACAAATGGATGGATAATTAAAAGAAAAAACAAGTGGTCCTGATGAGACAAAGCTGCTTGCGATAGCAAAAATATGCAAGGATTGTCTTGGTTTTATGGAACTGAGCGCCGAATCCTAATTATGACCAACTGCTGACTGTAACGTAGCGATATGTTGTCATATAGCACCACCAACAGGTCAACGGGAGGGCGACACGCTGCCGAAAGACAGCCGCGAGCCGCGAGCCGCGAGCCGCGAGCCGCGGCCCAATCTCCAGCTGCGGGATTGCAAATCATCTCCGAGAGCTTGAAACCAACCAGGGGGAAAAAAAAGCAAAACCAACAGAGGGAAAGGCGTCTGTCTCGTCGACGCTTCTTGCGGGACGCGGAACGCAAGTGCGGCATACATGAGAGGGCCGAGCCATCGGATTCGGGCTTTGTTCGGGGAGGCTAAATTATTTACTGGCGTGCTTAAAGGACGGCCCGCCCCGCCCCGCCCCGCCCCGCCCCGCCCACCCGGCCCCGCCCCGCCCGCGGGGATGTTATTTGGCCATTTGTTCTTTGGTGCCTTTCTTCAGGGCTTAGAAAGATCTGTTTTACTTTTATAAAGTGTCTGATGCACCGTATACCGTACGGGACGCCCTTGGCCACGGAATGCGGCTTTGTTGCGGAGGTTGCGTGATTTTGTTGCGGAGGCGACATTTAAGCCGTCTGCAAATCCCGCCGCTATCGGTAAAAGGGCTCGAACGTCCCGTCGGCCGTGAGCTCGACTCCTTTGGCCGGCTGATTAAAAAAGTCCGGAGAGAACCCGCGCGGGCCCGGGGAGCCCCCGCAAACTCCGCACGCGAGGCCGGGGCGAGGCGGATTTGAACTCTGCTCTCTGAACCGAGAGGCGGACGTGCCGAGCGTCCAGCCGCCCTGGTTCGCGTGTTTCTATTAATACATGCATGTTTACATATGTTTTACGAAGCAGTTTTGTCAATCATTGACTTCATTTGTGGAGCATTTTCTTGTTCGGGTTTATCAGTGTCGGGAACCGTCCCTGGTTTTGTCAAGACGAGGTCTTAGTCCCTGCGTCTCTTAGCTTTCACGGGGACTTTTTTGCGCATTCCTTTTTCTTCCCAGCTAAGTGGACGGATGAGGACAGAGATGCAAAGAGTCGAGTTTCAGTGGCGATTTTGCGAATAGCCCGGCGGGAGTCGGGGAAGCGAGGGGGCACGCGTGCTGTGAGGGAGATGGCTTTTCTCTGTGACGGTCCGACGGCCATCCGCGGGTCTGAAAATGAAGGGGGGGGGGTTCTAGTCTTTCCGCCTTTAAAGCCCCACTTGACTTCCCGGGCAAGTGTGCCGCAAAGGCGAGGCGGAGAGGGGTAGGGAAAAAAAAGCCCGGTTGGATAAACAAGAAAGTGTCGGCTCGGCGCTAACGCCGTTGAAGGAACGTGGGCCGGCTTCCCGCCGTTTGCCAATTCGTCAGACCGCGGGCCGATTCCTAAATATACGCAGCTCATCTGATGCGGATGCGCGACGTGTGCGCGCGCGCCGTTTGCTCCGCCCGGAGCGTCTTGGCTTATTTTCCGCCGTCAGCTTTCTTACGGAGTGCCCGCTCAGGATGCCGGCGCCGCCGCTGAAACGACCTTGCCTTTCTTCTCCCGAAGTGTTAAGGCCAGCGCATCTGTGAAGAAGGCAGAAAAGCAAGGCCGATTGCTCTCCGCCTTTATTCCCGAGACCCGGCTCGAAACGGGCATCAAATGTTCCCCTTTGATTTGGTGGGGAGCCGAGCTCTCCCTCGCTCCCCCCTCCCTCGCTCGCTCCCCCCTCCCTCGCTCCAAATCGTATGACCTCAGCGCGGGGTGCCGCCGTTTCCTCTTAGTCGGTCGGAAGGGGCACATCGGAGGCTCTTGCGGTAGGTGGAGCTCTTGTGCCGGATTTTAATGCTCAATGTACCTGCTCGCGAAGGACACTCGGCTCCTCGGCTCCTCTGGCGTTTAGTCAGAAGCAAAGAGCACGCGTGAGAAGGAAGGGGCAAGAAGAGAAGAGATTTCCTCGGATGGGGTCGGGAGACGTCGTCGGCGGCCGATGGCGAAGTTTTACAGGCCGCAGTTACGAGGCTAAACGGGATGTGTTTTCCTAGCTCGATGTTTTTGAAGCTGGCTGGACGGCGACTTCCCCGCCGGCTGTAGATGAATCCCGTGAGCCTTTGGCAGCCCGCGACGGTGTCGTTTGGCGGCGAATTTAGCAACGAAAAAGCAAGAAGGAAAGCAGAAAATCAGAAGGCGTTTGTTTGCACGCGGACGCTTTACGTGTCGCCACACGTGACCAATTTCTGCATTTGTCCTTCCAACACCCCTGCAAACAAGAACAAACAGTCCCACCCCTATATTGGGTCCGTCCTCCTCTCACCTCCCCCCCTTTTTTCCCCCCGCCGCCTTGCGCCACCTCCTCTCCGTAATCTACCGCAGGCCCTTCATCTCTCCGGCCTGTCAGCGTGCTTTTTCATTTGGCTTGTTGCTACAGGGGGCTCGGCGCCGGCAGATTACAACTCGCCAGCCAGTCATTTTCGATTTATCGGCCCCCCCTCCCCGCCCCTCCGCCGCCACCTCTTTTTTTCCACCTTTCTTTCGAAGCCGGCGTCAGCGCAAAGGCGCGAGCGTCCTTCGTCACCCCCCGCCGTAATTCCGCCCGATATCCCGCAGCGCCTATATTCCATCTTTTCCCGTTTCCGTCCGAACTGCGAAACGCGGGCGCCGAAGCGCAAATGTCGCGGCGGTGGAAGAAGCGGCGCAAGCCCCGTTCGGACTTTGGGCCTCGCCAGAATTGCTCCCGCGTGGCTGGAGGCATCCCGCGGATGGGAATGATTTTCACGGCCTTCGACGGTAAAGTTTGCGCCCTTGTCGTTGGTGAAAGTACGAACCGGGGCTGCGTGCGCAAATCTCGATTTTCTTCAATCATTGGTGACGATTACAGCCGGCCCGATAAGAGCAAGGAAGTCGTTTTCCTCGCGTGATTGCCCTCATGTGGTCAACGTTCGTAAGTCCCTCCATGCCTCTCCAAGAACTTCCAAAGCGCGGCCCGCTTTTGTCTCGGAGCGAGACGCGGCGCGCTCGATAAGGTGACGCTGCTAGATAAATGCTTTTCGGTACAAGAAGATTAAACCTGTGTACATTTATTCCAAGCGTTAGTTAACGTATTGCCTAGCCTCGGTTACATTTGAGTTGCGGACTGGCTTATTTGATAACCGGTCTGTTACCGCCTGGGCTTGGTCCAGGGACCGCCATCTTGATGGAGTATGTTGTTTGCGCGCGTCTCGGCGATGAACGTTGAACGAGCGGTTTTCCCGCCGTTTTGTGGTCAGCTCGGTTAAGAGCCGGCGGAGCAGATGTTCGCTAGCGCCGGCCTAACGGCGCAGACAAACCCCGCTTATTTGATGACAGTGTTATGACTCGGTAACGGCAGATGGGAATGTCGGCGAGGCGGTCGGATCAGGACGTTACTTATGACGCTCGGCCTCGGGCGTGCGCTCGGGTCAGCCAAATCGCAAATGTATATCCCGCCGTTATTTTTACGGCCTCCCCTAATCCCCTGGACGCCGGTGCAGATGGAGGCGAACGTGGCCGAGGTGAGATATTATCATTCGTTTGGCTTAATGGCGGCGCGGCGCCGACCGTCTGTCCTCGATACCCGCCCGCTAACGAGGAATCGCGGGACGACCTCCTGACCTCGGCTTATCGTCCTTGCCACTCGCTGATGAAAAGTGCCCGCGTGAATACAAATATGTCATCGGTGGCCGGGTTCAAACCTTAATCGCCGCGCGTGGCTCGCCCGCGTCATATTAGCCCGACCGCGTCTTTGTGCTCTTATAGGCATTATAAACAAATGACCGAACGGCGGCACTTTGAAAAACGATGACCGAGCTGTGAGCTAGTAAGATTAGGATGGGGGGGGTGTAAATTGAGTTTATAAACAGGTTGAGCAAAAATATCAGCCTTGAAACTCTGATAACCATATTTGAGCTTCCTGAAAGAGCAACAAAAATAAAGTCAAATTCAATCCTTGCAAAGTGGAAATGGCATACCGCAGCAGCTTTTTGACACACTTGTACGAAAAGACCATCTTGACATAACGGCTCCGTCCATTTGTCGTCCCGGTCAGGGAATATCGCTGAAGCGTCGTTGTCTGCCAATGGCTTGTCCGCGTCAACTAAGTAGCGATTAGTGTCCGTTGACCTCAAACGTGACGGCTAGCGTGCTAACGTTAATGCTCATCATTTATCGTAGTCCAATATCGTTGGTGACGATATTGTTTTCAGTAAATTATTCAATAAGAATAAATCCATTTTGGATTAGGGGGAGTAACTTTGGGGGCGGTCCTAATTATTTTCCTGGTTTTGAGCACCTTTGACATGGCTCGCTTAATACTATTCATGTTTCTGTTTTTTTTTTCGAAGCCAGAGGCTTCGTCTAACATCTTCCACCACAGTTGAGCCGCACGCGAGGCTTGACCCAGTGTTAAGTGTCTGCGTTGAATTTCATTGCATCCGTCTACTGGAAAGCCTGCCCATATACTGGCAGCGAGTTCCCGAAGGAAAATAAACGGCAGTAAAAAAGAGAAAGCATAGCCCCCGCAAGGCGTCGGGAGAGGTCTTTTTCCCTCTCGTCTTTTTTTGCCTTCCCATACTTTGTTTTATTGAGGCCGCCCGGGTTTTTGTAAGATTTTTTTGGGGACACGCTAGTTGTGGCTATAGTTGGATGGGTCTCCCAAAGCCAATCTTGAAGTCATAACTTTGCGGCGCCGATGGAAGAGCCGGGGAGCCGTGCAATTAATCGCGCACGCATTTTTTGATGAGCGGTTACGTGGCCAGCATTCCCTCTCGCGGTCATCCGCCCCCTCCCTTTTAAGGGAACGGGAGGTGTGCTTTCACTGCCACGCTCGGCCTCTGTAACAAGACGCTCGGATCCCATCCGAGGGCGCGTGTCTCCCGCCGGCTAGCTTTTCCCCAATAGCGCCTTTCCTTATTAAATCTGGGGATCGTCCCTATAACTCAATGCGCCAGACTACAACATTATACGAGCGTTTGAGAGAGAGGAGCGGGGCGCTTGTGACGCAGGCCGCAGGATGGATGTTAAAAGCATATTGATTTGCCTGTAATGCGCTCATAAATCAAGGATTTATGGCAATGGATAAACGCAAACTTCAGTAGCCTCCAGCTTGCGGCGGAGGAAATGGAGTCCTTAGTATGACTGATGAGATCAAGGCGCTGCTCTCAGCCACGCGTTTCCCCCGTCCTCCGCTCCACCGCCCCCTAGCTTCCATTTGCCGCCCCGCCCGGGATGCTTTTACCCCGCGGCTACGGCGACCGGTCCTCGGCGGCTCGTACCCTTGCGTCGCATCCCAGCACGGGAGCTCAGGAAGCCACCCTTTGTCGCCGATCCGTCCCCTTCTCGGATCGACCTTTTTGTTTGACTTTGTTTCCGCCGGAGTTGAGAGATTTTCGACAGAGTGAGCGAGCTTGATCCGTAGACACTAGTTTGCATTTGAACACCTGTTTTTGCCTCCTTCGTTTGCTCCGCGCTCCATGTATACATACCTGTATAATATCCCGCCTGAGGTCCTCGCCCCCGCAAACTAATAAGCGGCGAGAACACATATCCGCAATGTCATCTGGTAACCATGATTAACAAACGGCGGTCTTCGTATTCGTTCACAGCGGATGCCCATGACCTTTTTTGGCCGGCGCACAGAGCTAACAATAAACAAACGTGGGGCAAGCGAAACAAAGGGCTGATGCTTAGTGACAGGCTACCACGGAGCGCGGCACGAGGACTTATGGGTGACGCGAGGGCGAGGCGGGACCGCTGTCGGTGGCGGTTAGAGCAGCCGGCCCTTGGAGCCAAACGGCAGCTGTCAGGAAGATGTGGTAGGTCCCCCTGTCAGCCCTCTCGCCGGCCCCGACCGAGCCCGAGGTGGGCTTTTGGCTTCTCGGTCCTGCCTTCCGACCGCTGTTGTCAAGCAGCTCCAGGTGATTTGACGCGCGGACCCAAGTCCCGAAACCACTTCAGATAACGACGCGGGCAAAATAGCCGGATCCCGAAATGAACGCGATGATTTGGGCAGGTTCCTTCAAGGTGCGCAATCGGCTCACTTTAATGCCTCGTAACGTGCGGCCGGCGGTAGGGTCCCTGAAGGCCGCGCGTAAGCACCTGTGCCAAGTCCGCCCAAGTTGTTCGTTTTAACTGCGGAGCGGCCGGCCTGGCGAGCGGTTTAATAACCGTACTATATAGACCTCGGAAGGCGGCGTAAAAAGAGATATTCAAAGTGTAGTCAGTGGAAAGCGAGGGGTACGACGACGCCCCGGGAAATAGACAATTTATTATCAGCGATGCTTCCCGGCGAGCGGGTTATCTATAAAAGTTTCATGCTTCTCCCTCAGTGGCAAGCGGCCATAAAACTTGCCAAATGAGGGACTTGTTAATTTACTTGTTAAAGCGAATTAAAAATTCATAAGCGCTTTTAGGTAAATGAGATCCTCTTTCATTGGCGCCCTAGCGGAATTCTCCCCGGCAGATCCTGCCAGTTAGCTGCTGCGAGAGCCGCGCGAGAACAATAAAAGACGTTAAACCGATCCGCCGTTTATTACCGCCGAGCCGCGCGTAACCAAGGGAAACCGGGAGTCGAAGGCCACGGAATCCGGCAGAGGTCGGAAGGCGCGCTTCCCCGAGGCCGGCGGGCTCTCTCGCGCGTGGCTCGGTTCCGTCCGAAACGGATCTGCGCTCAGAAATGTTAGCGGGGCCTACTCGAGTGCCTGATTGCCTTTACTCTAGGGCCTCAAATCCCTTGAGAGTAAATTTCACGTCGGTCGCGGTGAGCTAGCTCTTTTTCACCGAGTGACTAAATCGTTGGCTCCCGGGCTATTTAACGTCCAAAATGCGTGGGGAGAGATTTGGAGGAGGCGGCGGAGGAGGAAAGGAAAGCGCTGCAAAGCACGATTGAAATTTGACTGAATCAAAGTGGATTGAAAATCGAGAGCGCTTCCCCTTTTATAAGTAAGTGGAAACGTGTCATTTGGTCTTGCGTGTTTCTAATGTTTTCCCGCAAAGGAAAGACATTCTACTCGCCGTTCCATAGTTCCATGATAAAAGTTGCTCGAAAAGCTATAAAGGGTGGCCGTTTAGCATTTTGTCTCCTGTGTTTTTGCTATTTTTCACAAAGAAAAGAAATCCTACTTGGCGTTTGACGTAAACCTGCCTGATTCTGGTGATTCTATGCGGTGTCATCCATCGCCACCGTATTGTCCGCACTGGAAGGCGCAGCGGAATATAAGGCGCCCCGTCAGCTTTCGAGGGGATGGAAGGCTTTTACGTGCGCCTCATCGCGAGGAAAACGGGGATTGTATTGCAAAAAGGGCAGCCGAGGAATAAGGACGCAAACGCAATGTGACAAAGGAGCTTCGCGGCGCAACGTGTGGAGCGTAGCTCAACCCCTCCGAGAGGAATCCCTTTCTGGGTCGGAGTGGATACCGTGGTATTATCCATAGTTCCCCGTCGCCGCCCATAAGCTCCCCTCGGACACGGTGGCGTTTATACGAAAAGGCTCTGGTTTTGCCGGGGCCGAAATGCCTTAGGTGTAATTAGTGCTATCACAGCGCGGGGCATCGGTGGCCTCGGGTGTGCGCTCTTGATGCTTTCGCTCCTCTCCGGCGTTTGCTGCTCCTTTGCGTCCGACCGTAGGCGCGGGCACATCGGCGTAAAGGGAAGAGTCGCGTCGGCCCGTCGGGCATTCCCGATGCAACGACTCTCTTATGATGCAACGACTCTCTTATCACGCCCCGCGCGCCGGCGACTCCGCCCGCGTTGAAACCGTGGTGCAATCCTCTCAAGGAACAGGACTCCTTTGGCACCGCTAATGGCGACAGAAAAAGAGGGGGGAAAAAAATCATTTGAATTATCTGCTGAACTCCAGAGTTTTGTCCCCGTTCCCTCGCCTTGCGGCCTTTAATCGCGCCGAATGATAGAAGCGGGCGGAAAATGTAGTTCGGATGGCTCGGTGGGCCGACGCCGCCTGTTCAAACGGGCTGGAAAAATGTGCCATCATCTTCTCGTCCAAGCTTTTTATGCATGCGGAGCCTCGCTCCGCTTTTCCCATTAAGTGGCCGAGCCGCACTTTACTGCACCGTCCCATAAAACCGGCTTTTTTTTTTTATGTGCTTTGAAATGAAAGCCGCCGTGTCAGTCTGGTGTGCGAGGGACAGCGCAGACACTTTTGGAGGACTTCAATCACACACTTGGACAGGGAGTACACAAGCACCTCATTACACTCAGCCCCGCTCTCCCGAGAG
Organism: Hippichthys cyanospilos; assembly: GCF_059441005.1. Taxonomy (NCBI): domain Eukaryota; kingdom Metazoa; phylum Chordata; class Actinopteri; order Syngnathiformes; family Syngnathidae; genus Hippichthys; species Hippichthys cyanospilos. Next base: position 183,652 of record NC_142386.1, on the reverse strand, counting down.
TCTTTTATTGTTCTCCATATTTCCAAGCGGCGCACGCAAATCGGCCTCCCCGTCGGACTCCCTTTTTAAGGCTTTTTAAGGCTTCAGCGCGCGGCGTCCGCTTGGAAGGGAGAGCGGCTCCGTTTAAAGGTCCCGGAGGGGGCTTTGTCCCTTTCCCGTTTCATGAGCGGCGCGTAGCTTCCTACTGCGATATCAGACGGCAAGCGTCCAAAGGGCCGAGAGACAAGAGGACGTCGCCTCGGCGCATTTGCGACGGGAGGCCTTTTCCGCCCGGCAACTCGCGCGCCTAGCTTCGTGTCGTTAACCCGCGCTCCCGTTTTGTCTTTGAGCAGCTGAAGCCGGGACGGAACGAGCGCAAAGACAGCGACGGCGCGAGTGGAGAGTCCAAGCCATTCACGGGGAGCAGCTCCAGAGACCGACTGACGGATGTGAGTACTGATCCGGCTTTTTATTGGAACGGTTTCAAAGCACCCGGGCTCTTCGAACCAAGCGACCCATAGGTTAGTAGTTCATGAACCGCAGGGTGCCCAGTGTCTCTAGTGATGAGGGTCGAATGGGACGGGGCCTTTCCGACCGTCGCCCACTTGGTCCTTTTCAGACCGTCATCGTTAAAGCCTTAACGTTGGAGACCGCTTACAAACAACATACTGTTGAAACATGAATGCGGCAAACTTGCGTTTTTTAAAAAGTGATCAGCGGGAACGGCAACCGTGTCAAACTGTGAGGATCAAAGTGTGCAGTCATGAACGTCCGTCGCGCCAGCCTATATGGAGCTCTCGGGCGCCGCTGGCACGGGTTAAAAAAATCCCGTTACTGTTTTTTCCTTATTTTTTGGAAGCTAAACTATGGCAGCTAATGATAAGAATTGTGTCCCCGCCACCCCGGGCGCTATCTCCTTCAAGCTCAGGCCCTCTGCCTGCGGCCTGGGAGCTGCCCAGTATTGCGCTCTTCTTCACTAGGATGTCAGATATGTTCCTGGTGTCCGCCGTGGGTAAGCGCCCCCCATGCCCCTATCACTACCCATCCGGCCCTGCCTTTGCCTTTACCTTCCACATTTTTTCGAGTTCTTACTTCAGATCTCGGTGTTTGTCCAGCTCTTCATGCTTCTTTTTTTCAAATGTTGCTATCACTCTGGATTGTTCCATCAATCGCAATTGCTGTCTTCTGATGATTATCGTCCGCTGTTTTATCAGGCTAAGACTAATTTGTCAGTCTGGATCTGGAACTCCCACAGGATCTTGGCCCGGTTGTTCTCCGCCGCCTTTGGAGGTGTCGACCATCTTGATTCCGGGACCTCCAATCCATATTCCGCGCCGATGTTGCAGTACGCTATTCCCGCGAGCTGGTTATGCTGCTCCATTTACGCTTTGCCCTCCGGCATCTTGCTTCCTGCTGCGATGTGCTTTACCGTCTCTGGGGCTTCTTTGCACAGCCTGCACCTTAGATCCTCTGCGGTCTGGCCTCTATTGATCTCGTGTTTAGGGTTGTTCTTGTACTGTCGTGATCGGCCCCGCCTTTCGGCCGCCTGTATGTTTTCTCTGTCAGCCGCTGCCGCGATTTGCCGGTGCTATATGAGAGTCCATCTGGCTCCTTCTACTTACTGGGCTTTCGGTGTCTGGGGCATTCGCTGAGAAGTTCATCCGTGGGTCCGTATATATTTCCGCACATCAGCCAGCTCGGGTGCATGCCAATTTCATCAATGGTGGGTGACCCCCGCCGGTTACGTTAGCTGTCCCTACTTCAATACTAGCGGAGGAATGAACACATTGCGTTACTTATTTTGTCCGTACATGTTCCAACAAGAAGGTGGCCATCTGAGCTGTGTGGAGAATCTGCAGCGTAGCAATCAGATATCCGGCCATAATTAAAGCTGTCAGCCGCGACGCGAGCTAGTCTTTGACAAAGACACGGCCGAACAACTGGAGCAAACCCGATCCTGCGTGTAGCTTTGACGCTTGACTGGGCATGAAATGAAATAAGTCATTTGATGTTGGAATTGAAATGATAGTTGCTGATTTACGTCAGCCCGCGCCGTAGCGACTTTGGACAGCCGGCTCGTAACGCTAACGCCAAAAGCCGGCATTTGTCATCTGCCGGGGCTCCAACGAGACCGCCTTTGCCCAAATATCATCGCATGAATGTCACTAAAACGAGATACAAAAGTATACAAAAGGAAGTCGGGTCTTCAGTGGGTTTGCTGTCTGAGATCGTTAGTGCTTCTAAGGCTGGCTATTGCATTCGATCGGCTTGAGGGAAAATGAATAGTTGCAGCGTGACGAGATTTCCCCGAAATGACCGTCTGCAGGCTCCGGTTGAATGGCCGGCACGCAGAGAATTTTCAAGAGAAATAATATTTGCGTCGGGGAAAATACCGGCATCATGGATAAACTCAGCAGAGAATATTACCCGGTACGTACGCAATAAAGGAAGCAGAGGGTACAGCGTACTCGGCGGAGTACGTACGCCGGCGGGGATGAAGCCATCGCTGAACGTCAGGTTCGTTCCTTTTTATTGCCGGCCGCGTTTCGGAACGCGCCTTTTAATACGTCGCGCCCTGCCAATGGGGAGGCCGGTTCCGGCGGCCTCCTCTCCGGCGCCCTCCTTCCCTTCCGGCCGGCCCCGTCCCGCCAGCTCGTTAGGGCGCAGGAATGGCGTCCGGGGTCGGCGGCGTTTGCCTCCGCCCCGGCTAAATTGGCGGGCTTAGCTGCGTTTCCTCTCAAGCGCCGGCTTCCCTTTTGGCTTCGCGTGAACACACCCCGCCCCTTTCGGCCCGGGTGGCGAGCGGCGGTCCCGAGCCGAGGGAATCATCCGGAGCTTTGGGATCAATCGCTCCTGTTTAGTCTCTGTGGCGAGGGGTGAAATGCCATCATTACCCAGCTGCCTATCAAATAAATTGCCAATTACGGGCCCGGGATGGCAAGTAAACAGCGCGTTACTGCAGGGCTTTTTTTTTTTTTTCCCCTACCCGGGGCTCCTGATGAAGAGGGGGGGCGCCATACGGAGAAGCTTTGGAGTGTAGGGTTAGATCCCATCGGTCGGTAGGACAAAGAGCGGACCATAAAAAAAAAAAGGCTCTTTTTCCGCGTCTCATTTTGCGGCAAACCTCCCAGCATTTGAATACGTCGCAGTCATTTTGTAATGACTTCACCAGCAGACAACATGCCCCCCCCCCCCCCCCCCCCCCCCCCCCATGTAAAATGCACGTTGTTAATATCCCCACCAGCCTTGCCTGGCTTCTCACACGTAAGAGGGTTGGCTTTCACCGAGGTCTCGTAACTAAACATCTGGAAGCCATGCGCTTCAAAGTCAAGCGCGTCATCTTCTCCCGCATTTGAAGTGGTTTCAAGCCCGAACGCTGCCAAAGTCTCGGCCGCGGTTCGTGAAACCGGACCTAGTTATTACTGGCGCTCTGGCCAAAACATGACGGCCTCTGCAGGATCCCACGCGCATGTGCTCAAACCATTGGAAAGGCCCAAATTGCAGCTTTTCGAAAGCAATTACTGTCATAAAGTATATCTGTTGTTGTAAAGATGAGCGTTCGCATGTGCCTACGAAGCAACTTGGCGGAGAGCTTTCCTCCCGCTTGTCGTCGGAACCGTTTCGGGCTTCTCCGATCATCGCTCGACGCCCTGACGCCGAAGGGGTCACGGTCACCGCGCGCGTCCAGATACGCCGGGCGATTTGCTCCGACGCCGAACTTGCAATCGCTCGCCTCGATCACCGCTTCCTCCGTCCAAATGATTTTGAAATCTTTCCCATTAAAAATAAGATACGGAAGCGGGACGGCCGTACCTATAATGAGCTCATTATCGTCGAATATCGCGCGAAGGGCGGTGTGAGTGTGCGCGCCGACAGTGTGAAATGAGCACGTTTTTGACATTGATTTTTTTTTTCTTTCTTGATCGTTTCAAACCAAGGCTGAACAAAAGCCTCATTTGAATGGCAAGAAGTAATACGGCTCGGGCCGACGGCGGGTACGACCGCTTTAAGCGTACCTAAAGGTAAGAAGTTCAAATAATCCAAACGAGTTGAAAGGAGCGTCGTCGGCGGACCCGGGTAAATAGCCCCTAAATCAAGCTGACGAATAGGCCCCGTCCCCCGGCGTTAAAAGCGAGCTGACTTTTCTCCCTCCTCTCCCTTTCCCACTTCGGCGGCCCGCGGTCGGCTCGCTACCAACAGATTGTGACAGGTCGCGTCACGGCGGTCGGGCAAAATTACGCTCGGTCTCGACGGCCCTGCCAAAATCTCAGCGGCCAAATGTCTGTCAGGGGACCGTGAGAGGTCCCCTCGGATGGCTCGTCTGAAAAATGCTGGGGGCCCGCACGCGTTGGCCAATGTTTTAGTCAGACTCGCCCGCGCGGGTAGAATATAATTGGAATTGCGTGCGCCCACCTCCCTCCCGGGAGCCCTCAGGTCGAGCGTGGATGTTAGCGCTTTATCTCTGCTAATTATTTACCGCACCCCGGAGGCCGTGGAGAAAAACTAGAACGTCGCCTTAACCGCAGTTACTATGTTAGCGTTTATCCAGTAAAGCGGGGTTCCCTAACCGTCGCGAGTGATACAGAGTGAGCGGAAGTGGTAAACGCTGCCCGGCTGAACGCCGCCCCCTCTGCCGGGGACGGCGAATCTATCCTCGCGGAAGATTAACGGAGCGAGGAAGCGGTGTCGAATGTCGTCGTTGAAGGTTGAAAGTATCGAGCGGCCCGATCCTATCCGTATGTTTTCAGGAATGACATAAATAGGCCGAGCCAGAATCCGTGTCGACTTATCGGGCTTAAAGCGGCGCCGGAGCCCCGCCGTGCTTGCCAAGCGTCGGGGCTGGCGTCGGGGCTCCTCGGCTTCCAACAACAGATCCCTTTCCGCGCCGGCGCGCGTTTCCGCCGAAATTTGCCGCGGCCGCGTACGGTACCGGCTCCCGCTTTTTTGGCTCGCCGCACGTCTTTCGGCTACCTTTTGCTTGCGCGTTTCCCGCAAGCCGAGCCTTTGACCCGTATTTGGCGTTTGGCGCGGGCCCCCCCTAAGGGAGTCTCTTTGTTCCGGCTTTTTTAGCCTGAGCTTGTTTGGCTGGGGCTAAGTTGAATGAGCGCAGCCCGGAAGAGTCGCCACGGAGGTCTCGCTCTGATTAGATGCGCGCCGAGCCCAAGGAGAGAGCGCCGGTTGCCATGGCGACGAGAAGAATGTGGGAACTATAGCCGCGTGAAGGAGAAAAGGGAGAAGTGCCGCTTTCTTTGTGACGGAGGTCTCTGCCGACCGACGTTCCTGCTCTATGAACGCGCCGCATTCTTGAAAACGCACGGCCGCGTTCCCCCTAAGGGCCGGCGTACGTACGCCGGAAGTCGGGAAGGGGTCCGATTGATCGCGAAAACGCCCTCTGACGCCGTTTCGGGGGATGTTAATGGGGGGTTCGGCTTGCCGGACGGGGTCGGGACCGTCGTGACGTTTGATCCTCCAAGTGTTTCCAAACGTCGTAAACTAATCAGACGGCGCATACCGGCGCCTCGCTTCCAACCTCCGACACGGGATCGGCGTCATCGCGAGGCGCGCTTCTTTTTCATTCCGGAAGACGAGCGGGTCTAGGATACATTTTGAAATGGCAATAAGCCACCCCAGGGGTCCACGACCAGCCCCCCACTCACATGATCGCCGCGCTTTAGCCGCTCAGCCGCGTACCTTGCTAGCCTTACGCATTGTTGCGCCCGGAAAGCCCGCCCGACTAGATCTTTTAGCCGTATTATCCAGACAACAAGACTATCGACGTAAACATCTCCAAGGAGCGCATGCTTGTGTTTGCGAATATGTTTTGTGTATGTAAATCCCCAGTGCGTGTTGCGCGTAGCGGCGAGCTTCGCTGCGGGCTAAAGGAGCCGCGTGGGAGGCTCAGGTTGTGAGTTTGCGTATCGCGTCGAGTCCTGTCGGGTCAGCTTGGGAGACGCGAGGGGGAGGCGCGGATAACACAAAAAACCGCAGCGCAAGTGGAAATGTAGGCCGAACGCGGTTAAACATGTAAGTCGTCTTTGGATTCATGCAGCTTCATGAGGGATTGTTAACAAAAAATAAATAGTTTGCTGTGCTCCCATGCTATTTTTACATAATTGTCTTTCACGTTGTATAGTGAAGTTCTGTATAGTATAGTGAGTTCTGCAAATATCAATGCGCAAATTGCTTTCTAATCACCAGCATTAATGTTATGTTGATATAGGATTTTAATGTCATACAGCTAATAGAGTGTACATGTACACCTACTGACCTCCCCTATTTTTTTAATGTTATTTCATTTTGACTCTTTTTTTTTTTTAATTCTTTTTCTTTTTAAAGATGTTTGTCTTGCTGCAGCCACTTTTTTGTACCGTTTGCTGCATAACGCCAACTAATAAAATGTGACATCCGGGGTTTAGGATGTCTATGCCTTTAAATATGTAAAAGGCAATATGTTAGTCATCTTTTTGTCGCGACAAATTTAACGGCTTATTTTTGGATCGCGCCGCAACATTTTGCATTTGCCAATAATGTTGACTATACACGAAAATGACCGTTCATTAGTCAATCTTCTTTTCAACGTCAAGTAATCTGCGTGTATTGCTGAATTAAGAAGGGCAGATAAGACCTAAAAGCCCCGGAATTACTGTTGCGGAAGACTATTGGGGAAGCGTTATTTCCCTGAAGTGGCGGGCTTAAGTCAAATTTGGAAGAGAAATGAAATTGGCAGCAGTGAAAAGGTAGGAGTTCATGAGTAGAGAAATAACATTTTCATTTGTGCGGGCCCCGGTGGGAGACGAGCAGCCTTTCGGTAAATAGAGGCGGCTATGAGAAATGATTTTTTTTTTTTTTTTCCGTCGGCGGGATATTGTTTTAACGCGCACTTATCCATCTGCAATCTAGATGTCAGGCCCCAGGAAACGGCCGGATGGCTATTCTACCGTTGTCTTTCTAACACGCTGGCGTTTGCCTCATCTTGACTCCGACTGGCCGTCGGTGTCCCATTTCCGCCGGAGATTTTGCGCTATATCTTTGAAGATGTCTGTTCAGAATAGCCGGCCGCCGCCTGCTCTTTGAAATTCACACCCTTTTCTCTGTCCTGAAATGGAAGCGGAAAGCCGGCGCGGGGTCTGTTGTGCGCTAGCCTCGTCCCGCCGCCGATATACCAGAGCGTCGGAACGACGGAGCGGCGTCCAAGTAGGGGCCGGCCGTCGTCGGGTCGCGCCCCCGGGTTGATCTGAAAAAGGTTTGGTCGGGCCGGCGCTCTCTCAGAGCGTCCGGGACGGCCATTGCTTCAATTGGACAAGGCAAGCTGTCACGCCGCGAAACTCGGCACCGGCGACACTTTGATCGGAAGCCGTCAGCGCGGATGCGCTCCCGGGCGATGACGTCTATGTCCCGTCACCCCCTATCGGCCCGTACCTTAAGCGTTTGTCGCTTAGTCTGTCGTTTAGTATCGAATAAATATATGAGAGGAGAATGCAAGCCTTTCCCAAGAGGCCCGCGCAGTGCCCTGATGCCTTTAGGGGAAGTTGCTTCGTGTAAGCCAGGACCGTCTATGATTCGCCTAAACAGAAAAGAAATTACATCGTCAAAGGCCTCAATGTTTTAGAAATGGAATGCTAATGAACATTGTTGAACAGTCAAGCTAGCGTTTAGCGCGATCTGAAATAATAACCGCCAGACACCAGATGGGGCAGCGATCAAAATTGTTTCTGGTCCGCGAACAGATAACAGCCTTTAATGATCTCGAAAACGGACGATGGGCCCGGCAATCCGGTGTGCCCCGCGTGCGCGCCGAGTTGCAAAATGTGTGTCGCGGGACCGCCGAGCCTTCCGCCCGCCGGACGGTGGGACCGTTTCCGCTGACACAGGGACGTAAAGGACGGAACATACGTGCGCTAGCGGCGATAACCCAATCGCAGGACAGGTAAAACGCACAGTATGCGTGGTAGCAGCGATCGACCGATCAGAGAACGTTCGGCGTACGTGATAAACGGGTGGCTTTTTGTCTCCCGATAACCCGCCCAGATATCAAAGTAGATGGTTTCAGCCAGTTATGTGCAATCTATGAAACCGAGACGTTTAACCCTAACCCTAACCCAATTCGGCCTTTGTTATATTTGTGGGAATACTGAAACGGGATTTTGTCCAAATGAATCAAACCTGTAAATAAATGTTAGTTGGGTTTAGTTCTTGAATCGAAAAACCATTGAAATGCTTTTTTATTTTGGCCACATCGGGCAGCCCTCACGGTCGGATTATCGATAGCTCTCCGGTATCCGATTCTCCGTAACCTGATTAGACGATGGCTTCTGGCCCGGTTAAAGGGAACCGCGTCGGCTGCGTTTGGGTATCGGTGAGAGGTCGGAGGGCGGCGCGGGGCCACGTAGCACGGGGGATCGGACGGGATTAACCCGAGCCCTTCGGCCCCGTCTGAGCTGCGGCCGGGAAGAGCGGAATTAGCCGAAGCGGGCGGATTCATCTGATTCCGAGCCCTCATCCAATTAGCGCCTTATCTCCCGGCCAAATGAGACGGACGCGTACCTGGCGCGGGGACCCGTAAAAGGGCAGCTTGTTTAACTTCCCCCCCACCCCTTTCGTCCAAGTTGGATTATACCCTATATTTGTTTGATTGCGCGCACGCGTCACCTCCCAAAAATACCACTCAATCATTTTCTCAATAAGCTAGTAAAGAAAAAAAAAAGCCAATTCGGGCAATGATACCAGCAGCATTTGCGAAGCGCTTTGCGGGTCACTTGAGCAGCGCGTTTTGCCCTGAGATAACACGCAAAAAGATGTACAAGTAACGCGGCGTCTTAAAAAGTTTTTCCTTTTTTCCAACGAGCCGTCAAGTCGCTTTTGTGGCTCAAGCTACGTAAGCGGCCATCTTTGGCATTTCTTCGAAAACAGCTTGAAAACTGAAGCCGCGCCACATCGGCGGCAACGGTCTTGGACGCATTTTTCATCGTTTCTCGTTCCCCTGTAAAATTTGCCTTTGCTTTGCGCCAAGCCGATCCATATAGCTCACGCCACTCCGATCCTGAAACTTCTCCCACACACCTTATAAAGCTCCTCCGATTGACAGTCCGTACTTCCCGCTTGCCGTCGATTGTTTTGCTGCTCCGGACGGTCCCTCGGCCAAGGCGTTTTTCCTTCCGGGGGAGCAATATGCGGCCTGTGAAAGACCGCCGTCAGCCGGAGGGGTGTAATTCCGAGTCGGCCGTAAAGCCGTATTTTCCGCTCGCCGTTCCCTCCGCCCCCGCGTTTCACCTGTTCCCAGGCGGATCCTCGTCTCCTCAGCCCAGTTAGATTAAAGTCCTCTTAAATTGGTGGCAGCGGGCCGGGTGCGGCGGGAGAGCCGGCATCGCCGCGGCCCTCTGACAATCGGCGGCCGGCTCCGAAGCGCTAACGAGCACGGGGAGGGGGAGGCGGCGCGTCGGCGCCGCGCATTCAGACGACGCGATTGCGGCGCTGTTATTAGGAAGACGGCCATCGTTGGGCCCGGCGCAGCTCTGGCTAGATTAGCTTCCGGGGGGCGGGGGGGGGACTGCGGTCGGTTTGGGGAAATATCACAGCCCATTAGTTAGGCGCAATGAAATGGAGTCAACTTCTGGGACTCCATTAGGCACGCTGCGCTTAGACAGACAGCGTCCCTTGGTGTCATCTCTCTATTCTGGAAGGATTGGCCACAGAGATATAATTGGACTAGGGAAATCAAGCGAGTTTCAGCGGTCCTAGTGGGCCTCCCGGACAGAAAATGACAACGCGAGCTTTTGTATATTGTCTCTCTGCCGTTTTGATTAGCAGATAAGAAAAATAGAAGTGAAAAGGTATCCTAAGCTTTTACAAAGTTGTACTCCATCTCCCAGCTCCCCGTATTTGATCCTGGGGCTCGACCTATTTCCTTATCTTGTTATTAGTTGCGGTCAATATTCTGTCAATATTCAGGGGATATGTTCAACGTACTACTCCCGATCGAGACCACGACGTACGGATTACCTCGTGATGCCAACGGACGGAATTTCCACTTCTTACTTTCCACCCTCAATAAAATATTCACGTCAATCACCGCCAGTAAGCGCTTTCCTCCTCGCTCCCAAAGTCAGGCTCTCTGTAGCGTCCGAGTTTAGACCGGTTCCGGCACTCGGCGGAGAAATCGATGCTTAGCACTCTGCGATGCGTACGCCAAGTCCCGCTCGCCCCTTTTACTCGCTGCGACAATGTTTGAATGTCATATTTTACCCATATTCCACCTACTTTTTGTATCTAAGTCAATAAGACTCCTTGCAGTTTTGACGCGCACAGAACACAAAGCAATGAGCCCGTCCAAAAGATGTAATCCGGTTATGTTTATACAATATGCTAACATGACATGTACAGGTGAAAAATGGGGTCTTACTCAGGTTTTTAACGGCAAATACCACCCTGAATATTTTAAAAAGGGCTATCGATCGCACGTAAAAGCGAATAGAAGTGGAAGCTCCACCGATTAGGACGAGAAAACAATCGGACTTAATCCAAACGCTAATATTTTGCCATATAGTTCCAAGAAGGGTGTGTTTTCCGCAGAAGAGAAAGATAAGATGTGATCCACAGACGCTTTGTCCTTCCTTATTTTCCGCCGGTAGAATTATACGGCCATAGATGGAGAGCGTTGACATTTGCACACCTCTGGGGAACATGGCCGAGAATGTTATCGGCACCTTAAAGACAGCCCTCGGCCTCTGTACCTCCCCAACCAAGCCCCCCCCCAACCTTCCACCCCTGACCCGTCTGCCAACTCCAAGAAAGAGCCCCTGACAGCTCCTTTGATAAGAGAAGAAGAGAATTGCTGGCAAAGAGCAGCTCAAACGGGAAGGAGTCCAGCCCTTCAAAATGTCCGCGCAGAGATCCTATCATTTGGCGCCGACCGTCCGCTCTTGGGCTTATTGGTCGCTTCCCAGTCCCCGCCCCTCGCTAACCGAGATTGACCGTCACTCAATCACCCCGCTTTACTATCCGGTTAACACGCGCGTCGGGGGGAGGGAGTGAAGCGAACCCACGCCGTCGTGGGAAGGACATCAAAATTCCATTAGGAAGAGCCAAAAATGTAATTGAGGTGTGAGAGATAACGGGAACCGCCTTCCCGTAGCAAAAAATCACCAAAGAGCAAGGTAGCTTTTGCAAGGTTCTTTCAAACGGTCGGTAAATAGTTTCATCTTCCGTATGTGCCCGGGGTTTGTTTTTTTTTTTTTGTTTTTTTAAAGAAGGTTTCAAAAACCGGAGTGGAGATTTGCCAGTTTCTCCAAAGCACATTAGCGTGTAGCAACCGTACATCTGACGTTGACATTACCGCATCTCTCGCCAAAGACGGCGTGAAGAAACGAGAGTTCTTCCCGATTGGACGGAATTTGGAGACACTAGGAATGAATCAAAGCGCTCCCTCCCGCGTACCATTTCCCCGTTTGCGTCGGTCGTACCTGGTACTTAGCCCGCTTCTCCTTTGTCCCCTCTTCCGTCCTCATTCCGGATTTCCAACCACGTCCTTCTCTCGATCGCTCGCCGCCACCTCGCCTTTGTCTCAATCCTCCCCGTAAATTCCTTTGGCCGGGGTTGCCCCCCCCCCCCGATCAGGTTTTATGCTGCGATTCGCTGTTGTGGATGCATGCCAGACCTGCTTAGGCTGCAATATTCCTTTGCGGATGATTTGTTTTTTTACATATCCATCTTGTGGCTTTTACTCAATTGATTTATTTTGCAGGGCGAGCGAAATGAGTTAAGGTAAATATTCACGACTTTGGCTCTGTAATCCATGTTTATTGCCCTCGTTGATGAACTGGCTGTCTGGAATCGCTTGGCGCAGCAGTGTTCACCGTCTCAAGTGCGACGCTAATAAAACATTCCAGAACTCACTAACCTTTAAAACATTGTCAATTTTAGGGCTCAAATGCAGCAATGAGTACTTCAGTTTCACACACACACATTATATAGTGTGTATATATATATATACGTGTGTGTATGAAGGCTTTTTTTTCTGGCCCTGATCACACGCGCCGGTGAAAGTCTTTTTCAAAACGAGCTAAACGGTCATCTCGGGTGTAAGATTGCAGGGGTCCGGCAGCAGGCCAGGTACTAGCCATCAAGGCGTCCCCGAGACGGCCCCGGCGAGGGGGGGGGGGGGGGGGGGGGCGGGAGGCTCGCCGGTCGGTGCGACAGTTCCAAGCGAGCTGTTTACAATGCTATATGGGATGGGCGCAGTGGCCAATTATCCTGTCGGATGGGATGGGATTGGAAGTGTAGCAAGTGAGCGGCAATCCCAATTTCCGGTGCACCGGGCGGACTCTATAGGATCATGCTCCCTTGCCTTTCCACGAAACATGAATCCCCTTAGCCACGAGAGTCGCTCATCGGCACGTGCATCTGAAAATCTTGCTAGTGTGGTCCCGCTCTAGTTTTTGTGTGTGTGTGTGTGTGTGTATTGACATTACGCTCATCGCTCGCAGTCTATCGTATGGCAAAAAAATGCCGGCTGGCTAATTTAACGCCAAGGCTGAACGGCATTCTCTCCAGAATTGCTTTGAAAAGTGGCTAAGGTATGGAATGTTGTTGTTGTTGTATGGAATGGAACAAATCCTTTTAGAATGCGTCTCAAAAATGGTAAACAGAATGGTTTTGCTCGGTCCAAAATTTGGACAAGGATTATTTTGGTTCACAAGATCTGGCACGTCCAGCTGCAATCGCGTAGAAACGTCACAATCGTCGCATTTTGGAGTTGTACGCGTTTTAATCGTCCGCCGGAGGTTTCAGCTCCGTAGGGTTTTTTTTCTCGTCGGTCCTTTTCTGTTATCATGAAGAAGTCAAAGGAATTTGTAACGTAATGCCCTGGGGGTGAAAGAGCAGAACATTTGATTTAGGCCGGAAGTAGACCTTGCAGATAGAACGCAAGCGAAAGGCCTTATTGCGTTGAGGCAAAGTAAACATCCGTCCAAATTGAGCCTCTTTCCTCCAGCTCGTGTCCAAAGCTGCTTTTCTCATTGCTATCTGTCAGTACCTGCTGTCATCTCTTTTTTTTTCTTGATGGAAACTTGCAAGCGCATAACAAGTCCCGCGCCGCGCTCTCCCGATTCCATCGGGAAAAGGGAGAAAAGCATCGCCGTGTCTCGGGAACGGCCGTGCCCGGAAATGGTCATCTGCCGGCAAATCCTCGGAGAGCGGGGAAGATGAAGAGTAGACAGATTTCACCCGCTTCATTTACGAAATTCCATAACCGGTACGGGTCTCCGGAGAGCCGAAAACATTCCGCCGCACCTCATTTAGCCACAGGAGGAGAAGACGGCGAGCGTGAGCTTCGTTTTTCCCGCCCTTAGTAGGGTACGCGCACGTTTTGCTTTTTGAACTCCTTCAACGCCAGGGACGCCTTTTTTAACGGCCCGGACATTCAATACTCAAGTATCTGGAAATGAATGTCCTTAAGGAGCAATGTAGTCCTTAAGTATCTGGGACGGGATGTCCGGATTCTTCAAAAACATGAACGTACGTCCCCGGCGTCCCAGCGGTTCGCGTGATGAGGGAGTTTGATTGACGCGCGGCGCCGGTCAATCCTTTCTGCCGCTAAGCCTCTTCCTTCTTTCAAATACGGAAGCCCGTATAGTTTTATAATTGCAAAAACATGGTTTAGCCCAGGGAGCAGGACAATTCCATTTGTCGATTGGACCCAGCGCTCCGCCTCTTCTCTCTTTGTCTTTTTAGGAAGGCGAGGGGGAAAAAAAAACAACCGCGCCAAATGTATTAATTCGACATGATGAATCGTGCGTTCGAGTCAGCGGAGTGAATAATTAAAATTAGCTGATAAAACTTTCAGCGGAATTACTTTGCCCAAATTGCTGAACAGATGTGTCACTTTAATGAAAATCCACAGCCGAGCTCCTTTCCCCTTCCGCTCCGTCGGAAGAAAATATTATTCCCGCGCCGCCTTTTTAATTTGCCAGTAAATACACCGGGAGCCATCCCCGGAAGGGTGGGAGCGGCTCGGCCGAGGGAGGGGGAGCGGCTCGCTACGCTCGCTGACTGGATTCGTCCTTTTCGTTTGCCGCTCGCCCCGCGTGTTCCGTCGTTCGTTTCGCTGCCGTAAACGCGACAGGCCGACGGATGTTTTGCAAGGCTGCGCTTTGTCCCTTTGGCGTCAGACACGGCGAACCTTTGCCGAGGTCCGAGCATACACGCGTGCGTGCGTGCGTGCGTGCGTACGTACGTACGTACGCGAATCCCCCCGCCGTACGAAACGGCGGTCAGAGAGCAGCGGCCGTCCCTCTTACGTCCATTTTGAGTCCGCGAACGCGAGTCGGTGCCTATCTTCAGAAATACATTCAGCGTGGCCAATTACGTTGCGTACATTTATTGTACCTTTTCACACCGTCAAGAATAAAGCACATTTAAGGCGTTGGCTGCACGCTACCGTGCGCCCAAGACAGTTAACCCTAACCCGTACAAAGCAGCTTATATAAGACACGGCCGATCTACAAAATGAGGTCCGCCCAATGCGCGGTAACCATTCAGATGCCCAAAGAAAGTTTGTGAACGTTGGCACCCTCATTTAAAAGTCATTGCTAGCTTCAGCCCAAAGAAAGTTTGTGAACGTTGGCACTTTCTTTTCAAAGTCTTTGCTAGCTTCAATAATAGCCTGCCTGGCATTTCAAAGAATTCGGAACGCGCAATTCCAGACCCCCACCCACCCGCTCTCCCCCTCTCCCGTTTCTAGATGCATTCGCCAGGACACCCAAGAAAGACGTGTTTTGGCGCGGCGGCGCGCAGCGTTTTAGCAGGTGTAACGCTTAGCGTGCCACAGAAAAGCACCTTACTCCGCCAGTTTGCGTATTCTCAAGGGCTTCCCTCGCTACCGGTCTCCCTTCCCGGTACTGCGTCATCCTTTTCGGGGTCGCGGGCGTTCCTACCGAATCCTAATTCTTGACTCCGGTTAGCGGAGCGCCCGATAATGAGCTCGGAGGTTAAAAATGTGGAGCTCCGCTCCCAGAAGGCTGCGCTCAGTTACGGATGGAGGGAAAGAGCCGTAGATCCTCCGGAGACCCAGTTAGGGCCGAACCTTTTGGCGGGAAGCGTATTATTCTCCCATTTGAAAGGAAAATGCCGCCACTTTGATTTGTGGCTATAATTGCAACCCGACCTTAGAGGATTCAGCAGAAAAAACGTTTTTGTCCCAACCAAATTGCATCAGTCTTCAGCGGCTCAGTACGCCACTGAGTTAATTGACTTTAACAGGGAATATTATCTTTTGTACTAATGATTAGGCTGAATTCCATTAGCCTCGTTCGCTACTGCGTTTAGTGGAGCGCACTTGTCCCGGCCGCTTGTCTTTGGATTCAAAACGATTGCGTTGCCGACGCTCGAAAACGAAGCTCATCAAACGGCGCCGTGCTCTTACGTGGACATCCGCGGCGCACCTCTTTCTTTTTCTAAACTCGCGATTACCGAAGGGGAACTAGAAAGCGCTTTTCCCCAATCTGCCGAAACCCCGTCGCGGCCGCTTGTAATGAGGCTCGTTATCTATTGCGGATGTCCCATCCGGACAGCTTTCTTGGGCCGCTTTGATTAATTGCAGCTCATGGAGTGCTACTCTTACATCTTATTAGCGTGGCGGGAAAAGGAACGCCACGCAGCTAACCAGCGAAGTGGCGGAGGACCAGCGAACCCATTGTTCGATTCTAGAGGCCGTTGCGTCAGATCCATCGTCGATCCGCTCGCCGGCCGTATCGTCCGGCTAGTCGTTAGCTATCCGCGTCGCCCGGTCGTTACCGCCGTCAGTCGGTCCGTCCGGTCCTTAGCCATATCCGTCCTTCCGTCGCGGTCCGCCCGTCCGCTCATCGGCCGCGTACCTTCTCGCAGTCCGGTCGGCGCCACGCCTCAAAACCCAAAGAGATTTCAGGTCCGCTAAAATTAACTCGTTCGCTACCATTGACGGCATGAATATAAAAGCATTACTCGGGGCAAGGGTCTAATGTGTTATTCCCCGTAGAACATTCGCAGCTACGGGGAATGAGCTAAAATGGCGAGATTTTGCAAATCGCTAATTACGAGCAACAATTTACGGACTGTTCTATACTATTAAAAATTGAACTTCCAGAGGATGTCCGGCGCCCAAAGATGTTTAACAAAAGCCCGCGATATCTTTCTGCATGACTTTTCTTTGCGTTCGTGCGGCGATACGCTTGCAGCTTAGTCTAGTACTGGATGCGTGTGACCGTTCATAGCAACTAGCGATTAGCATGAAATGTCTGCGATTTATTTCCGCTGTGCGCCCAACAGCCAGAGCGAGCTTCCCGCAAATTTATAGCCAAACGTCACTTTTACATGATGGGTTCGTAACAAATATCTGCCGCATATTGTCAAATTAATCTTCTATTTAAAATTAATGGAGTTGGACTCCCTAGGTTCAATGTAATTTGGTGTTCGCGGGCAGCGGGACGCGCGGTGTGAATACAGAATGAGTTGAGGCCGAACGACCTAATCTTCCATCACCTTGAACCTGAGAGGAGAGGACGCCTCATCCAGCGCCGGCTAATGAGATTGTGCTCACCGCCTGGGAGAGGCAGAGAGAAAAATGAAGGAAACCGGGATGGATGACTGAGAGCGTCATGGCACAAAAATGGCCGTATAACCCAAGAGAATGGACGCTTGCAAAAAAACGAAAGAAAAAGACTGCGTGTGCAGCCAAGTCCCCTGGAAAGTCCCGGCACGCTTTAGGAGTATTTGACCTGCTACTCCGGGGGTGGCCGAGTTTGGGAGCCCCAATCCGGCCCGTTTTCGCCGCGTCCCTTCAACTGACGCGCCCCGTTCAAACCCGATCAGCTCATCGGCGTGCTTTGCGGAGTCCCGGTAACGACGCCGATTCGAGTCGGGCGCGTCGGTTGAGGGGATGCGTTGAGCCGGGCCGGATGGCCTAACCCGTGCGGCGTCATTCCTGCTCCTCCACATGCGCAGCTCCCTCACTCGCAGCCACAAGCCTCGAACGGCCTTATATAATGCCACGGCCCCGTCCGTACGGAATGACAAGCCCTTGTTCACCTTTAAGAACAAGCGCCCTGGTTTGTGGCTGAACAAGATGGAGTATTTGCAGGTGCAAGCACATTCAGATTCCATGTTCTGACTGCGCGAAGCAAAGCATGGAAGAATGTTTATTTGTTTTTGGCGTATTTTCTCCACGCGCGCAGAGTCACGCGCAGGGTCCCCGCAGAAAAAAGTACGAGATGGAGACGGTTAACGTCAGCGTAGTTTAACGAAAGCGTTTTTCTAGGATATGCGCAAGTCTCCTCCGCCTCGATACACTTCACCCATCCCAGATGAAATCCATTTCCGGGCCAATGCCCTCACTGTTTCCCTGCTTCCGCTCCCATTTTTTGTAATCACTCGGCTAACGCCGCACTTATATTAGCATTAATCCCCATTCCGTCCTAAATGCATTTTCACGAGTTCATTGATTAACTCTTTGCTTTAATGTCCCTCCCGTTCCCTCGCGCCCTCGGGCGATTTGTCAATTCAATCCCGTGGCTTGTTTCTCATTTTTCTTGGCTGCTACGTACTCATTTGCACACCCGCACGCTCATTTATTTGTTCGTTCATTCATCGACCATATTGATCCCGTGCTCCCTTTCTCTCTGGAACATTTAATCGATGCGCCCCTCCGTTTGCCACTCTGTTTTCTTTGTATACTTAACCGCCGCGTTGAATGCGTAAAGATGCTCGTTGGCTTCATCCCCCCCAAAAATCTCATATCCTGCGCTTCCATTGCGTTTGTTTGTTTTTTGTTTCGCTAATACGGCGTCTCATCTGAATGTCGTAGGTGTTAACGGAAGGCAGGCCGGCCAACCGTGTTTGCCATCTCACTCATTTTATGCGGCGCTTTGCCCCCAGGCAGTCATTTGGCTTGGATTCATACCCGTCCAAATTGAGCAATCAACTGATTGGCTGTCCGTCTCGTCTTGGGGCTTACCTAATAACGACCGCGTTTCCCAGTCTTCGTTCAGCCTGTCAGTAGGTTGTCTCCAAGTACTAAGACACTCCAACGATACTCCAGCGATTTACCGCGATTCAAAGTCGATTTAAAGTGTACCAAAATCTGTATCATGAATACTTTTATAACAGTTAACCGAATCCGCTTCCCGGACGCAAAATGGGAATATGGCGTTTGTATCTGTTGCTAACTAAGGGCTTTAACCGTCGAGGATCCGGTGATCGTGATTGAAACGGTCCGGATATACTCGCGGGTACACGGATTAGCAACCATGCTTTGACAAATGCTCTCCAATGTACCTGTCGTGGACCAGCCAAGAAAATGTCAACTTGGGACAATGCTTTGCAAGCCTTTGTGCCAGAGAAAAAAAAAACCCAAATCAAAACACGCTCGATCTCAACTTGTAGCGGCGATGAGCCGCGCCGCATCCCAACGCGCTCGCAAAGGCTACTTTTGCAGAAGCTTGGGCGCCGACGCGCGCTCCCGTCCGGAGGAAAATACGGCAGCTTCCCTCAGCCAGTAGCCGGCGGGTGACAAGCAGTCCTTGCTGTCCACTCCGTTTCCACGCCCCCCTCCCCCTCTCCCTCGCCGGTGTCCCGGAGCTCCCGTCGCACGCCGTCCCTCCCGTTTTCTCTCCAGGCGAGGCGCCGACCTTTCAGACCGCGCCTTTTCCCGGCCTCCCCGGCCAGCGCCTCCCCCGGGAGCTATAATGGACTCGCTGTTAATTGCCCGTTGAAGGACAGAGGCGGTTCTGCGCAGGCTGATTGCGGACCCCCCTGAGAATACAGCTGGCTGTCCCTGTGATTGTTGCTCTAATGCAGTGCAGCTTAAAAAAAAAACCACCCATCAGGTGCCTGCACATTTGTAGCCAGACGTCGCACACGCAATAAACAGCCGTCACTTGACTGTGGCTCCGTCACCATCAAAACTCTTCCCTCCTGTCGTTTTACACATTTGACCTTTTTCACGATTCCAGACATTTTCAAGGTATTGGCTAAAGGGGGTTGCCTAACTACCTAAAACGAGAGACCGCTTTCGTACTCGATCTTATCAAAAGTCATCGCTTCATTCGGTTAGAGCGGACCCCAACGGTATTCCGTTTGACTGCGCGACTTCAGGTATTTACGGTCAAACTGACTTGAGCCGCGCACGTCACGGGGAAAAGGAAAGACAACGTGCGCATTCAACGTTGCGCCGGCGAGGCCTTCGCTGAGCGTTCACCATGTGGGAATTCCGAATGATACTTCTAATCTAATTTATGGGAAAATATGAAGAGTTTAGGAGGACCATATGTATGTACCCTGTTTTGCCCTAGTTTTTCCTTTTTTGCCAAAGCATCTTCCGCACGGTAACGTCCAACATAGCGGAACAAGCAGGTAGGCGCGCAGCATCTTCAAACATGCACCTATAAAATTCCGCCGCGCGAAGCCCGTGGCGGGACCTTGATGTCTGGAGTTGGAAGCGGAAAGTGGGTCCCGTGGCCCTGCCGGCCACGGAGTGATTCCTATGAGATAAGGGCACCCTTTCATCCCCCCGTTTATCTCGGAGCGCTTCTGTCACGGTGACGGCTTCCAGGCAGGCAGGGACGGATTTATTTTGACGTCCTGCCCATTTCCGACTTGCCCTTCTCGCGCGTCCTCTGAACTGAATATTCACCGTGACGCCGGAAATCGTTTGACCGCAGGCGGCCGGCTAATGATAGCTAAGGCTCCATCTGTGAATTTGATCACCAGAAGTCGCGGCAAAATTTCATGCCGAATTACGATCGTGCAGATTTAATACTCGGCGGGAGCGCAGATGTAATTAAGAATGTACAACAAATACGAGGTAACTAAATCAAGCTTTGAATGAGTGGAGTTACGTTTCATGATATAAATATTGTAGTGCGCAATACATTGTAAATGTAAAGATTTTGGTAGTTAATATCTCACAAACCAAAAGTTAACCCTGCTAGTTTATGTAATTCGGTTTTGCGATGCTCGTAATTATTCTCCCTCTTCTGTCGTCTTCATGTCATATCCGTTCGGATACGCGCCTTCCGGCGTAGTTTTAGGTTGGCGTTTTTATCCAGTCGCAATTGAGCTAACTTGTGTCGCCAGGCTGTATGAAATCTGCCCGAGGCCTTCGCAATCGACGGAGCGGGCGTCTGCGCGCTGTGAGCCAACGGGCACGTGCGGTTAGTAGACGGTTGCGATACCCAATCAGATTATCAGGCGGCGACGGTGAGGCCAGCCAGAAGGCTAGAATGTGATTTGATGGATCGGCTAAGAGGCGGCGCTCTGCAGAGCGGGCGAGCAACTCGGTGTTGTTCGGTCGATCCGCTTCACCGGTGGAGAAAACACCACAGTCAGAACCGGGGACCGTTTTGTAATTGGAAGGCCATCCTTTAGACTTGGACTTCACCGAAGGCCTAAGTGTGAAATGCACGGACCGCCACTGATAGTTACGAACCACTTAACTCAAGCGGCGCCGTCGATTTTCTGACCATCGTTTACCCAAACGCCTGAAAATAGAGTTTGATGGAATTCCTAGGCTCGCGAAAGACGTAAGGATACGTCTTTGGGATTGAAGAGTAAATTGTGACATTTGAACAAGTTAGCCACGAGCTAACTCGATGAAGAGCTTTTCGACCAAAAGTCATTTAAAATCAGCTTGTACCTATATAGCTTGTACCGTATAATAAATCAACAAATCCTTATTTGTCGGGTTTACTCCGTCAATTGAATTTGGTTATGATCGTAATGATCCAGAATGACTTTATGATAGAATTTTTGCGCCCGGTCCTCGGGGAAACGGAAGAAGCTTCAAAATAAATAAATAACTATCGAGTCACTTAGAGGTGCTTTCGCTCCATGTTTTGCTTAAGTGGACATAATAAATCATTCCCATTACTCACATGACTAATTTTTTTTAATTTAGCCGGGATTCAATTAGCCGCCGTCTGATGGGAGACGGGGGGGTGGGGGCTTTTCACCGTCACGTGCGGCAGCGTAATCACATTAAAAAGCCATGAAGGGGCCCTCGTCGGGACCGAGAAATCACCTTGAGTCGGGGATACGATCGTTTGAGGGGACCGAGACCTCGTAGGGGAAATGTCTGGAGCCTGCTGTTTGTTAAGTTTGAAAAAAATGCTACTTGCCTTTTGGATGTCTGATTCCATCAAAGTCCGACCTTTTTCCCATATTGGAGGAAGGTTGGAAATGGATCCCAATACTGTACATCGCCAAATATCACACGCGCTTTTTTCCCCCAAAATGAAGGCAAAATATATGGGTGCCCCCTATAAACGGTAACGTAAGGATTAGACTCATTGTTAACGTTCGAGGAAGATGGATCCGTCGCCCACATACCGGTAAGCGTCGTTTTGGCCCAATAACGGGCGGCGCTACAGTCGGTTGACCGTTAGCAGCCATTACCTCTTTAGCGGAGAATCTTAAGGCGATATTTTCCAATAAAAGAAGCTAGCAGAGGGAACCGCCGTTCCAGTCCGTCCTCGTTCATACGCTCGACTAAAACGGGGAGGATCGGGTAAAGGCTATGATAGCTCCGCCATATATAGCAAATGTTGCCATCCGTCCCTTTTCACGGGTACTTGAACGTGGACCTGGTGCGCGCCGGGCTCAGCGGAACATGCGTTTCCCTCGCGCGCCTCCTGTTTCGATGGCTTAAGTAGGCCCGCCTCGGTCATTTCCGCAAAGCCTCGGGATTGGCGAAGCCTCGGGATCGGCATCCGCCTCCGTTTGCGGCCCATTTAACTCCGTCGGCTTACTTCATTTTTTCCTCTTTCTTCGTCTTTGATGCGCGCGCCAAGAAGTCCGTTTCCCAATGATTGCGCAAATCCAGACGTAAGAGCCGGTCCAAATCTTCTGCGATTGATCTTCGGGTCCAAATCTGATTTAATTGCCTCTAATGCCGCATGAACTCTTGTCCAAATATTTGACTTGTCCTCCTAATTGGGCCGGCCCCTCCAAGAATAGCGCGCCGCCCGCTTTTTCCGTCGCTCTCCCTTCGCTTGTGGCACACGTTGTCACCGCGCGCCACGACGAGCTTTTTCAAAGCCGCGACGGGATGCAATTCGTCAGAGCCCGACAGCCCGTTCTGTTCTGAGGGGTTAACGTTCTGTTTGCCTTACGGAGCCTTGGCCCCGTCATTAAAACAACATTACGTTCCCCGTCCGCCAATCTCGCATAATCTCCTTTAATTGCTGTAATTAAACTATATTTACGTGCGCAAAATACTTGTAATTTAGCAAATTGCGCTCTCCGCACTTAACATTTAATCAGCGGCAACTGTGGTGGAACGGAGCGACGGGTGTTTCGATCTGGCCGCCAATCTGGTTCTGACTTCCGACGGAGGTCTCGCGGAGGGTAGGAAAATCCGCGTAGTCGGCGGGGGATGTCAAGCCACGGAAAGCATAGCCGGGCCTTTTACGCACACACGCATATAACGTTTTTCACGCGTTTTTTTGTTCCGCTCATCTCGCCGTTTTTTGTTTTGTTTTGACAAAACACCTCAAACATGGCGTGCGTGACTGCGAGCGGGTTAGGGTTACGTCTATACGCGCTTCGCGAACGCGCCGGTCTGTTATTGGAGGGCGTTACGACTCCCTGAGATACTGGTCTGCCATTGGTTGACCCCACGGAGTCGCTAAGATGTTGCTCTGCTATCAAAAATTTGGCCCACCGCGCACCAGCACTGCTCACACTGCTAATCAATATATTAGGGTGAGAAAAGCAGAGGCTTTTGTCACGCAAACATTGGGGAAACATTGCCCCCTGGTGGTAGGATGACAAAGCGCTTAATTTGACATGTGCGGTAGCGGCCTCGTTAAATGCGAATATCGCCGAGGATCGCTTTATTAGCCAATATGGCCATCGCCACTGAAATTGGAGAAATGATGCGGCCCTAGCCACACTGCGTTTGAATGCGTCATACGTCTCGCGGACTTGGACGCGTCAGCCGGAATGCGGCCGGCGCTCCGAGAGGGGGAAAACATGCGCGTTCCACAAAGGTAAAGCTTCTAGTTGGCACGCTGTAGTTACAGTTCGTTCCTATTTTCTGCAGTTCACGTAGCGATGTAACCTTACCATCTGATCGTCCATTTAGAAGCTAATACTTTGTATGTCCGATCACATTAGCGTTCGCACACGCTCGTTACCGAATCATTTAAAGCGCTCGGTCAATTTCCATCCGGTTGTACACGTAATCTAAAATTCATAAAGTCATAAAGCAGGCATCGATTTGAAGGAGGAAGGTTCTATGGAATTCCTCCAAAACAGTCCTAATAAAAGGTTAATTAATTGCCCTCGCGGCGACTGCTCTTTTTTTTTTTTTTTTTGCCTTCACGGCACTCGGTCGGCAAAGACGTCGGAGTCGAGCGCAACTCGCTTGCGGCTACCGCAAACGATGTTGGAAGATGGACACGGAAGCGAATCCTCATTAGCTGACACGTACTTGCTCTTAATTAGTTTCCATTCGATGTAATTAGCATGGATGAGACTAATCATTTGATGCGAAAGCAATCAAACGCTCGGGATAAGATGTCCTTGGCCCGGCTTTGGTGTGGGACGTTTTCCTTCAGGTGCGCTATGGTTTGAGAAGCTTTTTGTGAAAAACGGGCAACGGGAATCACGGTTTTAAAGGGGCGCACTTTGCATTTCAGTCTCCGTTACGGTCATTACGGTCACCGGCCCTTCGCGTCCTGTGAAGAACAAATTCTAGACTGGTATACCGTACAGGTCAAAGGTCATAGCAAGGATCCACCGTCCTTAAGTGTCGAGTGTTTTTTTTTGTTTTCCTTGTGCTTGAACCGCTTTTTGACATCATCGATTTTTGCTACATATTGTAGCGACGGTCCCCCGGGGTCGGAACTGCAGTTCTCTGGCCGGGTGCGGCTTTGTTTTAGGAGCAATTACTTATTACTGGAGTAATAACAGCTAACGTCCAACGCGAGCCTCGCTCTGGGCCGCGGCCCTTTCCCCTTTCCGCCTGCCGCCGCTTGGTTTAAGGAGCTCGTAATGACTTGATGGCGTGAGCTCACGCGGGACGTCAGCCTTCGATTTGATTTTCCGCCTCGCGGATGGGACCGGACTACTTTGTCCATATGAAATCCCGCAAACGATCTGCCGGGTTTTTTTTTTTTCCGACCGCGGAATGTCCTCATCCCTAATCTTTTGGCGGGAGACAAAAGGACGCGAGCTTTGGCCGAGGCTTGAAAGTTTGATTTTCCCAGCGCGCCGGAGGCACGCGTTCCCTCCTCGGCGAGCGCCATCGGTGTCCGATTTGAAACGGGGCCCTGTCGATCCCCTCCGCTCACTCTTATTATGACCTCCATCGTTTTAGACGGCGAGGATCGGAATGGGCCTCCGGTAAATCGGATGCGCGCAAAGCCAACGCTATCGTATTTCTGGCATTTCAACATGCTTCTGTCAGTCTCTGGTTTCTTTTGTTTTTTCTTTTATGCTTTTGCACACCTTCAGGCAAGTTCTACTTTTTTTTTTTTTGGTCAGGGCTATTTGGTATGAACTCTTGCCACATGCCTGTCGAGATGCCAGAAAAAAATATCAGAGCAGCTATATTCTCGCGCCAAGTGTTTGGCCATCTGCTTAAGTCTTTAACTACATGGACCCTGGGGCTTTGTCAAACTTGAACTATCGAGTCAAATAGTTTTCTCCAGCCCCACTGGCCGTTCCAAGCCATTTTTCACTGAACCACCAAATTATTCACGCTCTAGACGGGCCAAATTTGGAGTTATGCTTTTTGATTTCTTTCGAAATGGTCGTCAAAATTCTTTTTTTCTTGCTAGCCACCATCGGAAAGCAAATGTGTGTACAGTATATGTTCAAGGAGTCAGAAGCGCAGCCTTGCTCAGTAAGGAAATGTACATGTCGGTGCCCATTTGCGTGACGGGAACGTTTCACGTATGGAATAACCCCCCACCCCCCCTCGTTTGGGGCTGCGGTTTTCTAGCATGCGTTATCCCCCCAGTGATGGAAATCAAATCCTAGAGGAAAGTCTGCTATGGACTCGATATTAAATGAGCGTGCGGACGGCGGCAAAATGTGCCGTGATTCCGTTTGACAATTTGAAAAGAGAAAATGAAAAATATATGCCCGTCTGCCGTAGCGGGAGAGAGAGCGTTTCTACGGGGGCGGGGTTCATTATGCGGCACGTAGGACGCCATTATTAGCCCCATTACACACAGCGGCAGCCGCGCGTTGGTTGTCCTTTACCTGCTTTTTAAAGCCGGCCGTTAATAACGAGCGCTGCAGCGGGCCTCTTCCAAGAAGGGGGTCGTTATACGGCGGGCTCGTATTTGTCAAAATTATTTCATGATCGCGGGTCACAAGGAGGGCTTTTGCTATGCTTGATTATGGACTAGGTTATCCATCCATCAATGTTTTTCCAAGCGCTTGTCCTTCCCGGGGTCGCGGGCGAGTTAGTGCGCCTCGGGTGTCCCAAAACCTGTAAAAATGCGCAACCTCGGGAAGCCTTCAGCGTGACGGACCGCGCAGAGTTAAAGCGATGGGGGAACACCACACAAGAGCGTCGGGAGGACGGTGGCTCGGCGTAGGTCGCGGCATAATGGCGCAGCTTTCATCAGAAGGAGCTCTTCGGCAAACCCGGCCGGCGGAAGGAGACACCCGAGCCCCTCGGCGGAACGGATAATAGAGCCCTTTTTCTCCAAAGAGGGATAATGGAGGGTGGAGCGGTTCCGTCGGCAGACCGGCGCGCTTTGGAGAAAGCGACAGCGGCCCTATCAACTGATATATGACACTAATGCGCCGGCCGGCCTGGGCCCTACGCAGAATGGAGGAATTGTTTTGACTTTGGGCCGGTCGTAGGATCTATGACTCGCAGGTACCGCGCCGTCTGGCCCCAGAGGCTGCCCTAATTGCTTTACATCCGTACAAAGGTTTCTCGTAATCGGGCCTTCCCCCTCCATTTGTCTTCCTTTCAGTCTCCTGGTGAAGGCCTTAATTGGTCTTAGAGGGGCTTGTTTTTTCATTGAGCTGGCGGGCCTGAGCCGGAGCAAGACTTAACCTCGAGGGGCGGTCGGGTGGGCTAGCTTGGAGTGCTTGCTGGGTTGCGGAAGGGAGCCAGTCAATACTTCTTCTACCTTTAACACTTTAATTAATGTTCTCTTGACGAGCGGCGCTCGCACATAGCTGCGCCCGAGCTCCTGGGATCCGCGTAGGCATGGTTCCGCCCTGTGAGAAAACCAGCGGCCAATCCGCATCCGGTAGAACCTGAGAAGTTTTTTTTTTCCTTAACGGCGGGAGACAATTTTTCTGCTTGTGTCAATCCCTTTATTTTGCTTGACTTTTCTCCAAAATATTTCAAGGTCGTGAACTCATTTGACATCAGGATACGACCAATATTGCCTCCTAGAGTGCCTTCGGGTCTTTATTTTATTAATGAGACACGATTG
Organism: Hippichthys cyanospilos; assembly: GCF_059441005.1. Taxonomy (NCBI): domain Eukaryota; kingdom Metazoa; phylum Chordata; class Actinopteri; order Syngnathiformes; family Syngnathidae; genus Hippichthys; species Hippichthys cyanospilos. Next base: position 157,238 of record NC_142386.1, on the reverse strand, counting down.
CATGACTAATGACGATGTGCGTCCATGTCAAGCTTCTGTGAAGGCGTATTTTTGGCAAATAAGCCAAGGTGTGGGTCAGAAACGCGGAGCTCTCAGTTGCGCGCTGGCTCCCGGGTTCCGGCCGACCCCGCTCCTTAGGAAGCCGTGCTGCCAAGGTTTAAATAGCAGCTGTAAGCGTCCAGCTGCTCCCTGCCACACTCCACTTCTCCCCAGATGGCTCCGAGACGTTCCAGCAGCCCTCCGGAGGAGCGCTCGTCAGGCGAGCGTTATGGAGTGGCTCTCCGAAACACCGGGGAGCGCCCCTCGCCGCGGCCACCCTCCCGCTTCTGCCGCGGTCGTGCCAAGAGCGCAAATCGGGGCAGGGCCGTTCCAGCGCTTTCCTTTGCCAATTTACCAATGGCACGCACAGATGGCGCGGGCCGGCACGAAGCGGGGCCCGAGAGAACTAGAACGGGGGCGGTGGGGGATCCGGGAGAGGGCGTGCGCCGCTTCTGGCCGGGCACGCCGCCGATATCCCCCGGGGGGGGCTCTCGTCGGTCCTCGGCAGATGACCGGCCAAAATCCGCCAAGCGCCGCTTAGTTCCGTTTAGAGGCGTTGCTTTTGGCCAAATAGGTCTTTAAGATAAGTGGGCCATTTCAGAGAAATTCCAATGCAGAAGAAGAGCTTATTTTGGGAGCCGACGAACGTTCTGGTACGTGTACGTAAAAAGGGAACGTTTGATGTGTCGTGCACCTTGGCCTGGCCGCTAAAAGTTTCCATTGTGCCCGTTGTATTTAGCCGGTAGGTGCCGAAGTTGCGCGCCCACCCATCCGGTCCGTTCATCCAGTCATTCGCCTTTCCTATCAATTCAACAAGTCGCTAGCCATTTCCGTCCAGTCAGGAGCCATATCCGTCCGATCGTCCGTCCGTCCGATCATTAGCTATATTAACCGTAGTCATCCATCCAGCCGGCCGTCAGCATATCCGTGTCTCGACACGGCCTAAGTAAGCTAAGTATGGCTCTCGTCGGATCCCTCGATAATTGCGCAACAGTAGGTACTCGAGACGAAACCTTCGAGATGTGAGCCAAAACGGAGCCGCAAAATGCAAATGGAAGACATAAGGAAAGGCGCATTACGTAATAATAGTCACGCGGTTTCTTTAAAGAGGATTTGGAAAATGGCTCGTCACTTTGTTGATCCCGTACGGGCGAAAGAACTCCTTCTTGGGACCCCCCCCCCCCCGATGCCTTTCCTCTCGTCTCTCGCCCGGCCAAACGGGAAGAAAGGGGCGCTCGACCGCCATCGGGGAGGGTGGAGGGGCGGGGGGGGGGGGGGGGGGGGGGGTCCTTGCTCCGCCGACCTCAACGTTATCCTTTTCATGACAGGAAACATGCCGAACCGCGGGCCCGCTAACGTGAAGCACATTCTACCGCGGCTTGATCAAAGCCAGACCGCCTGGACAACAAAGTGGCCAAAATGCCACATTTTGACCGTATAATTGAAGAGTAATTATGTCTGACAAAAGGTTTTCTTTCTTCCCCCGGTGTCTTTCTTCTGTAAGAGAGCCCAGTGAAGGCTTGTAATAAACCATGTGGGATACGGCGTGCTGAGTCGGCTTGAAAGCTCTCGAGTGGAGCTAAGGGTAGGTCCGTTTTTATTGGCGCACTATTGCTTATTCAGAGACTTTATAACAACACTCAAGGGGAGCAGTAACCGGTGGCCCAGAAAAACACCTCAGCCTCTTATGACAGCTGACTCCTATTCTCTGACAAGACACGGCTTTCGCGAAAATCTGCGTTGACCGGTCCCAATCGGATTCTTTTCTCTGACGACAGTCACAAGTATAAGCTTTGCTTTGTCGGCATAAATAGACATATCCGTAGGCCTTTTGCATTTTTGTCACATCTGTCAATGAATCTTGGGCGAATAAGGAAGGACGCGGTGGGCTGGTGCCGAGGGGGGACTTTAGCGAGCGTCGCCTTCCAAAGAACGAGGCGCCTCACTCAGCGGATGGCCACCTTTCGCCCCTTCCTCGGGATCCGTTTCCCCCGGTTTTCAGCCCGTTATCGCATTCCGAAGACTAATTATTCCCCGGCCGACGGTGTCGGCGGACCGCGGGTTTTTAGGAACCTTGGGTACGCGCCGTCCTGCTCTTTTCCACGGCGGCGGCGGCGCGGGCCGGGCGAGGGAGGAAGCCGGATGAACCCCGAGCTAAGAGACCGTATAAATAGCCCGAACGAACAAACGCGCAAACAAAAAGCAGCCGGGTGTTTATTAACACCCGTGGGATAAGACGGGAGGTGAGCGGAGGAAATCATTAGCGCCGGAGTCAAACCGCATCCGTTTGATCTCACTGATGGCGGAGCAAATATAATTTAGTGCGCTGCCAGTAATTTGTTTTAGCACTTAGCATGGCTTCCTTTTAATTTGGCTTTGCCTCGCATCGGTCTTTCAAAATAAATATTTTGACTTTGTACAAAGCGCATCTTTGTAAGCCTGGCAGCTCAAAGAGCAACCCTCGACAACAACTAATGTTTATTCATATTTGCTTGTTTGCATCTGTTGTAGACGCTGACGGGAGCGTGTAGTGTGTGCTTCTATTTGAATAGTTACTGTATAATGAGCAGACTCAGATGTACCCCGTGACAGCTCGCAAAGGGAGGGAGAATAACCCAGTGTTTTTTTCCCCCCGCCGCGGCTCTAATTATCCGGAAGACGGTGCCGAAGCTGCCGCATCTGTTTTGGTTCGTTTTGTTTTTTTTCCCGTCTCACCTTATGTCCTCAATTCAGAGAAAGTTTTCGCCGTTTCTCAAATCGAGTCACCGTTTCCAGGTTCCGGTAAATAAGCCGTCGATACAACGGTAGCTTCCCCGAGTTTGTGAGCATCGAGCAGGTTTTCTTTGATGGGAGGTGGGAATCGGACTAAGTCAGACCGTCCGTCCGCGTGACCTCGTTTGAGCGGCGGGTGAGCCGGCGCCTTTCCCATGTGATTTGAGGCACGTCCCGGTTGCCGTCCAAACGCCAATCGTTTTGAAACGGATTCATCAATTATTCCTTATCAATGATTCCACCAACTGATGACTAGGTAATCCCCCAGCGTTTTAAAAAAATAAGTCATCTACAGTCCAAAGTGAGTGGATGTAACTACTCAATATTCTCTACTTGTGAATGTTCAGACACATAGGGCATTAGCATGAGTGTGCTAGCGATGACTATTTGAGGTCAACAAACACATTTACCATGTAGTTCACACACACACGCACGACGTTCTAGGTACCATGCGATAGTGTCCTCTATACATACGGATGACGTGTCAACGACACTCCGTGAGTAAAGTGCGGTCTTTCCTTTTAGCTCCGATTTTAGGTCAATAACTTCCTGTTCTTCTTCATCAGCCTCTGCGTCCTCTTCTTCCCGTTCTTCCCCTTCTCTCCGTTCATCCTTCTTCCCGTTCCTCTTTTTTCCTGCCGAAGGTTTACCTCGGTTCACATCCACGCCGCTGCCCGGCGTGGTTCCTGTTGACGTCCTTTCACGTCATCGGCGTTGAAGGCCGGGGCCCTCCCCGTACCTCGGCCCTCCCCGTACCTCCTCCCCGTACCTCGGCCCTCCCCGTACCTCCTCCCCGTACCTCGGCCCTCCCCGTACCTCCTCCCCGTACCTCGGCCCGTACCTCGGCCCTCCCCGTACCTCCTCCCCGTACCTCGGCCCTCCCCGTACCTCGGCCGTATCCCTGGCAGAGCCCGCGGGCGTCGTTAGCATTGACGGCGCCGGTCTTTCCGCAGGCAGATCGTTGGCAAAGCTGGCCCGTTACTCTCTGACGGCTGTCAGCCGGCTGCCAGCCCCGCGGCCTTTTCCTCCTCCGCCGCCTCGCACCCGTTCCCGTCACGCTGTATGGAGAGCGGGGGGAGGGGGGGGCTTTATGGAGCCTCATAATGATACGTGGCAAATGTGCAGCGCAGGGGTGATTGTTAACGGCGGCAGCTGCACAGATAGCCCGGATGATGGAAAATCAGCGGGACCTCATTTTGCTTTGCCGGTATGAATATTAATGGCTCGTTTCCAGGCCGCGGCTAATGATGAGGAAAATTCCCTAATAAAAACTTGATGCGATGGGCAACGACCCGCGGGGTCACTGGAGATATTCAAAGTTAATAGTGTGCCATCAGGTGTGAGGAGTTAAGTGATTAGAGGCACAGAATCTAATCCTGATGCACCCCCGTTTCCCTCTCTTCCCTCAGCCAAGAATCAGTACGAGGGGAGGGCAGGAAATGGTGAAAGGGGCCGCGATTCCTCCATAGAAAATTTGTACCACACCGTTAAGACCCGATATACCACCTCGGATTACTGACGGGTTAAGACCTGATATACCGCCTCGGATTCCTGACGGGCGGACGGATGGGCCTTCACGGCACCGGAGATATTGCACCGGAAGCGCTTTTCGAATCATTCGGGTCAACGGAATCATGCGGTCCGGACGCTTTTTCCCCGGGAAATTGGGAACATTTGACAAACGTTTGGGACGGCCGACACCGACAAAATCAAAAGAAGGTTGCCCCTCTGCGTGCTAGGGGCTTAATATTTAGATGGTATATTTAGCAGCAAGTATGTATTTTCTCCATTAATGGTGGAAAAGTTTTGAAATGATTTGTATGACAAAAATCTGGGATTTCGGGAGTAGGCCTTTCATATCCCCTGCATATAGCCGCATGGAATTAATAAAGTCCAGATTGGAGATCCGGTCCGCGGCTGAGTAGAAAGCAGAATACAATATATTAAGAATGCACTCCGGGGTATTGAAAGCAGAGGTCACGGGCTATAAAGTTCCCATTATTTTATGGAAGGCTTGTCATCCCCCCCTCAGCTCAAGTTCACCCTGCGACTGGAATTGGGAGTTTGCGCTCAAATAGAAAAGCTTGCGGATAAAGCTTTACATCTGCAAGGAAATTGCCTTCAGATGTTAGCTGGCTGCTTTTGCGGCACATCCGGCTCAGGCCCCATCATATTAGTCCGGACCGAAGTCCGGACCGAAGTCCGGCCCTCCCCGACGAAACCTTTTTGGCCGACGAAACCTTTTTGGCCGACGAAACCTTTTTGGCCGACGAAACCTTTTTGGCCGCCGAAGGGACGCTTCGGCCTTATGTGACCGCATACAAGCGCGAGCTGTTTTCTTTTCCGTTTGATTTGTTTCCAGATCTCCCCGGGTCCGATACTTTTACAATACGGCTTGACGTGAAGCAGATGCTGTGGAAATTGCACGGCGGACGTCATCGCCGCGGAGCCAAACTCACTTTTAAAGATCCGAGCGAGTCAGACACGTCGGGTCGGATTTCGCTCAACCCGCTGAACTTTTACATCCACCGAAATGTCTCCTATAAATTCTTGAATACCCTTTTCATCCGCCGGCCTTGTTTCTTTTGTAAAATCAGACGTCAGTGAGCAAGCGGTCAATTTAATACAGAATATTCTTCAGCGTGCGTATGGATGCTTTGTTTTTTTAGCTCTATAGTTTTTTGGCATCAGCACGCTTCCACGTACCCTTACCAGACGCTAATCGGTTCACGCGAAACGGGTCCAAATCCCGGGCTCGGAATATGAACGGAGCGAACGAAAAGCCTCGGCCGTTTTGACACGAGGAGAAACAAACGGGCGGTTGATGGCGGATCCGAGACCGAGTCCGAAGCCGGGCCGTCCGCACTTCGCGATGCCCATTTGTCAATCCTCTCATCCCCGCGAACGATGTCGGCGTGGCTCCCGCCCGGCAGCGGAACGGGGCGCGGCGCCCGACGGCGCCGTCGTGGCGGAGGGGCGCCCCGGGCTCCCAGATGGCAATCGAGGCTTGATTCGCCAACACGTTTCCAATGATTAAAATGTAATTAGCACAAGCGAGCACCTCCTCCCCGGCTAATTTCCACGCACGCCGTGACGGGCGGGCGGCGGACGGCAACCGGGCCCCGGCAGCAGATGGAGCGGAATGCGGCGGGAGGGGGAGAAAAGCGTTTTGCCGTTTGTATCCGAAAGCCGTGGGGATGCGCGGCCGTATCAGGAAGCTGCTGCTGGAAGGCGGCACGACGACGACCACGCCTCGTCGAATCACGCCGTTACGCGAGGCGTTCCTCCCTCTTTTCCTTTTCTTTTTTTAAGCCCTTCAGCCATCCTACGGGGCAGCCCGGCTCGGTCTGATAACCGGAGCCCGCCCCGGGAGCGGAGGGACGCTTCGAGGAAACCGCCGTCAGCCGTAATGAATTATACGGTCACGGATAGAGAGCGGCTTTACCTGAGGCTCATGCCACTCCCACGTGGGGAGTGCACGCATTTGATTCTCCCTTTTGTTGCTCCGTGAGATTTACATAGCTGCGTTCCTGGGGAAAAGAAGGGAATGATAGCAATCCCCCCCCCCCCCCGCCAGCTGGGCGAGGGCTTCGTTTATGGCTACCCGCGAAGGCGACGGGCGGCCGGATGAGAAGCGAAAGAGAGCGCTTGATTAAATCATCATCAAGTCGCAGCACAGAAAGTCAATTCTGCCGGCCGTCAACCACGATATCCTTTTATCTCGGAGTAATGAGCTATGGCGCTTTTGCGCGGGATAATACCGCCGCTTCCATCGGGACGTTCCATTCGCTCGGCGAGCGGGGGCCATTCATCGCGCGAGTGGATAGAATTAGTCGTTTGGTTTTAATCTTGAAATAGGTTTTGATTTGCTTTTAATCTTAGTATAGGGCACGCATATACCCCATATCAACACCGAAATGAGCTTGTTTAGTGTAAAGCATTTAGCAAGATGGTCCCCTCTGGTATGGTACTGCCGCTCCTTGCCCTTACCGCTCGGCAATAATTGAATACCGCCGCGCGCTTTATTCACAAGAATACTTGCGGTTAACCAAATCGGCGTTCAGTGGGGATCGAACTTTTTTTTTGCTTTTTTTTTCTTCCGTCGTCACAGTGGATTTACCCCACTCGGTCTACTTTTCCCCCGAGCCCTCTATTTCGGTTTTTCACTTTGCTTTCGTTTGGAAAAAAAACAAATTCACAAAGGCGATGTTTTGTCGCTAATGAATCAAACTCCGTCGTTTCTTCCTAATTCCAAACCAAGGGTTAGGGTTAGGGTTAGGGTCGGGGTCAGGGTCGGGGTCAGCCTAACCCAAAATACCCACTTTCTCATTTCTCCTCCACGCTGCACTGCGGACGCTTGTCGGAACGCTGCAGGAAGCGGGGAGAAAGAGAGCGAGGGCGAAATAAAGAGCGAGGGAACGTCTGAGGAGTGTTTGCCCGCCGCGTTTATTGCCTCTGCATAATTTAGGAGCTGCCGGAGCTGACCGTCATGGCAGCGTGCCGCCGGCCGCCCCCGGGGCCTCGCGGGACAGGCCTGTAAATTGGATGCTACGCTCCCGCTGAGCTGGCGCGGCCCGCCTGAGAAACGCAGCGGCCGCGTGGCCGCTCTTCTACCTTTGAGCCCCGTAGGATACCCCCCCCCCCCCCCCCCCAAAAAAAAAAAAAAAGAATTGGAAGCCCAGCGCCAAGACAGAAGCGCCTTCTGTCGCCGTTTTCCCATTCTTCTCTCGCGCACGCAAATATATGATGCCAAGCCCCGCCTATATCCCCCCCCCCCCCGGCGCCTTCTTCATTACCGACCCGAGCGCTTCTCTGCGCCTCAGCGCGACTCCGAGACTGCCAGTCACCCAGCTTGACGCTAATTAGTTGATAAAGAATTAAGTGGACCTTGAAATTGAAATTGGAAGAGGGGAAAAAATCCTATCCAACCACCTTTTTCCCGTCTCCGTTGACGAGGTCGCCTTCCCCTCTCCGTCCGCGGCCTCGGCGCGCTACCTGGAGCAATGAAAATACTATTTGTTGAGGTTTGCGGTCGCTGTCGAGTCATCCTAAAATCCATTATTTCGCCAAAGGAAAGACCGCCGTCTTTTTCGGCCCCCGAGCCGAAAACGGAGCTAGAAAGCATCTTTGGCTCGCGGAAGAGCCGCGCCGAACGATACGCCGCGGGTCAATGGCGTGGTCTTTCTCCCTTCCGCAACACTTTGCTCGCCCGCTAGAAAGCGGGCGGCGGCGCCAACGCGGTCCCCACGGAGCGTCGACTCGGCTAGTTTGAGTCGATCTATTTTTAAAGTGGACTGCCCTACCCGGTCGACTTTTTCCCCCGGCCTTTTCCACGTCATCAATCGAGTGTCGTAATTGGACGTTTTCCGCTTTAAAACGGAAAACGGATTTTAGGGCGGATTGAACTCATTGAAAATATTTGACACGCGGTAAATTTGAAGGCAATGGCAGTTTCAAAGGCACGGAGCCGCGTCCACTGACTGATTTGATCTTCTTTCTTTTTCAGTGCGACACATCGAGCGAGCGGGACCGCAAGGTAAGACGCCTCGGATCGCGTTGCGGGACCGCAAGGTAAGACGCCTCGGATGGCGTTGCGGCCGTGTCAACATTTAGGTCCCGATTAGGCACAAATGTCTTTGAAATAATCTACTTACGCTTTCTGCTTTGCGCTGTAATAATCAGTTTCTTAGGCGGGAAGCGCAGTCGCTCGCTCATGAAAGTGCCACGAAATTTGATGAGAAGCGTTGCGACCAGCGCATAGCCATCCCTCTCTGCGTTTGCGCGAAGCGTACCACAAACGGAGGGAGCCTCCCTCTGCCTTGATATTCCAAATGCCATCTTTACTATAAAAGGGCTCCTCAAGAGTCGGCCCGGGTTAGGGTTAGGCTCGCCGACCCGCCGGCTTCTCTAATGCGCTCGGGCCGTGGCCGTTGCTCCTTGCCGCTTCCGGCGAGTGATTCTGTCGGCCGTTCGAGCGATGCGTTTGCACAAATAGCCGCTCCCGCTCAAATGTTTTATCTTTAAAATTCTATCATTTGCAGTTTGAGTTCTCGGCATGCCAAACAACTTATGCTGCCGTTTGCGTTCATTGATTAAATCACGGAGACGTACTCGTTTTATATCTTTATTTTTTGCTTTTTTTTTCATGCTTTTGGCTAAATAAATGAGGTCCTAAAGTAATGGGTTCCGCAACATAAACAAGGGATCGAATATTACAAACGCTAAAATGATTACGTTTGCCAATCACGTATGAAGTCGTCGATTACTCGGGTAATCAAGTACTAGAGTGATTACTGAGGTGCTGATCGTTGATTGCTTTTGGCGCCAAAGTACTAGCGGTCATTTACGCTTAAGTACAAAACAACCGTTTATTATTCTTTGCAGCGATCATACAGGTTACAGCTCGGTCTAAAACCGAAAGAAATAAGAAAAGTTCCGAAAAAGGCTAGAAAAGTTCCAGAAAACGGTAGAAAAGCGGCTCGGGGGTGGAACGGGTCGACGGGCGAGGCGGGCGGCGGACGCAACGCGAGGGGCCAGAGATGGGAGCGGGTGCCTCCGGGAAGAACCCGGACGGAAGTCCCATTTGCCGGTTTTGCCGGAGGTAAATCCCATTTGCCGGTTTTGCCGGACGTAAATCCCATTTGCCGGTTTTGCCGGACGTAAATCCCATTTGCCGGTTTTGCCGGACGTAAATCCCATTTGCCGGTTTTGCCGCGCCGGCCCGCGTTTGCCGCGTTTCCGGACGGCTCGGCGGCGCAGGTAAAAGCGGTTCCCGACAGGGGGAAGGAAGGGTAATAAAAGGCCAAGAGCGACTGGTCGGCGTTAAAAGATGATGTGTTTTGCCCCCTCCCAAGGAGGAGAGCAGTGTTTACAGGCTCGAGTGGGCGCTCGCTAGCTTGAGGCTGAGGCTGATTGCACTAGAGTAGCCTGTCAGCCGGTGATTTGTCACGCGCTTTATCATCCTTGTCACTCGGCCGGCGCGCCGTCGTCATAGGTACCGCCCGCCCCCTCCCCCCTCCCCCCTCCCCCGCGCTTTGTACTCAGCCGGCGCAGGAAATTCCTATTTACTTTGGGGGAGTGTAATTTGTTCCTCATGGATAATATGACCCTTAGCGGAGTCGGATCACGGGTTAGTTGAAGTGATATTTTCCGGTAATGGTAGTCGTACATCACGGCTGTCGGGGCGGGTTAGGAGGCGAGCGCGTTACGGCTCCATTTTAGCACCGCGGGCATCTGGGATTATTTTCCATAACCGAGTATGACACCGCCGCTCTGCCGAGTGCATTAAATTTTTACTGGCTTTTTTCCCCCCTCCCCTTCCGCGGCTTTGGTGACGGATGCCCCCCCGTCCCAGTCCCGGTGGCCCCGCCCGAGGTGAGCGGGCGACCGCGCTCCCCCTCCGTCCAACGGCTGGCAAATCCCCGCCCCCCGGGAGGCGCGTTGACACGGGAAGGCGGCCTGCCAAGTAAACGCCGAACCTGAGTTGAACGGAGGGGTTCTAGTGACAAATCCTGGATTATTTCAGAAAGCGGCAAAGTTTGCCTATGCTAACAGAGCGGCGATCGTGATTAGCGTTAGCGTGCCAGACGTTGCGCACACCCGCGAGAAAGTTTCATTTCCAAAAGAGTGGCGCAAGCACGGTTCCGGCGGAACTCGGCGGCGAATATCTTTAGTCGACCTGCCTGACTCGGTGGGCCTTTTCTCCGCCGGCCGCACGTACGTCTTTGCATCTTTTTTCAGGGTGATGAATTTTCCGAAATGGCGTTTGATTCCAATTTCAAAACCCGCGCTAAGATCATTTTGTCAGCGGCACATCTGTAGGGTTGAATTCGATGTCACGGAGGGAAGAAAGACGGGCAGTAGACGGGCCCCTGTCGCATTTCTAGCAGCGGTCGTACTGAAGAAACTTCGCCAGGGACTGATAGCTTTTGCGCCGCCTCTCCCGCCCGCAGTTTGATCCGCCTTTCCTTGCCGTTGACAAGCGGTCGCCCCTCCGGCCGCTAATCGGCGGAGGCGGCGAGGCCGAGATGAGGAATGAACGCGGAGACGGTCGGGCGGGCGGAGAGCCGGGGGCCCGGAGGATGTCGGCGGAATACGCCCCGCCTGACGGATGTTTAGTTCGGGGGCAGGGGCGCGTTCAATCGTGCACCCCCTCAACCAGACGCATAACGAAAGACGTCATCTTGGCATCTTGGCTTGCCGGTTTTCGACCGTTCTAGGATTCCTACAGCAAACGGGGAACCTCCCGAAAAGCTTCCGGATGAATTTCCCAGCAGCCTCAAAGTTCAAACTGTAATCAAAGTGCATGAGAAGGGATTAGCGGATGACGTGCAAGGTTCAGAGATGAATGTGGCCAAAGCAAATGTCTTCTTGTCAAACGTATCATATACGGTTATATTTGGGATTAAATCGGTAGCTTTGTTTTCATTTCGGAGACGTAAGCCCGTTTTCCCGCCCGCCGCAAGGAATTTCCCAGCATCTTGTCAGAGCTACAGCATGTTTTCATTTTGACTTTCAAAAGACTAATACGAAATTGCGAACCTAATGGGAAACATGCTTGAGATGATCAACAAAAAAGTGCTAGCGGGGATAAGACTTGTCATGGTCTGCCAGCCTGAAATTAAAAGTGGCTTCAATGATTTAACGGTTTCTTTAAACTGCCAATAAAAACATCACATCAACGGGCTGAAATATTGCCCTCGCTATTGAATTATCTATCCGCCATTTTCTTTTCATGCGTGGAAAGATCGCGCGGACCTAATCGATTCCATCGTATCCTTAAAAAAAGGAGTTTGGGGTTTTACTGGGTCATTGCTGTGAAATGTGTTTTGAAATGACACGTCGTACACGTGGGAACAGTTTGCGGCTGCGGGAAAGTCGGTGCGATTGTTTCAATACGCGGCAAAATCTTGTAAACATCGTCGCGCAGCTAAAAAAAAAAAGAAAAGACGCTCAATTTCCATCTTTCCTTCATCGTGTCTTCATCTTTCAAACACTTTTTATTTTATTCGGGGTCGTTTTTCTTAAAAAGTGAAAATTTCGAAAGCAGCGTTACGGTGCTACCTTGATGTCCGCTTTTCATGTTTTGCCACCGAGCTGGCAGCTTAGTTTTCTTGTGCGCTAAACCGAGCGCGTACCCGGCGGCGGCGGCCAGTTCTAACGACACGAGGGGCTCGTGTCCGCAGACTGGCGCCCCCCACCCCGTCAAACACTCGGCTCGCAAGTGCCACCGGCACGGCGCCCGCTTGTTAGAGGCGGCGTAATTAGGTGGCCGAGCTTGTCGCGAGCGGCCCGGGTCGCGGAGGCGTGTCCCCGTGGCTCCTCGGGGAATTATTGACAAAACGCGGGGAGCGCTGCGTGTCGGGCTCTAATTGTGTGTACAAGACGTAGACGGCCCCGGGGAAATTAAAGGAAATTCCCTAGCTCGATGGGTCCTTTGCACTCGAGGGATCCATTCCGTTTCTTATTAAGACCGGCCGTCGTCCGCCTTTATGAGGCAAGAAGGCTTGGAAGTGTCCCTTTTCACCAATGCGCCAATACGTCATGGGCTCACCGTGAGGTTATTTTACGGCCGTGGCGCGCTATCCTAAAAATCCCACGGAACGCCGCCGCTTTGGTTTGTACGGTGTTTGTTAGCTAATATTGTGAAGGCGGGGGGCTAAGCGCCAGCCCGTACAGTCGCCAGCGACGCGATGTCATCACAGCCCGCAGCCGCCGGAGAGCGCCAAAGAGCCCCGTGTGTCCCCGCAACGCGTGAAAACGATTTGCGAGCGCGCCCGCCCGCGTGCCCGTTGGGCTCTAATAAGATTGCTCTGACCCTTGTGATTTCTAGATTCATTGGCGTGCTTGTTTAGGGACCTGATCCGCATTATTCCCGTACGCGTGGGGCAACGCTGAGGACATTAGCCGGCTAACCTCCGCGCAGGTCAGGCCGGGTCATTTTAGCGCGGGGGGCGCGCCTTTCGGCTCGGCCGAGAAGGGAGAGGATCGGGATGGAAATCGGCAAGCGCGGCTCATCCGTTCCAAACGATGGCCGTCACCCCTGCGCCCAGAACAGCTGGGGGCGGAGCATTATTATTCAATTACCTCGCACGGCCCTTTCGTGCTCACAACAGAAAGATAATTGGTAACCAAATACCCGCTGACATTCTGCTGCCTGGCTTCCATTATTTATCGGCCACCTGGCATACACGTGAAGCCGCACATGTCGTGTTTCACATGTTCATGCGTGTAACGCCGCTATAGAAAAGATTGAAAAAGCTTCGGCGATAAGTTTTCGTACGAATGAAAAATACTGTTCCCTCCACGCGAAATTGAAAATCAAGTCTCACGCTTTCTCCACACTTTGGTCAACAGCGTGGACTTTGCCTCCGTGTTCTTTTTTCAAGTGAGACAGAAAGTTTTGCCAGCCTTAAGGCCGCGGTACCTGTGTAGGCCCGCACCTTTCAAACAAGCCGTTTTGGCATCCAACCAGAACACGATGCGTCGGAGTCGGCCAGCCTTTCGGGCTGTCGACTTCTTCGCTGTTCAATACGCGTCCTCGTAAAATTCTAGTTACGTGCAGTGTATGATTGGCGACTTGATTTGCGCCATGTGATGAACGCCATAGGCTGCGCATCTCATCTAACCGCAGGACGTGAGAGACGGTGCCGGCACTGCCAAAATGCCGTGGCCAAAAAGCACACGCGTCATCCATCCGTCCATCCATTTTCTTGAGCCGCTTATTCGCTCTCGAGTCGAGCGCCTATCCCAGCTGTCCGCGGGCGTTGAACCGGGGACCTCTGTTCCGCGAGGTACAGATCGCCGGCAGATCACGTACAGGCGGCATTTCTTTGCAAAAGTGAAGGCGCTCACTCAAAACGCGGATCTCACCCAAAATGAGAAGGGCTACGCCTCGGCAGCGTGAGCCTAACCCCATGCGATTTATGAGCGCGGCCCCGGCCATTCCGACGCGTCGCCGTAATATTAAAAACGGTGGCGTGTGGCGGCCCGCGCCGTCCTAATTAACCGCCGGCGGATCTTCGGTCGACTGTAGCGTGACACGCCGCAGCCCGGCTTAAGAAGGGATAAGACGCAATAGCGTTCTCTCCATCTTCCTCGCGAGGACGATCCACCTCGTTGCGTGCGTTTTCCCGGCGCGTCCCCGGGGACAACGCCATCACGCAAGAAGAAAGGCAGCAGCATATGTCTGCCTCGGCGGATGCGGCGCCGACAAGCCGGGCTTATCATCCCTTCGGCTCCGTGCGACAAGCGTGATTACCGCTGACAGCTCAGACTGCTGATAAAAGCGGGAACATTAAAGAAAACAGAAGAGCCGCGCAGACGACGCACCGGTGTTTCTTCTCATCAAGGCTCCATCTGCCCTCCGCTTCTCACCGCCTCCGCCAAACACTCCTGCCTACCCCGCGCCGGGGCGTCAGAGCTGTCGAGAGTGGGAAGTGACATCGCAAGAATCGTCGAGCGGTCCCCGGGCCCGTCGTGTCGGCGGCGGCGGCCCGTCTCGCGTCTCGCGTCCCCCAGGAAAGCTGCCATCCGGTCTTCACGCGCACCGATCCAGACTGCGCGCCGAGGAGGGGAGGGAGACAAAATGAACAGAATGTTTTTCCATCTTGTTAACTGACAGCATCGTTTGTTGGAAAGGCTGTCTGAGCAAAGGGGAGCGCGCGCGCCGGGGTTCCGTTGCGGCGCAGGAAAAAGTTGGCAGCGCCACGGCGCGCTGAATTATTGAGCGTGGATGAGGTGTCGCCGGCGCGTGGGCTTCCCAAAAGCATCTGAGGTGCGATCGGAGCCGCGCGGAGGAGCGCTCCGTTAAAACGCTGCGAAAGTCATCGAACGCGGCTTCTGCGGCTCGGCCCCCAATCTTCCGGCCGCGGGATGCGAGTCGAGGAAATTTGCGCGAAAGCTGCGCCCCGTTTCTCGCCAGGATTGAGGCACTTATTCTGCCGCCGTCTCGGGGATCTGGCTCCCCGTCAGCTCATTTGGATGGAGATAGCGGCCGCCTCAGCGAAGAATGCTTTTGATTCCCTTTTCATTCATTTGAACCGATCTGCCGTGATTAAGAGCTCCGCGTCTCATTATTCTCTTTCAGAGAGGAGCGGGGCACCGGCTTTTGCCAAAATATTTGAATGATTAGGGCCCAAGCACGGGCCCCGCCAAAGCGTCGGGCGGCATTCACTCCGCTTATTAGATTCACTTAAACGCCCTTGTAAATCATTGGAGCCGGCGCACGCTGCCAGGCTGGGCTTTGAAAGCCGCCAGCTCCTGCCGCCGGCGCCGGAGCGAGACTCCTGCCGCCGGCGCCGGAGCGAGACTCCTGCCGCCGTTTGTTGTTGCTTGGCCTCGTCCCGAGCGCTCGTTGGGCCAGGTCGGATCCGCTTTCTGGAGACCTTGCCGAGGACCGGCCGGCGGCTCTCTCTGTGGCACTCCTGTCATTTTTGGCGGCGATGAGAATGGGCGGCCTGGCCTCTCAGGTCCCGGGAAACGTACCTCAATACGTCAAAGCCGTCGCCGGGCCGCCGCGGCGCTATCCTTTCGAAACGAACGGAGCGTCGGATCGCGAACGCGACAGAGCTTCGCCTGCGCGATCGGGGCCCTCGGGCTCGATAAGCGCCATCGGCGGCAGTTATTCTATTGTTCTGTCAATTCCAAGATTGCAGAGTGAGAGCGGCAAAGAAAAATAGGCCTCTTACTGAGCACTCCAGGAAAAATAGGAGAAAAACCTCAGCCTTCTATCTCGCTCGCTCAATGGGTCCTTCAATCTGGCACATTGTCAAAAGGCAAATGCAGCAAATCAGAACATATTGTTCCCCGGGGGGCATAATAACCACGAGCGCCGGCCGCTGCTCTACCCGTGCCCTCTCGTTGACTTCGGATTCACGCCGACCGGCCAGCGTTTGTCGGAAGAACCTCCAAACCGTTTGTTTATCCCGACACAAGTAGGCTAGGGCCTGTCCACAGAGATTCGGGTTCATACCGTCTTTAACCCGTATCGCTGCGATAATAAGAGTTAGGGCTATCGCTACCTTAGGTCTGGCGTCGGGTGTCTCAATAGTTGCGCTCAACAACATCTCAAACTGAACCCGACCAAAATGTACGACTGGGCAGATGCGGGGCCCTTGACTCAAATGAACGCGAGAAGGTATAGCGTCGCGTTCAGCGGCAAGCGGTCCAGAGTAATGATCCGCAGCCTGGTCGTTATTGCCCCTGCAGGAAAGATTGGCCCTGGTTGAGCACTGGTTGTAAATCACAGAAGGACGGAAGGAATGCACTGGAAATGAGAGGAGACTGCCATTGTACAAGTGAAAGGGAA
Organism: Hippichthys cyanospilos; assembly: GCF_059441005.1. Classification (NCBI taxonomy): domain Eukaryota; kingdom Metazoa; phylum Chordata; class Actinopteri; order Syngnathiformes; family Syngnathidae; genus Hippichthys; species Hippichthys cyanospilos. The sequence continues at coordinate 141,118 of NC_142386.1, read as the reverse complement.
AGTCTTTCCATCCCAAACCCGGAAGGTGATGTTTCCCGAGCGCCCGCCGTCTCAGTAATAGCAAACTAGCGATGGGCTAAAAGCCCGCTTACCGGCCTCGCTCGATGGCTCTTTTATAAGACGAGTTGAGGTTTAGGACGGTATTCGCAAGCTGATTGATATACCTACCGCCAAAGAGCATCGTTAATCCCGACCTGACGTTAATCGAGCCCTTGCCTTTTGGCGACGCGCGTGTACTGTGTGCTTGTGTCCAGATAAGTCATGGATCGGGCCCAGCCCGGCGACGATGACAAATTCCTCACCTCTTGAGCCAAACAAGCTGAAGCCACAGTCGGTATAATGGAATGCCATTCACCAGCATTTCTTCGCGGCAGCCGTAACAAGTCAGCTACCTAATGTTATATCACCTTGGCTTGTACTTCAAATCAATAGCAATCGTACACGGCGCTGTTTCGGGGGACTAGACCCTCGCGGTCACATCACGGCGTGTGCGGAAACGATGTATATCAGGTGATCGATTACGGGACGGAAAAAATGGTATCCAGCGTACTTGCCGATCAGCGACTAATATCCTATGAGGTAGTAACGGACGGACCGAGTCGCGTTCGGACCAAATCATGTTCTTCTAACTTCCGCCTTTCTTTCCAACGTGCCAGAAATCCATACAGTGCTCATTTGAGCGGACAGCTACCGAGGGACGTTCAGCGCGCACTCCGTCTCGCGAATCACGCGTTACGAATCGCTATCGTCGGCACTCGTCGCGCAACGTCTGGCCGCGCCGTCGCTCGAGGAAACGTATGGATAATGCGTTCAATCGGCCCGAGCGCTACGAATAAGCCGCGGGTAAGCTGCCGACGTGGAAAAGAATGGAGAGAGCGGGAAAAGTGAGCAGAGTGAGGATTACGGGAGTGCGAGGAAGAAAACGCGGAGGTGAGGAAGGAAGGCAGAGGAAAGGAGGACGACGAGGTGAGGGAAGAAGGGAAATAAGAAATTGAATTACTCGTGACTTTCGGCGAAATGTATTGGTTCTATTTCCGGGTGGCTCAACCGTCCCGTTCCGGAAGTTTTCTTTCGTACAAATTCTGGCGGCCAGACGGCGTCCGGGTCAGTCTCCCGAGTGAGCTTGATGAAGAAGCAATAAGCAAGGAGCTTTAAGGTGCAGAACTTCTCATTTGTAGGTTATTATTAGCAAAGACTCGCTTTTCTGGCTTATGCGCTTGGACAAGACGGACGGTCAGAAATAGGTTTTGTGTCCACACCTGTCACACACGCTATCTGACGCGTTGATGTCAGACATGCAGGCCGTAGCCTTGTTACGAGTAGTTTGCCAGCGTTTTGGGTTTTTGCTCCCGTTCTTGCCGAACTGAGCGCGGAACACATCAATAACGACTGTGACAAATCCCGAAACAAACAGTCACTGGGTTTGTCGATCGTATGGATATTTCTCGCACTAATGATGCGCGGTGTTGAAGTACTGCCATCGTTTGGGGCTGATGCACCGCGGGTAATGGCATAATGAGACGAGCATGGGATTCGCCAGCGACAAGTCTTCTTCCCCGGACTTGGCTCCGCCCGTGTCTGTCAGCCTGGCAGCGTTTCAGTTCCCCCCCGTCCGTCTCTTGTGCGGGTCTGCTTTTGATTTCTTCTCCCAGAGGTGTTTATAAAAAGCAACTCCGTTGTTAGTGACAATCATCCGCTCTGGCCCTTTTGAGCAGAAAGTTTGATTGAATCGCGCAGCTGTCAGTTAATACGGTAAAGCGGCAGGCGCTCCTGTGAGGCCCGGTCCTGATCAAGCACCTCAGAGATGTCCCCGAGATCTCTCCGCTTTCTCCTTCCCCCGTTATGTCTAATTCCTCGATACAAATTGCGGCGTTTCGGTTCTCCCAGCGGGCCCTATTACTGCCTGTGGGGTATTAAAGATCATTAATAGTGCTGTCAGAGAAAGACGGGAAGAACAGGAGTGGGGGGGGGGTTGGGGAGGGTGAAGCGGCAGCGGGTTGCTTCGCTTCTCATAAACGGAAAATTAATACATCTGCTTCATTAATGCCGCCTCGTGTTTGATGTTTGTTCGCCGGCAACTTTAATGATCTAGGTTTGAGCCGACGGGGCGCTAGACTAAATTTGATTCCTCCAATTAAGCAGTCAGTCTTCTTTTCTTTTGGGAAATGGGTTTGACAAGAAAAAGCGCCGGCTAATTACGCACTCCAAACCATTTGGGTTACGTGGCATTCGCTCTGGCTTTTCGATTACTCTCACTCCGCTTTTGTTCTTGACGCGTCTCAGCACGTTCGCCGACGTTGCCTTACTTGAAGTTCTTTTTCCATGACTAAACCTCCGCAAATCTTGTAACCGGTCCGGTGGTGTTGCGCGAAGCGGCTCGGGGCGGGCACGCGCTCGCTTAGCGCGGAAACGGCTCGAGTTTTAGCATCGCGCATAAATGCAAAGCATCCAGCTGTAGCTTACGACAGCGAGATGGATTTTAATGTTGCGGGCCGTAGCGCGGCCCTTTGAGAACACCCCCGCCTTTGACGGACAGGTTGAGGCTCAGCCGACCTATGGCCAAGAACCGTTCGCATGTCGGCGTTTCTTTTCCCTCTCTTCACAAACGTGGTCAACCCGTGGCAATAGTAAAGGAAGGTCGTGGAGTAGAAGGCCCCGCAAGTGATAGGCAACGGCGTTAATGAACCTGTACGTTTAATTTTGATTGCAGTTATTAGTGTGGTGTAAAATATTTACTGACTTGACTGGTTTCAGTGCGGTCCAATTAAAACCACATGCCGTGTCTTACTATTGTTCGGCCGTTAAAAGAGCTCTCCGGCAAATATGGCTTATCCTTTTATTGCTTAGGCTGTTAAAAACACAGCTGTAGTAACGTGCTCATGAATCCAATTGATGTCCTGACCTACATTATGCAAGTAGGTCTTTGGAAAACAGTCTGCTGTCCAACATTTTGGGATCATTTCCATTCTAAGGCTACCGATGAGCCCACCGAGCGCTCTTCTCGGTCGGGTCGCTGTTTTTAGTCCCCTCGGACAAAACTAGGTTTATTCTGCTGTTTTCGCAGCCGCGATCGCACGTCGACCGCCGACGACTGCCACCTTCGGAACCAACGGCGATCGGCGTATAGCGGTCGCCGCGTTTGTAGTTTTTTTGTGCGGTTGTGTTTTGAAGCTCTTCGCGTCAACGCAATACGGACTGGCTACCGTGACCATAGTAGCGGTCAGTGTTGTAAGTCGACGTTTGATCGGAGGGGTTATGAAAGTATTTCACCAAGGTGGAAAAGTTGCTTGTGACTTATTGCTGCGTTTAAAATGCACGCAATACTGTCTGATGGCCATTGTTTTGAATTCTCCTCTGTAGCCGCGACAATGCAGGGGGACTATGGGTCGCTCCCTGGGTAATGCATGTTGTTTAAAAGGAAAAGCTAGGAGACAAAGTGTGGCATAACTGACATCCGTTACCGATGTCAACTTTTCCCTTTAAATGGGAGCAAAGAGGAAAGTTGGCTGGCGGGCACGCTGAGGGTGGAAAACCAGATCGGCGCGCGAGCAAGCCACCGCGCGTTTCTTCTTTGTGAAGAGCGTCTGGCCCCGGGCACTCGGGCTTGCTAAAAAAACAGGCTCTTTTTTCTCGCTTTGAAATCGCGAGGTGAGATCAACTCGGGACGGAAAGATCAACGGGCAAGAAAGCGGACGGATGGCGCGTGCAGCGGGCCCAGGGCGATTTCTTTTGATCGGCGGGAGGGCGCATCGCCTCCCGCCGGCGTCGCGCGGCGCCATCTGCTAGGACCTGTTGGCTTGTTTGTTTTCCAAAGCAAACAGCAAATCACTCCTTTCCCGTTGCCGCTTTTTACCATATGCCGCTGCCCGCGTATCAGAGCGCGCCATGTATATTAATGAAGTTAATCAAAGGCCCGCACGCAAGCACATCTGCCGGGGGAATTTTCATAGGACGCACCTGCTCATCCATTCATCAAGTCCTAGAGCTCCCCCGTCACCATAGCTACCTTCCGCGAGGTGAAAGAGTCACGAACGGCATCGCGCGTGGAGACGAAGGCACTATCTGGGCAAACGACTTCACGGGTTCCCTTTCTTTCCGATCGGTGGCGATGGAAACGCACCGCTTTCCCTCCTTTGCGCTCGATATCCTCTTTCCCACGCCGCCGCTGCTGACAAAGATCCGTGCCCGTTGCCACTTTGACGAGGGTACCGACGTGGATACGGCGGCCTCCTTGAAACGAAGCTCCAGTCGCCTTCCTGGCACTTACTTTTATGACGCACACATTTCCACTTGGGTCTTGAACGAACGCGACGCGGAAAAGCCGGCGGGAAAAAATCCACCGACTCGACCCGCGACTTAAAAAACAGGTCCACGAAGAATATCCGCCCGGAAGCTCGGCCGGAAGCGCCTTTGCGCTGCCGTCCTCCCTTCCTCTTATTCGTCTTTGATGGAAGGTTTGGGGCGCACGGAGGAACCGAAGTATAGCCGGGGCATAGCTCGGACGTTGAAATGTCTTGAAGCCAGAGGCCGTGCCGTCCGTTCTTCCCGCAAGGATTTTAGAAAGAAGAAGCGCGACAGCGTTTGCGAGGCCACCGTGATGCGATCCCACGCCTGTAAGTGGACCGGCGGCTCCTCCTCCAGTCAGATGAAGGATTGGCAGGGTTCCAAGATGATATTTCGCCTCCCGCCGCGCCTCCGGAAAAAATAACAAACGGTTCTCCTCCCGCCGCCGCGGTTGGCTCCGGGCGCAAGCGTAGCCGACGGCAACGCCTGAATCGAGCACAGGAAAGTGAGATGCGGTACCCCCGCTCGGACGGGGATGCGCGCGTCCTCTGCGCGGGCCGCGCGATGCAGTCTGGGTGGGAGCCGCCAACCTTTCGTTAACTTGACCCCGGCCGGCGCTTCTACTTTGCCGCTACGAGACGCTCGTCCGCAGCCCCCCCCCATCTCGCCCGCAGCTCCCCCCATCTCGCCCGAGACAGGGCGGATGAAGCCTTTCCTCGCTCAAAGTCAAATCATATAGTTGGCGCTTGGCAAGTACGGCGGCTTGACAAGTACGGCAGCTTGACAAGTACGGCAGCTTGACAAGTACGGCAGCTTGACAGCGATCAGTCACTTAAGATTACATCGCCGGCGCGTCGCATTAGGCGTCTATTAATCCGTCCCGTCTTGTCCGATCGTTGGCTTGAAGGGACTTCCCGGGCCCGGCTTACTGACGCCACTTCCGGAAATGTTTGGATGTTGAAAGGAAAAGGGAAGACATGCGGACTGGGTTTCTCAGCCAGCAGGCCAGTTGGTAGGGGGGGCATGTTTGGAATGACTGTTTTGGCGCAATGTTGATTCGGTAGCTTGTTTGATGAATGAAGACACGTTGTCAGTCAGCAACGTATATATATATATGTGTGTGTGTGTGTGTGTCAGAAGGAGGTAGATATTATCACATTACCTTTCACCGAGCACCGTCACCCCGGCGTTGGCCTTTGACACCTTTTCCAGCTTTGACAGCCTGCTCGTCTGCCGCCTGGCCATATTGCCACAGGGAGGGGGGGGGTCAACATGGTCATTCATCTTCAATGATGAAATCTATGGTCAAAGGTCAAGATGAGCCTGTCTGGTAAATAATAACACTGATAAGATGATGACACTTAATCTGCTCCTCATCATTAAATGACCACCACTTTGAAAATGGCACGCGGCGTGACAAGAAGGGGTGCTCTTAAGTGGTGACGACAAGCCAGCATTCTTACTCGGTCACGCTTATGGACGGTCTTCCGACTTAATATGCATGTTTTTGGAGGGTTCGGGTTAGGGTTGATAGCGTGTTTCGTGTCGGAAGCCCGTTTTTGCAGAACCTTGCATTTAGTGTCGTAAGCCGGGACCGGCAACCTGAAGCCAACCGCTTCAAACGCGAAAGACACCTATCCATAACGCGCCAAGCTTTGGTTTGAAGCACGATTTCACGTTTTATGTGAGCGTACTCTTTCAGGAAATGCAACTTGAGGGTGGCTCGGGTTAATCGAAGCATCCGCATGGTCCGCAGCAGCCCGTATGACAAAAGCACGGTGCTTTAGCTACGATCACCCCGAAGGCCGCCGCGTCTCCTGTCCACGTCTTCCCCGCGTCGCACATACTCGCGCCCAGCCCGCACTTCCCGGCTTCGACACGCCGAGCGGAACAATAACCGCGCGCCGGCCGACGCCCGATCCGTGGATTTGACCCACTGAGCCCAAGACGCATTGTTACGGCCCGTTTACGTCGTGCACGTCGACTAACGTCTTCGCGAGGCCCTTCGGCCGGCTTGGGATAGGATCGGGGGCACGCCGCCGACTTCCTCCTCCGTAAATAGCTCACCCTCGCCGAAGACGAGGCGATCGCGTAGGCCGACGCCGGAGACGAAGAGGAGGTATGGGCGCATTTGTATTCCGCCCGCCGTTCCAGAGATTAGCGGGGCATCAGAGAGCAAATACGAGTCTGACGGCTCCCATAATGAAAGAATCAAGACGCGTTATGAAATAAGTGGAAGTGACCAACGAAGGGAGGCGCGGCGCTAGCCGCTTTGAATTCCAATTACGGAGACGGAAGCGAGCAAGGTGCCTTTTGACGTCTCCCGGGATGTCACGGGATGCTCCCGGCGCGCTCCGGTACAGAGGCCGAGACCGGCGTAAAGGTCGCCGCGGCGGAGGAGTCGGGGGGGCCCCTCTCTTGCGTCGCCGTGACCGGGCGAGAGAGCCGGCCCTCGAAATCAACACCGGCTATTCGTCTTTCCGCTTTCTTCCCCGACCCCGAGGCATGAAAAGGGGCGGCGCCGGCCACGTCGAGGGGAGTGGATTAGCTCATGAAGGGAAATCGATTAGAGCGTCACGGTAGACTGTGAACATTTATCCATTTGGCTTGACCGCTATTGGATTTTCATGACGGGCTTTGACCGTTCAGACCGAGAGATCAGAGTTAATGGCGATTGTTCTGCGCTCCTTTATCCGCCCTGTTCAATGGGAGACACTTCATCAAAGCCCAGAGAGCCCCGCGGCCTATTGATAGATGGGCTTTGTGTGCGGTTGGAGGGAAGAAAAAAAAAAAAGATGAGGTATGGGGGTCGAAGGCTAAGGGGAGAAACGGGGGCTGGAAGGGGGGTGTCGCAGATGTCCGGGCCTTTGAAAGCAAATTAAACAAGTAGCTCATTAGCCGACGCTCCGGTGCTCCCCGGAGGGGGCCGATGAGCCGGGCTTTTTAACGAGCTGGGAACTCAGACGGTGCCAAAGTTTAGCCCGGCCTCGCCTTTCTCTTTGACGCCGCCGGGAAGAGCCCCCCCCCCCTTGCCCCCTTTCCCCACCTTAGCTGGGCCCTCCCGCTCCATTGAGGCGCCGCGCCGACTCCCCGCCTTTCAGCTCCGGAGAGGGGGATAATGCTGTTTTTGTAGCACATATCCAGAGGAATTATGCGCGCTAATTTGATTAGGGGGAGATTTGATTAACTGGAAAATGAGGGCTTTGCTTAGACTTTCGCACGCTTAATTTATCCCTCGCAAAGCAGACGCAACATTGTGCCGTGAAGCTCGGAAGGCGTACGAGAAGCCCGTTCACCGGCGAGACGGCCCTTTCGGACTCGACAATATCTCGGACCGCCGCCGTTCGAATGAATCGGTTTCAACCCCCACCCGGATACAAACTGCGTTTGCCGTTAACGAGTGAGATTAACGTAGCGCCGAACGGGGACCGTTGTTGCGGAAGGATTTGGCGCTTCCTCGACAGCCGACGTCAATCAAAGCTGCGGGCGCAGCGTTAGCCGTCACGCCGCTATTTTCCTTCGTGAGCGCGGCGCAAAGGTTGACGTCCCCGTGCGAAGCGCAGAAGCCGTCGGTCCGGCCCCGCTTGGAATTCCTTGAATGGTTTTCGTTTGCTTCTCCGTGATCTCTTTGTACATTGCGGAATGGCCGCGGGGACCGAAAGCGCCGAACGCTTTGCTTTTTCCTCCTTTTAACATGCGGCCGCGAAGGTCATATTACTGTGCGGCGATGATTACATTTGAATGAAAAGAGACTTCTTCTGGGAGAGCCACGGGCAGGCTTGATCTTTTTTTCTGATCTAAAATCCTACGCCGAGTGACCTTCCCATCTGTCGGCTACAAGCGCGGCTGGCGCTTCACTATCTTAAATAAATAGCTCTTTTATTTGACGCGGGGATTGCCCGATTAGCTTTTTAATAAGAGCTTAGCCCTTCTCCCGCGCGACGTCCCGGTCCCGGTTGGCCGGCGCCAGCCTTCGGCGCCAAGCGAAGGTCCCCGTTCGAGCCGCTCGTTTTCGCCGTTCCTCCTATTGCCGGTTACGAAGCTTGAGCCGAGAGCCCGTACGAGAGAAGGATGGCGAAGTGACAGAAGTACGCGGAAAGAAAAGCGGAAACTCAGACGGACGAGCCATCCGCTGTTGGAAGTCACTCTGTCTTCACCATCTGTTCCCCCGCTTTAATTAAATCTACAGAGATGATTTTTTTTTTTCCCCGTCTCTTTCGTGCCACCCGCGTCAAACTTTTTTTTTCTTCGTCGCACTCTCGCGCGCCGTACTGGATCGCAGGCGGGACGATGCCAACGTCCGCTCATCTCCCGCCTTGCTGCCAGCCGCTAACGGCAGTGAGCCAGAGCGGCGTTAATGAGGCGTATCCCAGAAAGGCCGAGGCCCGTCGCCGCCAGTCACTGCGCTCTTTATCTTCTTCAATATTTCCACAGCTATATACCAGCGCAAGAGTAAGAAATACAAGCTGACCTTATTCACATCTTTCACTTTCGTTTTAGTCCGCAGTTGAGGAGGAGAGATTTTGCACCGAGTCGCCCAGGTAAACGGCAACGTTTCATTTACCACTTGCGAGCCTTTGCTGTAGGATATGCCCAAGTGGCAAAAATACGTGCACGCAGCCAGACATTCTGCATCCCACGGCCGGAACCTTTGTTATGATTACTGCGTTCCCACGGCGACCCATTTGTCTCCCAATTACAGTGTCAAAAAGAGGCATGGCCGTTATTTCACTTTCGATATATAGCGACGCTTCGGCCTAGGGCGTCGTCCGACGATACCGTTCTGAAACGATCTCAACGGGAACAAAGTCAGAAACCGTAACCGTAAGTAGAAGCGAATGCAAAATTCGACATCGGAATGGGCGTGCTGTGTCCAGGCACGGCTAGATAGAAGAGCAGGAGCAAAGTCTGGGGTCGACTGGCGGGGGGAGCACCCTAACTAGTATCTTTGTACGTTGCTCTGTAGTCGGATGCCGTTCTGATATCAGGGTTAGGCTTTTTGCTGCGCGAGACTTACTCTTTTTTCGGTGTCCTATTCAAACTGAATGACTGACAACAACTTATGCGTGCGGTCCCGGCCCTCCCTTGCGTCCGAAGGAGCTGAGACGTAAAGCCCCCGCGCGCCGCCTTTCCAACATCGCCGCTCACCGATTGGAGACTTTTGCCCGGCGGAAGGCGCGCATGTGTATGCGCCATCCCCTCCATCCCCTCCATCCCCTCCATCCCCTCCATCCCCTCCATCCCCTCCGCAAATGAGTTCCAGCCGGGCGGGGCGGGTGGGGGCTTTTTACTCGGAGGCGAGGCTGAGCACAAGCCGCAGCCAGAACAGGTTGAATTTCAAAGGGGGCTTATCAGAGGAATTAGGCGAGCCTTCGGAGTTTGAGCGTCGCCTAATTCCCGCTGACCTTTCCCCGGCTCGGCTTTGACTTTCCGCGGCGATCGGCAAGCGCTCTAACAAGCTTTTCCGTCTGCGTGGCCGGGGATTAGCGCGGAGCGGCCTGGCCCTCCCCCGCGCTCGCAAGAAGCCATCCGCGCTGGAGAGAGAGCGCAGGAGAGACAGGCGCAAGAAGGGCGATAGCCCGAAGGGCCGTCGTCACGCCTGTCTGCGCGTTGGCCGGGATCGCGGCCGTTCCCGTTCCTTCCGCCGTTTGCGAGCGCCGGGCACCGGCGCCGCCGTTTGAAATGTTTTGACTTTTTGCCAGAGGAAAGTTTGCTTTTCCCCCTCCCCCGGATATTCTCCCCATATCGGATTCGCTTTCTCTTGGGCTCGCAAGCCGGGATTATTATTTGCAGGAACGTCACGGCGCGCCGACCGAGGTAAGGCTTATTTCGCCGACGCGCTTACCTGCCGGTTTTCATCCCCGCTGCAAACGAGACGTTATGTCATCTGATTACAGCCGTTCCGCGTCGGCAGACGATCTTTGTTCGGGGACCCCTGCCGTTTTAGGAATTGCGCTGATTGCATTTAATCAGAGCGCTTCTGAATTCATTATAGTAAGAGGAAACGTCACATCAGGTGTGATTAGAAGGTCGGCGCCTCCTCTCCCGACCGTTCGGGGTTTTGAATTGTTCGCGGTGTTGCGATGGCAAATGCTGCCTCCGTGACTGAGGTAGGGTCATACTCGCGTCCGGGTGCGTCCCCCTTCATTTTTAATATTATGCATCGCCGAGTGTCATTGCGTCCCTTCCGGATTCATATTCTAGATCGCCAAGTACGGAGCTATGCAAAACGAATCCGTTCGGGGGTTGGGATCGTGAGGCGAATCGAAACCCTTGCTAATTAGCGAATGCGTATTAAACCCCAGGTAAAAACATCAAAATTGGATAGACGTATTCAAAATCGGGAACAAAATAGTATAGAAAGTGCTACTTGTATGTAATATACAATTAAATAACATCATAGTTCCAAAATATAGAAAGGAGAAATGACACTTTATTCCTTTGAGTGGCATTGACTTGAGCCACTTAGGGCCGCATTCCCTAGCGAGGGTAGTCTCGCCTCGCCTAGCCTCGCCTCGCCTAGCCTAGCCTAGCCTAGCCTAGCCTAGCCTTCTTCGTATTTCTAGATTAGCTCCGGCTTGGTTCCATACTAATCGTCTTCTTACTTCTTCCTTTAACGTCACGGGCAATCTTGGGACCCATGACTAACCATGCAAGTTTGAATTAAGCACTAAAATGCACAATAAATACAATCATGTGGGCACTCGCACTAGAATGAAGTCTTCAGCATCTTAGTGACACCGCGCGTGACGCCAACCAATAGCAGACCGGCGTCATAGTGACGCGTTGCAGCGCAGGCAGTTTGACGCGACCAGAAAATAAGAGCTAAAAACGCCTGAAAACAACGTAAACACAGCCACCCCCACAGGTCATGAGGGTTGCCGATGTCGCAAAGCGGGAAAAATGCCGCAAAGAGGGGACGAAAAATGTCGCAGTCCGCCGCGTATTTCCACGGTAAGAAGACAGTTTCATCTCGCTGACCTTTGTTACGTTTGCGCTAACCGTTGTCTTGGAACTGTACTAGCTAGTTGCGGAAGCTAGCATCCGGAAAAATGCCTGAGAGCTGCCGGCCGGCTGTATTAAAAACTTCAGCATCCCGAAATGTCTGAAAACCACGACTGAAGATTCGCGCGCACGTTCCTACGCTCTTCCGCTTTGCGTCAAAATATAAAAATGCTCATAACCTAGGTTTTTGCTGTCATGTTGTCAAGCTAAAAGTGACGGCGATATCGGAGTAACTAGTCCGTCTCATTTTCTTAGCGGAAAAACATGCTAGTGTTGCATGTTTGCAACAATTGCGGGGTTTTTTGTTTTAAATTGCTATCTTTTTAGCTAATGTCCACGGGCTGGCTGCCGCATCATCGTTTTCATCGCGCGGAAGTGGTCGGGCTGGCCTCCGTCTCTCTCTCCCTCCGTCTCTCTCCCTCTGTCCCTCTCCCTGTCTCTCTCTCATCTCTGCCGCATTATCATAAAAAGTAATTTAGGACTGATTGATGCAAATGGCCCTCTGTTCTTTTCTATCATTAAGGGGCCCTTTGCTACGGCCACGGGCGGTGATTAAAGCTGTCGTTTTCAGTTTCTCATTAAAGGGGAGCGGCGGGCCATGGGAGGAATTCATGGAGGGTTAGAGAGGGGGAATATAAAAGAAGGAAGAATGGGCCGTTTTCATCTTCCGGCAGCGCTGTTAAGAGGAGCTACTATTCTTAAAAAAATGTTTTCCTAATTATTGTACTCCCCCAAGCCTTTCTATGTCTGACTAAGAAAATCCGCGGTCACGATGCGTTGAAGTACTATCTTTTACCATTCCCCGAATGCCTTTTAGGCTGCCAATTGGCTCGCTTGTGAAAAATAGGAGCAATAGCAAGCGACGGAGTTCAAATCAAAGTCACTTGTCTGGCAAACTTTGCAAATTCGCACGATCTGCTCAGTTTGAACTTGACTTGAAGTGCGCGTACGATATGACTGATTCCGCGTTTGTCGCGAGCGAGCGGATGGAACTACTCGTTACCTCCTGTCGGAACTTGCCCACGCTAACCGTTTGGCGATCGCGATTGGCGTTGGCGTGCCGGCGGTTACGTTTAAGGTCAACGAACGCTAACCGGCAGTTGCTTCACACGTACGTATTGTTCGATTGCATTGCGTACGGAATAGTGTCCTTAGTGGCTATCGTGAGAACATAATATAATGCTGCGGCCTCTCCCAATTCCAGTTCCGCTTGAAAAAAAAGGAATATCGTTCATATCGTTCGATTTGTCTGCCTTTAGTCAGACTATCAAGTCAGCTTACCCGAATTGGTCAACTTTTGTTTCCGCCGCTAGTTATGAGTACACAATTGTGGTGGGTGGTTTTTGCCATACCAGTCGACACCAGCAACACCGGCCAGCGCATTAGTGTTGAGACGCACACGCACTTGAACATGAAAGCGGGCATCGGGCTAGCGCTCGCCCTCAGGAAGCGCATCTACTCCGTCGGGGCTCCCTTGGCCGCGAGGCGGTGAGACGCGAACCTCCGGCTGCGTTCTGCTCTGCGGGGGCCAACGATAGCGCGGAGTCCTGGGGTCCCGCGCTAATGGCCTGGGGAGTCCTTACCGTGATTGTGCCCAGCGGGCCTTACGCACATCTCTCAAAAATACACAGAAACGTCACCGGGCTCCAGCACGCGCACCGTAGCTACCGCTAGCCCCCGTAATCCTTGGGGCCAATTCAAGGCATGATGCTGGATTGTAGCGCAGGGCTACAGGGATCAGTGAATACAACGTCTAGTAGTATGAGCTGGAATTGTTCCCTCTTTGACCAGCGAGGGCTGTGAATTTGGAGATGGTAAAGCGCTTCCATTATGCTGTTGTATTTCGGTACTCTCGACAATAGAAACGGGCCTCAAGGGGAACTTTACTGAAAGTTGAGATCCTGGCTCCTGACATCTGAGAGGAATGCTTCTGCTCTCTTGCATCTGCTCCTAGTTTGCTCACATTACATTCAACAATGTCCTAAGCCAGGGACGTCCCCCCCCCCCCCCCCCCCCCCCCCCCCCCACCACCAAGGGTAGTATTCAGAAAAATCGCGGGAAGCAGCTTTGATATTTCTCACCTTTGGTTTATGAAATAAGACGAAGCCTATGGCGGCGACCCGCGCGGTGCGTTCTGAGACTCGGGTCCGTCAAGGTGTGGCTCGTCTTTGCTTGCGGTGTTATTTTCCTCGGTGCGTTTGAGTCCCGTCACCACCCAAAACGGAGGCCCTCGCGTGACAAAAACAGAGCAAAAGTGACGGACGATCCGCAGGGAGACCTTTTGCGGTATGCGTCCTTAGCGAATAGTTGCGGGATAAAAGGCATTTCCTTGCTTCCCTGCGGGCGCCGGGAGAAATTCCAATCAATGTTGAAGTAAGATTTCTCGCCGCTCAGCTACGGATGTGAATGGCGGCCGCCTACTCGCTGCCATCTTGATGGATGTTGCGAAAAACAGGACCTGAACAAAATGTCTCTCTTTTTTTTTTTTCAACCCATGAATGTACTGCGCCGTAGTGAACACGCAATGAGGCAAATTCCCGCATGGCAGCGTGCCAAATGGGCTCGCTCGGTTTCTTCTCCGCCCTTTTGTTTGACTAGGAATACAACGTATCGCGCGTATGGACGGAAGCGACTCGAATTGCTCTTTCGGTGTAGATGAAGCGCACGTATAGGAAAACTACGCGAGTATTGTCTGTTCTGGAGTTAATGGTGCAATTAATTCTGTTCTGTCTGTTCAGGAGAGCAGACTAAGGAAAAATTGATTTGTTTTGTCGCTCTCTTAACTGGTTATGGGGGGAATCGATTGCTTTTCCTTGTTGTCTCATTAGCTCTCAGTCATGAGTGTATCTGACGCTCGGAAGAGTGAGCGGCAGCGGCTTTTTTATTCACACGGTGAATATTTATAAAAGAGAAAACGCAGGGACAGATTCACGAATAACCTCCACGAGGGCCGTGCGATGATTTGGAAAATATTGGGTCAAAAACAATGAATACTGACTCAAAATCTGATTTCATGTCAATTTAACATTCATAGCTTATGCACGATTTGCGCAAAGTGATTTTCTCCACTTTTAGTCGTAAAAAGTTCATATCTTCCGTTACAATTAACACCTTTAAAAACGGCTGGTCATGACAGTTGTCGATGCTGAAAACCGAAATTCGGGGACGTCGTAAAGCGGGGGTCCGCTGCGCTTCTCTAGTTTGTTTTCTTCCGAATACTTTTGAGTCTGAAGTCTTAAATAGTTCACGATACACAAAATGGTGTACTGTTTACTGCCGTTTACTGCTAAAGACGGCTGAACAAGCGGACCGTCCCTTTAAACGCCACAACGTAGTCGTCGGTATCTGTAGTAATCTGTCATTCTACAATTTTTGCAAAGTCTCAATTTCACCATTTAGCTCATTCTCAAAAACGAAGACAATCAACGGAAGCCCCGATAGCGCCTGAGGCGTGTCGCGGCACGCCGCCGCCCGCGGCGGTCTCCCGACTCCCGATGCGGCCAATGGCGTCACGGCTCGGTAGACGACGCCCGCGAGGCCTCTCGGGATGGCCGTCTCCCGACAGCCGGCGTCCCAAAAGACGGCTGGGGAATAAATTACGGCGGAGGGAGGGGGAGCCGCCCTCCGGCCCTCCCGAAGGACAGGAGCAGTCGGCGCTCAACCCCATCTTTGGCGAGCGTTCAAAGCCAGGATTGAACCTCTGGGGCATGCCCAGTAATCTTTCCTTTGTGCTCACGCAGATCGTCGTCCGAGCAATAATCGAAGTTCATCAACTTTGCGAGACCTCCGACTTCATCCGGCGTTAGGTTGCGGTGTTGCTTCCGGGGCTATTTTTCGTGTATTTTTTTCATCCTTCACATTTGTACTTGCCGGTTGGATGGGATCCAAGCAAAAAAGAGAGGCATTGAAAATGAGCAAGAAAGAGGGTGGCTTAGCTTGTTCATTCCCCGGCTGAAACGCACGGGCCTCAGGTGGCGCTTCTTAACCTCAGCCTGTTCAGTCTGATAAGAATGTTTCTTTGTTGTCGGCTCCGGAGTAATGCAGACCGGCTAAAGGCTGTTCAAGCAAAGCTCTGCTTTATCCTTGTTAATCATGTGATTTAATCACCCCGTGGTCTGAGACCGCTGACACTTTTATACTCTATTATAATGGAGCAGGATCCCAGGGGTCGAAAGCTTTCCGAAGAAAGACTCCACCAAAATATCTCGGGGAAATATTTCACCTTGGACTAAGATGTCGCGTCGACATGAACCTGAATCTTTCTCAATTGGGGGTCGCGGTCGTGGATGGTAGTTTTTTCTTTGCCTTATTATTCCCAAAGATAACCCGTTACGGATTGTGTCAGGCGAAATGTCGGTGAGCCGTATACGCCCTCTTCCTTGGAGGGAAAAAAAATCAATCATCATACCTACGCGATCCTATTTGTACGTGACACAGGCCATTTGCCGTT
Source organism: Hippichthys cyanospilos (assembly GCF_059441005.1). Taxonomy (NCBI): domain Eukaryota; kingdom Metazoa; phylum Chordata; class Actinopteri; order Syngnathiformes; family Syngnathidae; genus Hippichthys; species Hippichthys cyanospilos. The sequence goes on along the minus strand of NC_142386.1, from coordinate 125,379 downwards.
TCAACAATATTCCATAAGTAAACCGAAGAAATGAGCAGGCCGCCTGTTAGCCGCGACGAGGTGGATAACTCCCTGTTCTTCTTTTCGTCCCGATGAGCGGGCTAGGAAGGTTCCGCGCTCGACTCTCTAATTCCAACACAGCCGCTCTAAATTGTTTACAGCGACAGGTTATATTCTCAATAATACGTGCGCTTTTTCGGAAATTCCCAACTTTCCTTCCTTTCGGGAAGCTTCAAACGGTATCCTGAGACCGCTTTTAATTAAAGCCGGCTTACTACTAAATAAATGTATTCGTAAGCAGGCAAATAGGATCGGCCCCAAGGTGGCGTACCAAGACAACAAATGAAGCCACATGTCAAGACGGTCTTTGCACATGGGCCTTTTCTGATTAAGTGCAGTGTCAGTTAAAGCGCTGCTTTGGTATGCCAGGTCCACGTCGCGCTCACCGAATATAGTTTTCGTTTTTGATTGGAAACGATCCTGAACTTGCGATATTGAAGGGGGGTACCTCCGTAGCCCCCACTGAAACACTGCGCGCGTCCGTCCGCGTCCGTGCAGAGAATGACGGCGCAAAGTGGTTGAGGCGGAGACGAATGTTTTTACTCGCTAGACATTTTTTCCCAGTTCTACCGGGGACGCACTTATCTCGAGCGGAAACCGTCCGCGGCCTCGGTCCGGTCTGGCGAAACTGTTTCCGCGGGAATTTGCCGTCGCCCGCTTCCAGCTGTTTGTATGTACGTCAAGCTCCCAGCTGTGGGCGATTAGCGCTCCGGACCGCGGTCGGACCCTTGCCGACAGCCTTTTTGATTAGCAATCATCCTGCAAAAGAGCGAGGGAAAAGGCAGACTCCTCGGAGAACATAGTTCCAAACCTTTTTTTCGCCGACTGCTTTTCTGTTAGGGCAGACAAAGGTCGCTCTGGTTCACGGCGCAGCACTTGGCTTCGATTCTCTCATGCCGTCCAGATGTTAGGATCAGCAAAGGCCCATATGGTTCCATTTACTCTCTGGGGGAGGAAAATAAATGGTTTGTTTTTCTATTGTGGTCTCGCTCATTACGCACTTATAAAAGTGGCTTTTGAAGATTAAAAACTTGTGCCTGCGCTGAGCCAGATTTAAGCTGGCATGTTAGCATGGAATGTGCGCTTTTTCCTTTTGAGCTCACCGTATTTTCCAGGGTTCAGTTTTCCACTAACAAGAACAGCGATTAGTATGAGGCACTGCGGTAGCACATGGCCCAATCGTTCCGGGCGTAGTTTTAGCCGTTTCCCGCTTCGCTTGTGCGTATCTAACCTTTGGACGTGCTCGGGGGCCGAAGCTCCTGATCCTCGGCACGGAGAAAAGGATATTGGTTTTGAAGCCGCAGTGGGTCGGCAGGCTTTAGTGTCTTAGTTGCTCCGCTCCTGCCGAATGGAGATGGCGTCTTTGAAATGTTGCCTTTCCTCCTTCAAACTTTCCATTACAAAGATCAGATCCGAAGCAGCCCTCGGCGCGCTTTGCTGAGCCCGCCGACCCCACTCGGTTTATGGCCCGGGACGTCAGCGGAAGCGGACCAACGCGTCGGCTTCGCGTTTCGAAACGGCCAGTTGAACGTTTGCGTTTGACCGCAAACAACCGTGTTTTGCTCAGCGCCGGTCCGGCCAAATGACCCGTGCCCCCGCAGTTCCTCTGAGCACTCGGTAGTTGCGTTGGCTTGCGGGCCTTCCCATCCATCCCTGCTTTGACCTTGCGAGGGTCAGTTGTCCGTCGGTGGGTGTCAGGCCCATAAGGAAGCCCGGGTGGCTCCTCTCGCCGCCGGGAGGGGCAAAATATGGGAAAGGAAAGGGCAAAATTGATCTGAGGACCTCCCGTCGGTCAGGGCCCCATCGAGAGCGCGTCCGCGACGGTTTGGTCCTTTCGTCTCGAAAGGCATTTCTGGAGAGCCGCACAAAAGGATGACGTGACGGCCTGTCTTTCTCTTCACTTGTTTTGGCTGTCTTGGGAACGTGAACGTTTCCTGGAGGCAATGCCGTGCGGATCGACGGTGTTTTGGGCAAAAATGATGACGCCCGGACCGCAAAACAACTCGGTGCCAAGGATGTTTCAAAATCGCAACGCTCTTATTTTTAGACGCTAGCTCTGGAGCGAATTGACTACGCTTTCCAATTAGAACAACTTGTCAAAAGCTCTGATTAATTGGCTTTGTTAGGAATAATCTCGGGCTCCGCGCTCGGCACTCGGGCTCGCATACCTCCGCTTACCGTCTGTCAAAACGGCGGCCAAACGTCAGAGCGGATCTCCGCTCGCGCCGGCAGCTTGTTCGGCGCCGTGTACAGACACTCCGGATCGCGTCCCGTCACAAAAGCCCGCGGTGAATTTGTTTCGAGGAAGTTGGAGCTCGGGTGAACGCGCCTGTCATTTACGGCGCTCCTCTGAGCGTTTCCTTCTAATCTCCAAAGAACTCTCGTCGCGCGTTACCAAAGGCGCCGACGGCATCTTCAACTTCCGAAGACCGCGCGAAGAGCGAGCGACGGCGCTGTCAAAATGAAACGGTGCCGTTCTTTTTGTACTTTCTCGGCTTCCTTACGATATATCATCGGCGAAAAGAAACGCTTTCATGGAAGGGCTTCGGTACAGCGGACGACAACGCAGGCGTCCATCCTCCTGTCCTTCCACAGAGGAGGTTGATGACAGATGCCGGCGATTCTAGCGACAAAAAAGGAGTTCTGCGAACATCCGTTTGGGTAATTGAAGGCCTCGGAACAGTACATTGACTTTCTGTTCACTCTTTATGGGCCAATTAGGGCTAATGCATTTCTACAGTCTTATCAGCGAGACGTCGATAACTATTGCTGTCGCCTGCTCCCTTTTGCGCGTTGACTTATCGGAACGGTCCCCCCCCCCCCCCCCCCCCGCCCGCCCGCACCTCTGTGTCGTCACACGCATTTCTGCAAATGTGCTTTGCCTTCGTGCCGGTATCAAGCAAAGCCACAAATGCGCGCGGCCGTACGTGTCTTTCTTTTCCTGGCTTAATTATCACTTCTCAGTGTTCGCGTCGAGCACAAATCATCAAGTCCCAAGGTGCCGTTCCAGCAATTAGGGACCCCGTCTCACCTCGCCTCTCCGCAGTCATTCGGTACGCATCCACTTTCCGGCGTAAACCCGAAAGCGCTAATCAAATCATTTCCGCTACGAGATATCGTCATCATAATTTCAATCCGCGGAATCGGCACAACATCCCTCCCCGGTTCTCACCTCTTCCCGCTAAACAATGCCACACTTAACATGGAATCCTTTGTTTGCCTTTGGGGTAACAGACTTTCAATTTACAAACGAGGAGACGGCAAGTTTGCTGAAAATGAGAAATGCAATAAATTCTCTTCAGCGACTCGTCATCAGAAGAGCCACCGCTAACCGACGTGGTAACCGGCGTTTGTTAGCTAACGCTAAACGCTATCTGGGACGACAGAACAACGGGGCCGGCGAAATCCGCGAGAGCTGGAGGCTGCCAATCGGTCACCCGACCTCAATGTATCATTTTTGGCCAAACGAATGTTTCCGCGCGCAGATGACGCTGTCACACGCGCGGTCCTATCATGAGTTTCTCGTTGTACGTGCAGCCGGTGCGAAGAGAAGGATGCGTGGAAGGGGACGGCTCGTCAGATCGGTCGCGTTCAGTTGCCGACTGCGGCCTGCGACTTCTCGCCTCCGGTCTATCTGCCGCCGCTCGAAACGGGAAGAGACAAAGCTTGAGCTTGGCACGTCCTTTCCAGCTCCGGCCCGGTTCTCGTCTTTTTCCTCGCCTTTTTCCTCGTCTTTTTCCTCTTAGTGCCGGCGAAGTGCTGTGAAGTGGTGCTCAGCGATGACACGGGGGAGCCATTTTCCCTGAGTGCTGGTCGCTTAGTAACGTAGATGTCATCGAATTCACATTAGGCCCTGCGGGATACGCTGAAAAGATCGCGGCAAACGCCACTGTATCGCCGTGTCTCGGCCGCTCTTTTTACTTCAGTTGAAAGCGTCTGAAGCGAACCCTTGCGCTTCGCTCGGCCCTTCGCATACAGTGCAATGCATAGAAGTGCAAAAAAGTAGAGACGCCGTTGCAGATTTTTACGTACAAGGACGAGCGGCATGCATGCATACCAAATAGCGTCATTCTTAGCAGAAAAGCGTTCACCGATCTGTGTGACGACGTGATAGTGAATGTCGCTCCGTGTTGGCTGAACAGCGCCACGTGTCTTCTTGAAAGCGCCACTTCTTAGGAGCCTTTCCCGTTCAGCCAGCAAAACAAACTCGGAGCAAGCGCCTGTATCCATCTCGGGCATCCCTCCCGCCGCCTCCTGTTAGGCGTCAGCCAAATCATCTCAGGTCAACGGTTAAATTGACACGGGCCGTCCATCGATCAGACGGAGAGGCAGAGGGTCGCGCCTCAGTGCCGGCGGGTCAAAGACGTGACGGGACCGGATCTGTTTTCCTCAACTCGGAACGCAAGGTTTAAGATCTTGTGCGGGTTGCGTGCGCAGGTGGAGCAACCGCGCGGTCAGAAAAGTCACAAAGATGCTTATTGCTGAACCGGGAGATATTATCTAAGGTGACCTCGACTCGGGGGGGGGGGGGGACAGGCTCAAACGAAAACTGCAAAACAGCTTCAAGGATGCACCGCCCGCATTATGCACAAACACAGGGCAAAACATTTAGCGCTTTGGTGTAAGAGCCGTGCCGAACATAAATCGGTACAATCGACAACAGTTATCACAAGTTTGCACGTCGCTAGGACTTTATGGTTGAATTCATTTCAATTACAGTTAGGGCCTGACGTGGAGTATTTTCAGGTCATCGCTGGATTTTGTTTAAAAAAAAAAAGACCATTTGAAAACTTGATTGATTTGGAAACTTAGGATGAATAAAATGGAATTAGTTTCCTCCCGACGCGCGCGTGTTTCGTACCGGGCCGAACGCGCACCGCGCGGTAGGAACGGTGACTATCGCCGCCTACGGCGCGGAGGAGTACTACATCAAGCGCGCGTGGTACGATAAAGCCGGTATAGGTCCCGATCATTTTCGTTTTGTTGAAGCCGTCCTTGTCGACAGATGGGCAGACGCCGAGGGAACGCTTTCATTTTCTCCTCATTACGGCAGGCACTGGAGAATCATCAAGCTTCAAAGCCGCTTGATTGCATGATCAGGCGTTTGCTGTAGCGCGCTCCTAATCTGAGGCACGCGACGGGAGAGCCGGACCGGCTTTAGCGCGTCGCCCTTCAAGGTGGAGGCGGAGCTCAAGTGCTCGGAAAGCAAATCTGGACTTTATTAACCCTCTTTTCTCATTGAATGGAATTGATTGATGGCTGCGCATTTGCGATTACACACTTGGTGAGATTGCGGTCAGTTAACTCATACGCTTCCTAGGTTGCTCACGTTGCAGGTGGGTGCCTTTCAAAGGTTGTGAAGAAAGAAAAAGGAGGTGATCTGACGGTTGAAAAATATGGAACACCCCGGTAAAAGCGCTCCCATCTGTTCTGCCTTTGTGCGTGTGTGTGGGTGTTGTGAAGCACAGCGGCATTTAATTATACTGACTAGACTTACTCCACATTTTCTCCTTCCCAAAAATGTCTTCTGAAATGAGGCTGAAGAAAAATGAAATGGAGACTCACCTCCGCATGCGCCGCCAGCACATTGCGTTTCCGATCGGCTAGATCACCCAAAGGATCGAGCGTATTCAATTTTTGTATTTCTTTCACGTTCCGAATCCATACATTTGCACATTGATGACCTGAAAATGAGCGCTTTTGGGACAGCGGTTCATTTGCGAGTGCCAGTTTCCGCTCGATTGGTGACAATTTCAACCGGATTCGGGCTATCTAGACACATCTAACAAAAAGCGTTTCAAAACCACCGCTGTCAAGGCATCCGTGTACTGGACACGTCCTGCCTAATTATGGGTTATTTTTAGCGCTCGGCATCCAGTGCAACCCGTCGAGACTGGAAGGGGGCTCCTCCCACCTGCGCTCCCTTCTGAAGGTTTCTTGTTTTCCCCGGATGGCCTTTTTGACTTTTTCCTTCCCCTTCTGGGAGCTTTGTTTACCTGTCGTGTATTTCAGATGTTCTCCATGACTTCTTTTTTGCACGTGAAGCACCGCTGTGATTCAGAGCTACACAAATAAACTTGACTTGACCAGGAGGCCAAAAATCACTGTCGATCCGCACCGGGTTTTCATTCCTGAACGCTTGCAAATGGGAATTATTTGATGGCCAAGTTAACATCGGGGACCCACCCGTACGACCGTCGATAGCCAGGGATGAACCAAAAATAACCACAGTAATATGAATGATACTTGTCAATAACGCCATATTATCCTTGAAGAAAAAATGTTGTTTCAGTCCCCGGAAAAGGTTCGCTATAAAACGCACAGTTCGGTTGAATTTTTGGCTATTGACGTACACAGCGTATTGGCGCGCGGCTTCATCTGCCATCAAGCTAACGTGTTTTCGGCAGCGCGGCGGTAAGATCGCGCGGCTTTCCGGCGGATGAATTGGTCGTGCTTAAAGATTCAATTTGGTGGGGCTAAACGCTACGCGTAGCGCTCAACCTGGTTAATATGAGGAGCCCGCTCAATTTTTCATGTCCTGGCGAAGCGTAGCCTTCAATTCATGTACTTTTAATCCTGAGAGTGCGAAATTGCTTTTTAATGTGGAGGAACAAGGTGTTTTTGGAGGAACTCTTGAAAAATGCATTAGACGCCATCCGGTCTTCTTGGCGGAAATGAACAAGGAAACAGGAGCGCAATAGAAGCCACGCCAATATGTTGTTTTGACACTTCCGTCGCCTCGGGGGGGGTCGCAGCTCCTGCGGGCGACGAGGTTGCGTGCGGATATGTACCGTATGCGTGGATATGTACTGTATGTGTTCCAGACCGTACAGAAGCGCGGCGGTGTGATTTAATCGTCCTTCCGGATATTTTTAGCGCGGATGTATATCCAGTTCGAGCATATGGCCCGGCGTAGGAAAAGGTGGCGACTGCAATCTCACATCCTCATGCCGGCGTTTCCCCGTGTGAATTCATGAACGGCGTCGGGTGCCGTTGCGCCCGGAGCGCAAGCGCAGCAGACGTCAAGCGTCGGTAGGCCTCTCCGGCCCGGCGGAGGGCAGCCTTTCAACGGGTCGGAGCCCGGGCTCCGTCGAGCGGGACTAAAAGGCACTTCTCTGATATCCGCGCTCAAAGCGTCAGTGAACTCTTTGCGGAGGACCGGCCAAGCGCCCGCCCGCCCGCCCGCCGTTGTCATATACTGTAACGATGCGGCCGGCCGGCGGAGCAAACTTATCAGCCGACAGCCCCCGCTCCTTTCGCCAAGAACTCCTTTCCGCGCGAGAGTCCACCTTAAGAGTTCTCTACTGTAAGTGTTGGAAATATTCCCACAATCAAGTTACTGAAGGGATCTCACCGGTTCCCCATACGCAGACTTTCTGTTGTGTCGTCGTTTCCCCTTGGTTGCCAAAGTCTTCCTACCTTCGCTTTTTGCCTCGGCGACAGCCTGAGCCAACAGGACTCCTCCTTCAGCCGGAGTGCCCCCCAACAGATTTGACTGCCACATCAGGCACCAACCACTTTAGGACTTACCACAGTAAGGACTCCACAAAAGATTGGATCGCCTGAGCTGCCATTTGCGCGCATAAAAATAATCCGAGCCCCCCTCTCCCCAAATACGAGACTTCTCGCAAGATTCCTTCAGGAGTAACGCGCAAATGCGTCCGGACGCGGCGCGTTCTCGCTGGATGAGCCTATCTGTTGACGGGGCGCAAATCCTCTTACAGGCTTTGCGCGTGCGGGTGGGTGTCCCAGATCATCTCGTTGTTGGCAAACATTACACGGACAACCAAGCTTATCAATGGTAGTTCACAAGGTGGCCCTGAGCCCCGGTGGCCTCGTGTGGCGCCCCGCTTTGACAGTCACGTAAACGATTACAAACCGAGCCGCTGTCCTAATAGGAGACATCGTCTATACTCTTGACTCGGTTGATTTCCTCCCAGCCCTCGTGCAGACATGATCCAGTAAAATGTATACATTATATATCGGGAGAGAGGGCGCACCATCTGCGACTCTGCGTCCACCGAACGAGTCTCTCGGTGAATGCGCCGCTGTCAGTCGGCCGACAATGTGCACATTTAGGAGCCGGAGTGCGACGGCGGTTCAGAGTTTGCGGTGGAATGTGTCCCGCGGGCCCGTGTCGTATGTTCTCAAAGGCATCTCTATTGCATGCAGACAAGCGGGGCCTTATTTCTCAGTCGCCGGGCTCACGTCCGCGCTTTCACACCGGTTCCCTTTTCCGTGGCAGCGCGCGCCCGTGTGGAAATCTACCGGTCCACTCTAAGCTCCTCTTCCCCGGGAGAAGCACTTCCAGTTGACAGACCGGGCTTTTGTATGACAAGAGTGGCTCGAGCGCTTTCGCACTTGCGCTCGGAAAGGCTCGAAACCGCAAGTCTTTTTCCTTTGGCTAGTGGCACTGCTCTTATCCGCGCCGGAGAGGATTTTCCCGCCCATAGTACGGCTCAAAGAGTCGGTCCTGTTACGCACAACCGCTCGGGAAAAATCGACCGCTTGCTAATAACCTGTTTTTTGGCGTCCCGTCTTCCAATGGGCACATTTGCAGAGGACTTTGAACTGATGCGGTCTTCACACACCCGCCAGGTGCGATAGCGCAGGAATAAGCCGGATACGAATAACAATAGCGCTTATCGTGGCCTGCTCCGACTTTTGTTTTCGCTGCCATTCTTCAAATAATACTAATGGTATTGCTACACTCCGGTAGTAGTAGTAGTAGTAGTAGTCAGCTCTGACGCTCTTATTTTGTGAGATTGCGCTGCGATCAGAGCTTTGCCGTAGCGAGGCTGTGAGCCACTGGCAAAACGGGACAACTGAGCGCAGGTTTGTCTTCGGACGGCCTTTCCTCGATTGCGACGGATAAAGAGATCGGCGAACTTGCGAGGCGTCAGGCGCAAGCGCTGATTACCGACCCTCGCTGATAACGCCGCATGCTAATCATCGTAAACATCATGTTGAGCTTTGACACGCTCCGGCTTATCTGTAATTGTCGTAATTGTTACGAGTGTTTAGTGAGATCGTCTTCCAGATGGTGCCGGCAGGGCCTGGGTGCTGGGATGCGCTCCTTCTGATGCGCCTGCTTGACGGGGACATTAGATAGACGCCAACTCCTGGCGCTGCGCTATTAATGAAAGACAGCCACGGGCCAGAGCGCAAATCAGATAAAAGGGTCTGGAGTTGAGGCGGTCATGAAATATTTACATATATGGGGCTTCAAAGCGCAAGAGGCCTCTCGCGCTTGTCAATAGACAGACCCCCTGCAGTCCGGGTGTCTGGCCCGCAACCAGCTTCGCATGTAGGTCACAAATCATCGACTCGCTCTCCTGCCATCGGGGGAAAAATGGGAATTTTTGCTTCCCATCTCCAGACGCGCGCTCGTAAAGCGCTCTTCCCCGTGGCCGGCTGGTCTCGTGCGTTCTAGTGTGGCAGACGGCTAGAAATAGGCGGCAGAAATGAAATACGGATTCCAGGAAGAACTCCGTGTACTTTGACGTGGTAAAAACCTCCTGTCGAATGATCCTCCATCACGGCCACGCTCACACACCCCATTCGTTTTGACGCGGGGCTGAAAGCGTTTATCCCGACCGTACCGTTTTGTGTCGGCCCTCCCAGGGAGTTTACTGTTGGCGGTCGAATTTCCTTATTTTGCTCAAGCCCTGCAAAATACAATTAGGTAGCCCTCGATGGCCGGCGGGGGTCCGATGTGATACAAGGGGGGCGTACGTGAACGGAAAAGAGCGAGGGCGGGAGGGGGGAGGCTTTCCATGTCCACGGCCCATCTCGCGTGCCCCCCCGGGGACCATCGCGTGGGAGCCGTGGGATGACGAGGCCTGTCTCTTCCGACGCCTGACAGAATGGTCTTGACAGAGCCGTTCAGAGGCCTAATCCCTTCTTCGCCTGCGCCGGCCGCTCCGGCCGGGCGTTGCCCAGGGGGTCCGGAGGGGGTCGGGCGGCTTTCCATAGAAGGTCTCGGCGGCCATTTCCCCAATGCTTTCCTGTAGTCGTTCCTTTTTGAAAGACACAGCAGGCTTTCTCTTCCCCGCCGCCACCCTCTTTGGGTTCTCGTCCGTCCTGTCTCACTCTCCTCCGTCTCCTCCCGTGTCGTTTTCTTCTCCGCTCTCTACCCCTCCGGTTCCTGCTTCTTTATCGCGCCGTCTCCCCTTGTCCTCCGGCCCCCTTTGCGCCTCTGAGAGAAAAGAAAGAAAAAAGGGAAAATAATATCCCGGCCAGCACGGTCGCGCTTAGTTGGTATTAAAACGACGCCCCGTGGGGTGGGGGCGGAGGTTCCGGCGCAGCGGTTTTTGAACGCTCCCTACAGAGGGAACGACGCGCGGATTAGAAAAGAAAAAAATGAAAGTGCTTTGGAGGTTTTGGTGCACTGAACGACGTTTCTCTCTGAATACCATTATCCTGCGAGAGGAAGACCGGGGTCGGGCGCAAAGAGCTTTATCGTTCTCACTTCTTGCCAGCGGGGCTGCAGATATCCAATATTTTGGTATTGGGCGAAAATTTGACTCATCCATAGTCTCGACTATACAGTAATAATAGTCCTTACTATCATAACGTATAACATAAGGAAGACACAAGCGATATGACCGAGTCTTACTTGTGTTCCTATCCTGACGCGGTGCTCGCCGGGAGCACCGCTGCCGAGCAGTTTGAGAAGGTTCATGTGATAGTTACCACGCACGAATGCCTGCGGGAGTTGCGTTTTGCCAACAGCTCTATTTATAAAGGCAACCCGACTTTTAATGGGCCTGCAACCGTGCCTCGGCCGCGGTGCTTGAATTGGCCGCTTATGTTTGAAGCGTGCGTAGTTGGCGACTCCACCGGGACGCGATCGAGATTGTAAGTTGGAAGGTCGAGGCCCAGACAAGGCCAGACCTTTTTTGTGTACGTGTCAGAAAAACGTCGAGCCTGTCGCATTGGGAACGCGTCTACACACCGACCAAGAGTAACGGCCTCTAAAATAATAATGCCTCGGCTTCGCGAGTCCCTCATTAAATACGAGATGAAAAGGGCGCCCGTTACGCCTGACGCCGTACGCTTGCGGGCCAGACAGGGGACGGAACCGCTGACCGGTCCCAAATGACGGACGACGTCCCGCTCCGTCGCCTGCCTGCGGTCCGCAGCAATTTAGGCAAAAGGCTCTCTTGCGGCGAGGCGGGCAGAGCGCCTCGGGGGATTCGGCGTGATGGGGGCCAAAGTCTTTAAGCAAGCCAAGGTTGAAGCAATTTTCTCGCCCGTCCCACGGCGGTGACATTACCCCGATGGGCAGCGAAGTAGGTTTGTTTCCGCTGACAGCCGAGCACTTTCTGCGCCCACAACCTCAACCCCATCTGATTATTGCCTACCGGACCCGGATCATGTCCGCCATCGATCGGGCCATTTATCTTGAACCCCCGCAGCGCTGGCTTGCTTTCGTAGACCGCGGCCCCGTAAGCAGATAAGACTGTCTCCAAAGGCTTTTAACAAGCGGAACGAATACTTTCCCCCTACTTCCCTGGCTGACAACCATGTGAGTCCCCTATCTTTTTTTTTGAGCTTTTTTTTTTTCTCCACGCGCACACACGCACACACACACTCACACACAAACACGCAAAGGTTGGGCTTTTGAGAAGTATCGGCTTTGAATTAGACAATCCTTCACACGTGAGCAACACGATTACAGATCAAAGCACCTTCTCGTTGATCCATCCCTTGTAAAAAAAAGTAAATAAATACAAATTAGACAATTATTTTCAGTTAAGTCATTTAACGAAAAAGATGTGATTTTACGATTTTTAAAAGTCCAGACATTCAATCCCGCAAGGATTGCGGATGATTTTTTACCTTGTTTTAATCTAAGTCATAAACCCAACATTTAAAAGCCGTTGCTTTCAAAAATCATTTTCAGTTGTGTGCAAAATGTTCACACAATAATGAATCTCCAGTGGCTTAGGTTTTTTTCATGTTCCGATATGGAATACTGAGTTTTTTCATCCCCCTTTGAGGTATTTTCCCCACTTTGCGACAAAAACAACCGTCGTGACCCTCGGGGGTTGGCTGTATTTGTGTTGTTTTGTCTCCGCCTGCAGGCGTTTTTAGGTAATCACACTTATTTTCTGTTGCTGGTCTGCTATTGGTCGGCCTCACTCCTTTCAAAATGGCGGAACGGTAAAGCTTTGTTCGTTCGCGAGTGGTTACAAAACCGTGTTTATCGTGCATTTGAATTCAAACTTGAATGTATGCTTAATTCAAAGTTGAATGTATATATATATATATATAATTATGAAAATAAATGGTCGTGGCTAAAAACGGCTTGTTTTAAATGAGTTATAGTAAAACTCAAAGTAGTTTTGTTTGTTCGGATCATTAAAGAAAATGTAACTTGTCAGAATAGCGCATCCGATTGAGACAGCGGAATAAAGGAGACGTCGCGCTCTCCGGCGGCGGATTTCTACTTTTGGCATGTGTCGGTGTCCCCGTTGGGGTCTGAAGGCTGGGCGTACAGTACTTGTCTTTTCGCGTACGCGTGTGCGTTTGCTCGCGCGGCCGTGTGTCCTCCCCACATTAATAATAGCAGTGAGTGACAGATTAATTTATGTCTGGCTGCGCGTCTGAGGAATTGGGAAGAAAGGGCCTGTCAGCGCCGCTTGTCGGGGGGGAGTGGAGATTAGAGACGCTTGTCGTCGACGAACCGGCTCGGGCTTTGGGAGATAAGGTCGGATGAAATGACTGTAAAACATCATTTCGGAAAAAAATCGTACCGCATTCATCATGGGTAGGAAATTATTGCAAGGGTGAACTGGAAAGACGGCAAGTTTGCATGTAAATGCAAATAAATCTTTCGACGTCAACGGAGAGTGTTTATGGTCCACATTGTCCACGCGCTACATATACTGGCTTTGAATTGTGTTATTCCGCACTCTGTTACCCCCTCCGCCTCACGCACGTACGAAAAAGGCGGACGTCACAAGTCTGGAAAAAAAACGAGAAAAATCCTGTGCGATGATTGCAAAGAGGAAGAGGCATACAGCAGTGCTATGAAAACCAAAACATATGCAAAGACCATCTTGACGCACTCCGGCGATTGATTGACGCTAGGGCCGTATCATCCGCCAATATAACCCTTCGCCACCAACGAGCGCAAAAGTTGCCCGCTCTGCTCATTAAGAAGAAGAACAGGAAGTTATTGACCTGATAGCGGCTAACAGGAAGGTCCGCACTGAGGTTTACTCCCCGAACATTGTTGATGCATCATCGGTAAATAACTTAAGGACACTATTACATGCGTGATGAAAATAGAACATTACGTTTGTGCGAAATAGATGCCAGTGACCGTTGACCTTAAATGTAATCGCTAGCATACTCAACGCTAATTCCGATTGCTGGCCATTTAGCTTAGGTACATTTTGTTGGCGTCCAAAAATGAAATGAAAGTAAAGGATCTCCAGTACATTGTAAAGTCTTTTTTTTTTTGTGTTAGCATACCGTTTCTGTCCCGAATCAGCACATGATTGCAGCCCGTGTGGAGCGGCGGCTGGAGGGGCTCGTCCGGGTGGGCTCACGCGGAAGGTCCAACGACCTCAAGCGCTTTTCGCGTAGTGGGAGCGGGTCCGACCGAGCGGGCCGCTCGCCTTGTTTTTCTTCCCCTCTTGGTAGCCGCAGCAGCCTTCTGGGGAATTCATTAGTGTCTGACATCATCTGGAGCGGTCTAGGGTGGAAGAAAGCACATCTTTCTGCCGCCTCCCCCCTCGCCCTCGCGCGCTCTCTCTCTCTCTCTCTCTCTCTCGGCTTGCTCAGCTCTCCTCGTTTTTTTTTTTTTTTTTTTTTGGGGGGGGGGGGGGTCTCTCGCCGTTTTACGCAAAAGGCAAGGACGCGACGCGGCCAAGCTCCTCTCGATCCGGAAGTGGGCGTTCCCGAGCGTCCGCGAAGGCAACGCCGCCAGCCGCTCGCCGGACGAGCGAGAGTTCGCGTGCTCGCTTTGGATCGGCTGCGGAGAGGCGTGTGCGATGAAAGCGAGAAAATCAGCGGGCTTCGCCTGCGCGCCTTTTCAGCGCCCCTTTTCCTCGCGCGCCCCGTCGGATTTGTCGCCTCGCGCAAAAGCCGCCCGGATCCGGTTCTTTTGACCTCTTTTGGATATCCCGGAGACCCCGAGCGAGGATTCCTGCCTTCCGCCTTGCGCGAGCCGCCTTCTCGCGACGCATGCTTCCCTTTGTCCGGAAGGCGCAGCGCAGTCGCCCTTTTTCTTCTTCTTTTTCGGAATCCTCCTCCTCCTCCATCATCTTTTTTTGCACGGCCGTCCTCCATGCAAACGGAATAGAGCTCGCCGCCCGTCGCCCGTGTGGATTATACCGCGTAAAAATGCGAACGCAAGCGAAGCGTTCGGCGAAACAACTTGTTTTCATCGGCGGCATTCGAGGTACGGCGAGGTACTCGCTTCTTCTTCTTGCTTCGCTTGCGCGGTGGTGCAAGTGTCGTCTGCTTATTTTCCGTGCATGACCGTTTGGTCCGCCTGGGAATGAATAGTCTCGGGATTTGTTTTTTTATGCTTCTCTGTAAAAGTCGTTGAAAAGGCGCGTTCCTGAAAGGATTTCTCGAAATTCCAACGAGAACGGCACGAGCCGTTTTGTTTTTGTTTTTTAACGAGGGAGTTGATATTTTTATCGAATTACGTTTCCACACGAGCAAGGTTTCACTCGGGTGGGTGTTGATCAAATCGTGGCGGCGCTCCGAACGACAATAACCTCGCGCGGCAAAAGCCCCTTCGAATCCCGGATTTGACATTTAAGATGCGCCCTCTTTTATTATCTATCTCGAAATCCCTTAGCCGCATATCGCATTCGGGCTGAAAAGACGCGGCGGAGCAACAGTGCCACCAAGCGGCCGCGAACGAAGATCCGTTTGACGCCCCCACGCGGACAGAAGAAGCCCGCGTTTTGTCGACGTTGTCTTGCGTCCGTGTGCTCGTCGAATTTGCGGGTCGCTTTCTTTGTTTGCGTCGTCAAATCCTCGGATTGTTGCCGTTTAAACGTATTCGTTAGCTAAGTGACCGCTGCTGAAAGAGAAGAGCTCGTATCTGCAATAGAATGCCGTGCCTTTGTTGTCATCACACAACAACGTTGGGAGAAATCCATTCCGCAGACGCGCAATCGTGACTTTTTCCGCGTGTTTCTCTTTTGTTGAATTTTTTGCCGTCCTGAAAATAAATATCGATATAACAATTGCATACATAAGATGATGACATGTATTTTCTCTTGTAGGTTTCTGATGCCAGCTCAGAGACATTTTTCAGCACAACTGCACTTAAAGGTATGTGCATTTTGATTGGATTTTTGTGCCGAAGCCACGTTTGCGAGCAGGGGAAGGGCGCAGGTGTCTTTTTGATGTCTTTTTTTCTTTTCCGCTGTTGAAATTGCCATGCAATTGTGCCGAAGCCACGTTTGGCAGTATGACGTACGCGTCTTGAATTTTCTTTTTGGAATTGCCGTCGAATCGCCCCCATTGCGCGGAAATGTCACGGCGTCCGTCTCGGGGCTTTTGTCGCCGTGCAATTAAGCGAGCCCCTTCGCAAGGTTACGGCAAGCGCGCTAAGCGGCGGGCTGCTGGGTTAGTGGAGGAAGATGTTGTCGGAGAGCGAGACAAGGGCGTCAAAGGCGTCTATTTCTGGCCCGGGTGTGCTCACGCCACATGTGACCTCATTATCAAGTCGCTAATTTGCTGTTAAAAGCGGACTCATTTTCTCTGGCTCGGGGCTAATGGAGGTGTCCCCTCCTGAGTGTACCTTCCTGTTTAATGTGGCGGTGGTGGGGGGTTAGGGCCGGAGGGGACGCTTCAGTACGAAGGTCGCGACCCCTGTAGGACCGGCCGCCGCTAACGCGTCCTTTTACCACCCCCTCTGTCGCAAACGTATCCTCCGGCGTTTTTCCTCGGCGCGTTTGCCACATTCTGGCCTTCGATTCCCTCCCGGGCTTGATTTGTGGCATTCGCGTTGAAGAAGGGGGGTGCGGGGGGGGGGGGGGGGGGGGGGGCTTCCTTTTGAACCTGCTTCGCCATAGAGCGACGGGGTTCCCTCGAAAGGATTAGGGCCTCCTTTGTGCCGCTAAAATCAACAGAAGGCCACCCTCTTTGCCTTTCTGCGAAAGGACCCGAGCGGGGGAAAGGCTCCACCAAATAGCGGTATTTCATGCCGCGCGCCCACTCTCTTGCCCCCTCCCGTTTCCATCCAAACGCTCCCTTTTCATCCCGGCCGGCCGGCCTTTCCTCCTCCCTCTCCGCACGGGAACGCCTCTCGCCAAAAGAATCCGGGTGCGGAGGGAAGAGCTCGGCCTTGGTGTTTTGATGCCGGTGGGAGGGGTTAGCATCGAGGACGGAAAGCGCAGCGCGAACTACGCGCTCGCCGTGGAAAAATAGTCACCGGTGCCGCGATCGACGTTTGGCTAGAAGCGGACGCTCGTACTTTCCTTTCCTTCTGGCCGGAAGGCCCAAAACTCCGAATAACCGCCGCTGAATGAATCAAGTCATTGATGACTTTAGGTAAAGGAGCACTTAAGCGCCCAAGTAACTCGAGATCAGTGCCGAGCGGGAGCGGTCCATCGCCGCGGTACCTCATTCATTTAGTGCCGGCCCACACTTGGGAAAAAACGATGGGTCCGACGGGTTTGTTTGTGAGGTGGGATGTACTTGACTTGTCCCCGACTCCATTAAAGATGAGCCTTCCTGATGAACCCCCAATTTTGCATTTGATTGCTGCAAAACGTCCAAGCGTTTGCATGGCTTACGAATTCTCACGCAGGCTTCCTGGACTTTGCCAAGCGCCAAACGGCCGGCGCCGAATTATTTCATCTCCTAATTTCAGTTGAAGCTTCCAAAGATGTCAGCCCCCCGAGGTGTCCCGCAGCCGCGGTCCCGCTACGGCGCGAGGTCGGTTCTTTTGGAGATATGCGGCGTCTGTACTCGATGCTGCCGTTTCCGGCGACGGGGAGCAGCAATCGGGCCGCCAATCAGCCGCTCCGAGCTCGGCCTTTCGCAAGCCCCGATGTGGCTTTGCCGCCCCCACCCCCCCCTTCCCGTTCGCCCGCCGCCCTCCGGCGTCTGCGCGCTTCGGGTGTCGAGAAATCAACGCCGTCGGCGCAACTTGACCTGATGTGCGGTGGAAAGATGACCCCGCGACCGTTTGCCTTTTGGGCCCTGTGAGGGATGGCCGCAGTCAAGGACAATCTCATTTTCTCCAGGCTGGGGCTAAGAGATCACCAGGAGGTCACCTCCCGCTCCTTACATCCCCCACCCCTGCCATAAAGCCTTCACGCTCAAAGCTTTTTTGTGCTTGCATAGATCCGGATCGGTCCGTTTCCGGACGAAAATGGGAGGCATCGCCGATTGTTACCGCTCCGCCGGAAAAAAAAACAGGCCCACTTGCATAGAAATTCAATCAAGCTGAGTTTACCCAATTATATAATGACGCGAATTCCCGGCACGCTTTTATTTTGAAGTGGTTCCCATCAGCGCAGTCGCTCAGTCGTCCGTTCGTCGTTGCGGCTCTGAACAAAAGCGAGTCTTTTGCCCAACTGTCCGTGGCAGCTGCAAACGGGAATTGGGAGCGGGTTGGCGAGGTGGGCGCCATCGCACTTCCAAGACACAAAGGGCGAGCAGGAAGGAAACTCCGACCTACGCCAAGCCAGAAAAGGGGGTCGCCCGGGGCTCGGGGTCGCCCGGGGCTCGGGGTCGCCCGGGGCTCGGGGTCGTCGCCCGCTTGACTGAAACGGAAGGTCGTGTTCAGCCAGGATGTCGAGCGGCCCCGTCGGTCGTGGCCCGTCGCCCCGAGCGGCGCGAAGAGGTCGTCGAGAGACGACCTCAATTTAAGCCTAGAGGTCGGAGACTAACCGAATCATTTCTCGACGCGCGGATTTCAGCGGCGGGGGAGCCGCATGGAGTCTCCGTAAACGCTCGCCGTTTCCCACGAGCCGCGGTAAAGCCCGAGAGCCCGGAATCCATGGGGCCAAAATGAAAGGCCTAACATCTCAAACCCAAACATTGAAATGGGCCCCGCTCCGGAGATCAAAGGCCTTACTGTACGTCTCCCCCCGCCCCCCGCGGCTCTGTCCGTTTGCTTGCCGTTCGGGCTCCAACCGTACGGCACAAATGGACATATCTTTCCTTTGCTTTTTGGACTTGATCTAAGGAAAGTCCACGTTGTCGGGAGTGCGTTTGCACTGTGTAAGTACGGCGCCGCCTTGAATTACGAGCGCCCATCTGTTTTTCAACTTGGGAAGGATACTTGGGTTTGTTTATCTTTACCTCGCGGAGCTCACCATGAGCTCGATAATGTCCTCTACTGCTTCTTCTTTGTCATCTTCTCCGCAAGCGGACGGTGCATGTCTCTCGCTTGACTGCCCCCACTTGCTTAAAATGTCAACGTCTAAAACCCAGCCGCGATAGATGCTCGGTAGCGACAGGTTCTTGGATAACACGGCCCTGGTGCTTTTTGGCAAGTTCCTTCCTTTGTCTTGGAAAGCTCAATGTTCAGTTTTAGAAAAACCCAGCGACTGTTAATCAGCAATTTGGTAGTGCACAAGACAAGCGTTTCAGTCGTATGTCAAGACGGTCTTTGCGCGGGTTTTTTTGACCTTAATGCGATTTTTTTTTTTTTTTTTGAGGTATGAATCGAATCTGTGCGCGTTCCTAAGGTTGTGGCAGGCGCATGTAAAACGCCCATGTATGGAACGGTGACATTTTTCGCTGATTTCCGGTCAAAGCGGGGGTGACGGCCATGAACGGAAAGGCTACGGAAATGTAGGAGCGGCGAGCGGTCCGCCCTCTTCCTCTCCATCGGCATCGCCGGCCACCGTGGATGCGACGTCGGCCGCTCTCCCGCCGTCCGCGCCGCATTATCAGCGTGCACACGCGCCCCGCTCATCAAGAGGCGGGCATTCCCGGTGCCGGTCGGCGGTGCGTTCGGGCCAATTACAGCCGTGTCGGTCTTAAGTCCCCGCGGCAGAGGTGACATTGCCAAAGAGGGAAAGCCAGCAGACCTCCTTAATGAGGCCTCGCGGTGGCCGGCGCGCGCATAGCGGCGGGACCTCCGGTCTCCGGCGAGCCCACGTTCAGTCCTGATCTGTCACGCGTGTCTCGCGCTTGACTTTTTTTTCCCCCTTGTCAAGGACTTCAGCCTCCGGACATTTAACGCTCACGGCCTCCCCGATGCGTCGTCGCACATTTGCCAAGGGTGACGGCTATTCTCCCATGACGCCACTTAAAGAGGGAGCGAGGGAGGGCGCGTGCGGGGGTCGAATAATCGATGGGATGATTGCCTTTGAAAAGATTTGATACAGTTCATTAAATATTTAGGGAGCAAATTGCGGACGCTTGAACGCTATCGTAAGGCCCCCGCGCACCGAGCCGACGTCGGAAGTCGCCGCGCGCCGTCGGCTCCCGAGTTCCTCGCGGGGCGTCGGAAAAGGCCTTTCCGGCCGGAGCCTTCGGAACGATCTTCACTCCGAGTCGTCGTTTGGCTAGCCGGTCGCCGCGCGGGACGACAAGTGAGAAGTCACAGACGCGGAAAAAACAAGCGGGGCCAAAGTCCAAACTTTAGTAATGCGCACCTTCGCCAAGAACGGCAACATTTCTCTCGTTTTTTTTAACGCGCTGTTGCAAATGACGGCTATCTTGACGGAAGGGCAGAGGAGATCCATTGTGAGTAAAAATAACATCAGTCCCTTTATTTGCGTATAAATAAAGCTACGGACGTGATATCTGGCATCCCGAAACGCATTGCGCAAAACGTACGGCGCGGGGTAAGAACGGTAACTATCGCCACCTATGGCACGGAGGAAGTACTGCTCGCTGTACTACAAACACGCGTGCAGAGTAGTTGGCCTCGGCGCGGCGTGTTGTTGATATTTTTTTGAGCCGATCGGCCGTCGTGGGATTGCTGTGGGACAGGGTTGCTAACGCTTTTAAAGCGGAGGTGGAGTTGAGGAGTCTTTTCCGTTTTCCCGTCTGCGGACCCAGCCGAAGGTCGGCGCGGTGAAAGTGTAAACAGCCCCTCTTAAAGAGACAAAGAAGCCGAAAGAGAGAAGGCGCACGAGGGCTCTGATCGGGATTGATGAAAGCAAGGATTTAATTGCTCCCGCAAGAGAAGGGGGAGGGCGGGGGGCGGGGGGGGGCAAGCTTTCTGTGGTTCTCATAAATATGCAGGACAGAAATAAAGCTCTGACGAGCCGCAGGGCGGATTAGAGAGCGCGACGGTGGTTTGTTAGCAGGACTTGACAGATCCTTTGCATGTGTTTCTGCTCCGTATACACATGAGCCTGGCTTTCATTAGCCTCGACCTACATTTTCTCGGATTTCCACAGGCTACTATTACGTTTAGTCCCGGAGTGCCAGAAGTTGCGAGAGGGGCTGCCGGGGCTATAGGGCAACGCCGCCTCCCGCCTTCGACGCCATCTCAAGCGTCGGCGGAGAGAAAGAGTCGCGCGTTTAATGCTAATGACGATAAATGTTGAAAGATTTTCTCTTTGTAAGTCGACAGTCTCCCGGGATTTTCTTTTTTGGCCTACATCGACTTCTTCTTTTGCGGCGCGAAGCCGCCTTTCTCCTAAGCCTGCCCGAACTCGTCGATGTCCGTCGGGCTGTCACCATCTGCTAGAGATTAAGCCGCTCCCGGTGGGAGCTATTTGATTTCGGGGTTTCGGCATCAACTGTCAGGCTTGACTGTAAACACTCGGCGGAAAAAAAAAAAAAAAAAAAAAAAATCCCAGAAGGGATGGCGTTTGCGGGCCTTTCGAGCCAAAAGCAAACAGTGGGTTGCGTCTTTACGCATTGTGTGTTTTGCCGAGCCGTCAGCATATTGAGACATTTAATCGGGAAAGTCGCGTTTGGAAGCGTTTTCCCTAAACTCGGCTAAGCCGGCGCGCCGCGTGGGTTTGCCGCGTACCGATCGCCCAGCCGTGGCCGCCGCCTTCTCCGGCGGCACAGGGGCCGCATTGTTCCGGTAACCTAAACCTCCGCCGGCCGCCGCCCAAAGGGGGCTATCAGGTTGCGTTCCCCCCACAATTCCGCCATCCTCACTTAATCTCCGAGGCTCGACAAGAAAGCGGGGAGCCGGCCGACCGTTTGGATGGCGGGGCAGTTCAAATAAACAGCTCGAATCCCGGCCGGCACGACTCGTCGCACTCGCGCTTGCCAAAAGCCCTCGGCTAATTTGAGCCGATATTTTGGAAAGCGCGTTGATGTGGCCGTGCTGAGGTTTCCGCTTGGATTGCGGAGGGGCCCTCAAAATCTGGAAAGGACAGAGGGACGGGGGTTAGCGGTTTCTTCTCGGCGTGTCTGGCTTATCCAAAGGCCCTGAAACCTGAGCAAGGGGGAATGGGACATCTCTTGACATGCCACCCAACACCTTAGGGCTGTCGCGGTCAAATCTTCCCCCCAAAAAATTGTCATAATAGTTGATTTTAAAATCTGATAAGGCCCAACGCGCGTTAGAGTGAATATAACTAGTAATTATGTATTATCGTCAATACAAATGGATTTTTAGGAACCAATGAAATCGGTCTATGGTGAGCGGTCAATGGCTTCCTATTCTTCCTCTTTTTCTTGCTCTTTTAGTTCCTCCTCTTCACAAGCACACTGGTTACATTTGCGTTTGACTGCCCCCGCCGGTTAATATTTAAACAGCTGCAATCGAGCCGCCGTCGATAGTACGTAGCGACAGCTTATATTCTGGGATAATTCTGCCCCGGCGCTTTTTCGGAAAGTTCTATTTGTTTATTTTTTTTGAAAAGGTCCACGTGTGAATATTGCCTTTAATGAAAGCCCGCTAACTACTCAATCAATAAGCTTTAGCGATACGATGACACCCCAACACAAGCGATGGGGCTCAATGTCAAGATGGTCTTTTTTCCTCCAGACGACCGCTGCGGCGTGCCTTTTCCACGTTAAAATATTTGAATATTGTTTTTGTCGCCCTTTGTTTTAACTTGAAATGATCCCCAACTTTTGAAATCCCGTTTTTGCCGCCGTAGCAGCACTTTGTATATCTGCTAGAAAAGTCTGTTTAGAAAACAGCGGCGCCAACATGCCTCCGACGGAGCTTCGAGGCGGAAATTACAGTCCGTTTGCCGGACTCGGTCGACTTTTTCCCCCCGGCCGGAACACGTGAGCTTCTGCCTCATCCGAAGACTTAAGAAGCGAAAAGGATACTTGGCCAGATCTTTGTAAATTTGATCCATGCCGTCACGCTATTAGCACTCCGGTATGAGTCGCTCCTACAATGGACACGGGCTGTAAATGTAATCCTCGCGAGCTGCTTGAATGTGTGGTGCGGATGTGTAAAAGCAGTTGGCTCCATTTGAAAGCCGCTGAAAGAAGCCTGAGACTGATGACTCTCCGGGGACACGTTTCTCTTCTTCCAAGCTTCCAAATGCTTTTCTCCCCGGCGGAATCACGGCGGTGTCTGCATGTCAGCTCGAGCTGTCGCTCAACGTATCGCCGCAAGCCAGTTACTCTCACTCTGCCTGATGGGGGAAGGGGGGGGGTTCTACAGTCGACAGACCAGATTAGCGGTCTGTCGACAACCGGTACTGCGATTGGAGAGACTCAAAAGATTTGGTCACTAAGGCCGCCTTTTGCCAGAGAGCAAACGGCTGCACAATTAGCTCTCGGTTTACCAGTGGGCCGGTGGAGCACAGGGCTAGGTTGGACGGGGCCACGCGTAGACCCGCGTTACCGCATTTGCCGCAACGAGGGTGACGCTGGACCCGTTGCCCGGTATTGTTTTTCGCACACGCGTGTTTGTCAAAGATGGAGGAGTCAACAATAGGGCAGAATGAGCATGTGAATGCAAATGCGGCACGGACTTGTATGATGGGCTTCGGTATTTTGAAACGGTGCCAATTTTCGCCGTTTTTATACCGGGCGCTCTTCCCGACACGACCTACCAATTTTGAAATCCGGAATCGAGTCTTACCGCGGCTAGAATTTGGTGCAATGGACCCCTCCGTACGAAATCAATCCGGGGTTGGGATCGTAAGGCGAAATGGCCGTATGGCGGGCAATAAACCTATGCTAATTAGCTAATGGGTGTAAAAACATCAACAACGCAAGTAAAAACATCAAAATTGTCTATACATATTCATTCAAAATTCAAAATTGTATCCAAATAAATAACCTAAATAAAAAAGTATATACAGGAAAAATGCCATTTACCTTTGAGCGACATTGACTCGAGCTACGTAGGGCCATCATCCCTAGCGCGGGTAGCCTAGCATAGGCTAGCCTTCTTGGTATTTCTTGGTTTCCATACTAATCATCTTCTTACTTCCCCTTTAACATCGCTAGCAGTCTTGGGACGCCTGGCTAACTAATTCAAGTTGGAATTAAGCAATAAAATACACCCTAAATCCGATATTGTAAGCGCTCACACCAGCCTTTAGCATCTTAGTGACACCGCGACGCCGACCAATAGCAGAGCAGCAAATTAGTGACACGTTGCAGCACAGTTTGACGCAAACGGAACAATAGGAGCAATTACCTAGAAACGCCCGAAGGAGGCGTAACAACATAAACACAGCCGACCCCACAGGTCATGACAGTTATTGATGCCGTAAAGCGGGAAAAATGCCTTAAAGAACGGGTCGAAAAAACGGTCCCGCATATGGGCCTACTCGTAATACCTGTCGGCGGATGTGAATACCGGGCCCTACAAATCTGGAAAGACTAAATAGAGTCGGCCCTGCTTTTGTGTGCTCTAAGACAACGCCAAAGATTGTTGACAGGAAAATGTTTGTCAATCTCTTACAGAGACATCCAGCACCTGAAACGAACACAAATGAAAAGGGATCTTTTTCGGAAGATAACGGTCGGGGAAAAATCCCAAGCTTCGTCCCAACAGTCTCTGCCGCGCATTCTTACTTCTCATCGGCGTCGCGCCAACTGTCCCGGGCCGGCGTATGTACACGTGACGTGCTGGGAGCCGACGCGACGCGGCCGCCGCGTCCCCGGGTGGAGGTTTGCGCCGCCGTTCACGTTTGTCGGCGTGGGGCCCTTGTTACACGCCGCTGTTATTTGGACGCCGGCGCATGACCCTCCGTTGTGCCTGACAAGCGTTCCCCGGGCGCTTCGCACCGAGGGGGCTCCTTTCTTGCCGTGCCCGCCCCCGCGGAGAGAGAGAGCGAGAGAGAGAGACCTGACATTTGATGTGTCTTTTTGATCTGACTTTTGAAGAGGTACGCATCATGGGCGTTTGCAAGCGTTTGGAAGGGCGGTCGTGTTTTAACCATGTTTTAGCCGCCCAGTGTTTGTTCTGTATGCTTTTCCTTTGATATCGCGCATCAAAAACATCAACAAACCGCTTGGGTCAAAATTTCCCTCAGGGTTTAATATAGTATATAGATCTGCAGCTATGGACTGTTTTTATATGACCCTAACCTGCCAGATAATTGGAATAAATATTGAGGGTTTTTGACGAAAAAAAAAATTGAACTGAAACTTAAAATGAAAATTTCCTCTCTAGAATTATTGGATCTCAGACAAATCACTCCCAGCAAATATCGGTCGGTGATATCAATTTTCCGGCTGAAAAGGCACATTTGTGAACACAAAGTTATCAGTGCGGACGGCAACTGTTTCAGACTGTCGGCGTCAAAGCGTGCAGTTGTTCACCGCCATCGCGCTGACCTACATATACGGAGCGCCGCTGGCCAATCGATGCGACCGAACGCAGCCACGCGAAACCCGAGCCGCCGCCAAACGCCGGCGACAGCTGCCGTAGGCCCGGGTGGATGGCGGCGCAAATTCTTTTTTAGCACCCCGAATCGGCGATCGAACTTGATTTTGGAACGACTTTTCAATGCCCGATCCGCCGAAATCACCCGAAAGCTTACGGCTTCATCTTCGGGACAAATGGCCACCCCGCGTCTTCTTTTCTTTGAAGGGCCTCAAGCGGAGGACTCGGAAATAGGACACCCATTCCGAGCTTGCGGTCGCGCACGTAAAGATGCCGCCGGGGCAAAGGTTCGGGGCGCCGTCAGAAGCGGCCGGCGGCTTACGCGCTTCGGGGCCGTGGCGGAAGCGTGGGCTGTAATCAGAGCTACCGGGGCTGCGAGAGTGTTGCCGCCGCACTAAACGACTCGATTACGGCCGAGAGCGAGAGAGGCCCTAGTACACTAACCCTAACCCGGCAAGTGTCAGGCTTTGAATTTTTTGCGTGTTAGGTCGTCCAGGAAGGTTGTAGAATTGATCAGGATTTATCAACTCCGAAGCTCTTTCCAGCACCTCGTAATGAAGTGTCCGTCTGTTTTTTATCCTTCGCAAAAACAACCTTTCACCTTGTGCCGTTTGACCGCTGCCCCCTACCGGCGCTTTGTGTTCCCGCAAGCCAATATCAGCAAGCCGCCGTAGCCTCGCCCAAAGAGCGCACGCGGCAGACTCGCCCTCCCGGGCAGAATATTTGGCCCCCTCCCTTTCCATGGCCCCCGTCGCATTTTGCCGATTGGCTTCCCCCGGGAGTCCGGACCCTCCGTCCGAGCCGCGTGATCCGACGGGCCTCGCGGCTCCGGAGACACGCTCGGAGGCGCGGGAAGGCCGGCGGGCGAGCGTCCGTCGTTCGGGGGCCTTTCTAGTATGCGCGACGCGAGCGCGTTGCTCTCGGAACAGCTAACGCTGTTAAAGGCTTCTGAGATAAGGAAGGGGGATGAAGAGGCTAATAGTCCGCAGATTCCCTGGAGGCTTTTGCTATGAGATCAGGGAGAAAGCTCCTGCAGATAATGTTACCGACACGGGATTTCAGCTTCTCTGGAAGCCGATACCAGCCAGCTTGAGTGCATCGTTTAGCCACAGCCCGGCCAATACAAACAGTCCCTCGTAGCTCTTAGCGCGGCAGGCAACATAGTGATGAATCACTTCCAAAGTTGACGTGTAAAGGCTCTTGAAAGCGGCGCGCCGGAGCTAAATTCAAGGAGATGAATGCCCGGGTGGGCCTGGCGGTTTGCTGCCGCTCCCGGCGTCGAGGGCAGCGTGATAACACGGGGGCTCTCAAAACCAGGTCGCATCGCGGCAAGATGGGAGCCGTCGTCCGCCGAGGTCGGGGCCGTCTGACTCGTTTTTGTCGTGGACCGCGTAGGCCGGGACGACCGCCGATCGGATCCGCCTTAGCTACTTTGGAAATCGACGGCGGACGCGAACGCCTCGGGAGCGTAGGGCATTGCCGCGTAGCGGTTCGGCCGACTTTGCGCCCGCAAGGACGCGGGAGAAATCAGGAAGGCCTGGCAGAAATTAGCACCCGCTTGTCATTGTCCTCATCCGTACAGAAACGGTCGGTCCGCGAATGCAAATTCCGAATGCCTTAAAAAAAAAAACCCAATAAACAAAGGCAAACCCCTCAGCAAAAAGACCCCGGTGACCACATGCCGCCGTCTGAACCGCTGTCGATTGAAGCGCAGTACGGTGTCAAAAACGATATGGAAATAGTTTGCCAGCTAAATGGTTTCCAGACAAAGCGCAAAAAACGCTTTTCAAAACATTCTGCGTAACTGGGGACTTGGAGCATATTCATTTTTTTCCCCTGCCAAAATCCATAAACCCCACCGAGCAGAGAGATAGATTGCAGTTCAAATGTACCCAGGCGCGCGGGACGGAATCTTCAGTCATGACCGCGAATCATTTTTCAGCGCGAAGCGTCATCGATTCGACTTGACCAAACAGTCTTGGTCCCTTTGCTCGTTGTTTGACTTTTCATACGGAGACGCAATCAAAGGAGTGAAAAGCTGGGAAATAGGATTTGTTCAACAAAGGCGCCTTTTCCGCCAACGCTTCCATTTGTTTGAGTTTGGTGAAGCGTGCCGCTGGAGATGCCTCAAAAGGGAAAGGTAAAAAAGCTCGGGGCAGTATCTCGACTTAGAAACGGGCGAGCAGCAAAAGACGGAGGCTCGCCATGTGACGCGGGTCTTTAGAAGCATCAATTTGTTAAGATGTCTGCAGGGCAGAGTGTCAGCTGTCATGTCCACCCGCCCCCACATCAAAGACAGACATTAGCAAAGTGCTTTTGGCTCAAGTTGCTAATGTATTTTTCAAAAGGACAGCTGCTGTCCTTCCAGTGGCGCTTTGAAAACACGCCGGCTTATTGGTCAATCATTTATACGGGCTGAACCGGATCAAGTGAGGACAATGAAATAGGATCGGCGAGCTTTATCCTGGCCGGTGGGCTGACGGTCCGTAGCGTGCGGCCTCCTCGCCTCATCTTTCCTCCTCGCGTTTTTCAGATCTTCCCGCTTTTTGCCCGCGCTTTTTTCGGTGGTCAAATATCAGTCGTGTGCGCCGACGCCGCGGCGTACGCCTTCCGGGACGCGTTAATGAGCGATTGGGCGTAGCAGGTCCCGCGGAATCGTCCCGCTTTTCTCTACCCCGTTGAAGTGCGCGATGCCTAATCAACGCTGAAATAGTCGAGGCTCGATGGCTTCAACGTCGCGATGTTGCTCATTGAGTCGAGCGTGTCGATCACTCGCTTGTTTGCAGCGGCGGCTCATATCGTCGGATAATACGGCCCGAGTGCTTTTGGGACTTCTTTCCCGGGTTCCGCCGAGCTTGGTGCGCAAGTCTTGTTCATAATGCAAACCCGTTCGCTGATGTATCAGCCCTGAACAAAATGCATCCCAGCCAAGTTTGTGCAAAGCGCTTACCGACGCAGCCTTGGTTTTGGCCAGCAGAAATAAGCAGCGTCCGTGTCTTGTCTTTTCAATGGGGACGGAACTTGATGACGTTCCTCAAGATCACAGAGACACGAAGACAGACAAGAGCGCACGAAACGACAAGTACTCGCCAAAGACATTTCAGTCCAAATTCGACACAACGTAGGGAGAAGCACAATGGCCCATGAGAACGGATGGAGCGCGCGTGTTTTGTTCAAACGCGACCACCTCAGCGTGAAATACAATGTCATGGAAACAAAGTCAAGAAGGAGACACGCGGTGACACGGAGCTTTGCTTTTCCCCTCGGTCCCACATAGGCCTCATCCTCCCGTTGTAACGCTCCGCCAAACAGCACTCGTTAAAAATGCAACAGCGCCCAAATGTTGAGAAACACCACAGGGCCAAGCGGGAATTGATCTCATTTGTTTCCAGGGATAAAGAGGACCAACAAATGAACCCTTGTGGGAGGAAAAGCGCGGCGCGGCGCGCGCCGCTCTTGTTCTTTCCCGCCCCGTCAGGCCCTGGAGTCTTCATTACGGGCAGACTAGACACACCGTCTTTGAATTGATGTTGGCGCATTCTCAAAACAAGCCGTGCATCTCAAGGGCTTTGAAGGTGCCGGCCGGATTCTTGAAATTTGGGATTTCCGGCGACCTCTTCTTTTGACCGGCCGGAACATTTTTAAACAGAGATCGTCGGAGACTATTCCTAGTTGCGAGAGAAGCGGACGCGAAGCGAGCGGGGTTGCGCTTTGAGTACAGATGGACGGGGAGAAACTGGAAATGACCCCCACCGCGCTGAAGTAGAGTAGCGACGATGACCGAACCTCTTTAACGTGTCCGGGTGCGTCTCCTTCCGATTCTTAAGCGGAGCATTAGAGGCGTTCCGGAAGACGCTTGGCAACGGTCTTAACTTTGGTGGGGTCCTTTCACGTCGAAGGCATTTTACGTCAGCGGAAAAGCTTTGAAAGAAGAGACAATTGCTAACAACGTGTCAAAGTACAACACGGCGTGACTACTGTTATCGCACGACCGGGAGCGTGCCATCCCTTGCCTAAAATGCTGCCAGAAAGAAAACGTTTCCAAAATGGTACTGACACTGCACAGGGTTGAACCTGCCAACACAAGGAATTGTGATCTTACGTTCACAAAATTGGAATGCGCTGGGCTAACTAATCCCGCGCATTTGGATGCTCGCGGAAAGAGGTGAATTGTTGTTTCCACACAGTCTGTTCCCAGCGGGGCAAGCGGCAGCACGGAGGGAGGAACAAGTCAGGAGGAGGCCCGTTGTGACAGGCGGCCCCCTCCGCTCACAGCAACTGGGTCACCCCACCTCTTTGTCAGCTACAGGCTTTTAACGGGTCGGGCACAGTAGGCGCGTTCCCCGCGAGTCCTGCCGCCAGCGCGTCCTGCCGCCAGCGCGTCCTGCCGCCGGCTCTCCCTGAGGCCCACGGAGAGCTAATTGCGCCTCCGGAGCGACGGATCTGACCCTCGACGTCTGACGGTGCCTTCCGTTGGAGACAGACACCCCGTCTTAGCCATCGTTCCGCGTAACCTCCAACATTATGCCATGGCTGACGCTAGGCAAGACCTATTCGTGTCCCTCCATGGGTTTGAAGTAGTGATTCACAATCACATTACCGGACCAACGTCAAAATCGAAACGCACCTCGGTATTTATGCCGCTATATTATTTGGTAAACCAAGGTTTATTTTGAAGTTGGCCTCACCGCGTTGCTGTCGCGATTCGCCGTCGTCGGTATGGGCGAGTCCCCATACGCTTGCTTTGGCTGGGTCGACCACATCGTTATGGTCTCGTAAGTGGGAGGAGGCGCCCGTTTGAGAATAATTCCTGAAAGAATTATTGTATCACTGTATTGTAATCACTGTATTCCTCTCAGAGGTCCGCTATTGAATGGTTTCGTTTTCTTCTGTTCACACAGTTGCGGATCTTGCCATCGATGCGCTCTCCACCAACGGCAGCCGGGTGCCTCGCGGCCCAGGCCTCGTCAAGGTGTCAGGCCTAGAACGTAGCCAGGAGAGCTGCGGGGACTCCCGACATCCTTCATCCGGCCCGGCTAGTCCGCCTCCACCCCCCCGAGCCCTTCCCCCGCCTCGGCCCAAGCCCTTTCTCCCCAAGTCCTCGCCCCCGCGGAAGACCCGGGCCGTCGGCTCTTCTCCCGCGCCCGCCCCCGATCGGTCGCTCCCGCTTTCAGAGGCCCCGCCCGGGCCTCGCACTCCGGCGGCCGCGCCTTTCGCCCAGGGCCGGAGGCGCTCGCCGACGCCCCCTCCCCGGCCCCGGCAAGCCCGGTCTCCGCTTCCGCCTGAGAGTCTCCCGCGTCCCCCTTCGCCCGCGCTTGTGCGAAACCTCACGCAGCAGCCGCAGCGCCACAGCCAGGCCGGGTCTCGGCGCCCCCCCTCCCGCTGCAACCCCCGACCTCTTTCTGCTTACAACCTCCTCAACGGCCACCGGTAAGACCGATCGTCTCGGCTCGTAAACGTATTTGCCTATTCGTAAAGCGCTCGCGTCTCTCAGGTCCTCTGATTATTTATATACATATTTCAAACAATCTAAGCGTTCGTTCACTTGAAAATCACTTGAGATGAAATTGCACAAAATGCACGATTATTACGTGACCCTTAGGGAAAACTTTAGCCTTCTTGCAAGCTTACCAAATTGCTGAATAAAAGGGCCGTATTGAATCAAGTTCGGTTTCCATCGAGCATAATACCCTGACTCAAAATTCAGTACCTGCATTTCAAATTTGAAAAATGTTTACTATTACAAAATGGACCCCTTTTGGCACCCTCTTATTATAGGCAGTACCAACCGCGATATATCGCTTTCAGGAAGCAAGTCCAAATACATGATGATAGCGCACGCTAAAAACGACGTGGTTACGACATTCTTGTCCGCAAAAGCAAGGAGGGACACTGAGTTTGGGCTTTGGAGACGGAGCCTCGGGGGAACGGCCGCGCGCGCTACGCCTTGTTCGCTCGCAGAAGCGACCCGATTTCCCGCGCGCGCGTCGACCGCCGGGACGGATGCTGGTGGGCTTCCGCTCGCCGTCGGGAGGAAGGAATTTGCATGCGATCCTGTTCCGAGCGGACGGCGTGAGGGGATGCGTTTGCAAATGCGGGACGTTTGAGGTGTGAAGATGGAGATGAACAAGTGTTGGGCCTGTCCTCTTTTCATTCTTCCGGCAGCAGCGGGAGTAGCGCCCCGGGGACGGGGAGCAAGCCCCGAGGGCCTCCTGCTCCTTCCTCGCACCTCCTCCCCCGCCGGCCGCCTCCTCCCGTGCCGGGCCCCGCCGCCTCAGCCTTCCCCTTGCCTCCGGCGGCCAACCGCGGCGCCCCCCACAATTTCCCCCCTGCGTTGCAGTCCTCGCCGCACCCTCATCACCCCAATATGTTCGCTCCTCCAGCGCCATTGCCTCCACCGCCACCGCTGACGTCTAGCGCCCTGCCGGTACCGGGACACCCTGCTGCTGGGAGCGCCTACTCGGGTAAAGTAAACCTTTTTTCTTTCTCCTACCAATATACATATATACACACACGCACAGTGGACCCGCGAGTTACGCCGTCCCCGGCTTAGGTTTTTTTCCCGTTACGTGTTTTCGTTTTTTTTCGCGCTACGTTTTTTCGTACCCTCCCTCCGGCATTTTACCCGCTTTGCGGCAAGGCTCGGAATATTCAGACTTGGCAGTCAGTGCGCTTGCGAGTCATACGAGCGCACGTCAGCGAGACGAAGCTTTTATTTAGGATGTTATTTAATTGCGTACATGCGGACTACGTGTAAGTAGCGCCCACGCAACTATTTTGCGACCAATTTTTAACACGTACAGTTTAAACGATGTTGATGTCGTGATGCTACACCGCTTCGTTTTGTTTTGTTTTCGTTTTTTTTCGACTGATCGTTATTACGAACAACTTTAGGAACGAACCGAAGCAGCTGAGAAAGGGGCGCCCGGAACACAAGCGGTTTGCATATAGAGGAGCGCGTAGACTGGTACGGACCCGGGTTGACCATTCCTTCCTGTCTTTTTCAGAGCAAGACCTTCTGCGTCAGGAGCTCAACACCCGTTTCTTGGCCTCCCAGAGCGCCGACCGCGGCGCCTCGCTGGGCCCCCCGCCCTACCTGCGCACCGAGTTCCACCAGCACCAGCATCAGCACCAGCATCAGCACCAACACACCCACCAGCACACGCACCAGCACACCTTCACGCCATTCCCCCACGCCATTATGCCCACCCCAGCACCGTCCATGGTGCGTACCCCTGCCAGAAATGTGAGGATAAGTAGAACACGACGCTGTTGGCGAACGGGAGGGGTTAGGGGCGCGCGTGTCCGTCTCCGCCGCCGTGACGACTTTGTTCAATTCTGACTCGGTGGTAACTTGCCTCGAGCGTATCCGACTTTTCGAACGTGATGCGCTTCGTCGGCAGCGCATGCCGGCGAACGACGTGGCTCGCCGGGCGCCGTTTGGGCCTTTTCAAGACTTGGGTCAAGGTCCGGGCCGTCGTTGAGACGGCGGGCCGCGAGACCCGCGGCGGCGGACGCTCACGACGCGCCCTGACTAAAGAGATTCCCCGACGATCCCTCGAAGGCGGCGAGGCTCGGCCCCTGGCGGCTAACGAGGCCATAAAAAGCCGCGCTCTTTAGTCTTGGCCGGGGAAATAAATGTTGGCCCCAAGCCTGCCCTCCACCACTAAAAAGGGAGGCCGTTTTACAAGATGTTTGCATGATCGCCATCGGGAGGAGGAAGCGATTCATCTGCTTTGTACTGAAATATCCAAAGGAGGCTAATGCGCACGTGCGTAGCGTATCGACGTCCCGAAAACCTCATTTTCGGGAGTCCGCTCGTTGGGTCTCGTGAACTTCAAATTCTCAAAGGTTTGGCTGCCGGAGGGTCTGAAAACCTATGACTTAACTACTAAAATAAGCCTTACTTTTACTCGTCGCATACTGAACAGAGAATTACTCTCGTAATCGATCAAATACTTCGGTCGCTTTAGTACCAAAATAGTACTAAATGAATGGATTACTTTTGAGGCGAAAGTACCGAGGTAGCTTAAGCGATCAATTAGCTCACGTACTAAAGGAATTGATGACTGTCGTACTTAATTCGTGAAGGCATGCCACGCTTACGCCGTCAAGCCAAACCTTAGAAAAACTGGAATCGAATGTCTGGACTCTTGAAAATGGCCTGTTTGGAATGGAGCCAGCTGATTGTCACTCTTGACTGTGTTTCCTTTCCCCCGCAGTTCGACAAGTACCCAACTAAGGTTGACCCCTTCTACAGGCACAGCGTGAGTTTTCCCCTGGCCGTGCGTGCGCAAGCTTACATTTCCTGAAACATTTCATCTTGGCAGCAGCCATTGTGACAAATGATGGCATGTCAAAACGTGGCCAGAGAAACATTTTACGTTAGACTGAATTCAAATCTCATATTACTGCTGTCTGTGAAAATCTCACTTTTGAAGTATCGCAACGATCAGTCGTGTTTAGTACGGTTTACGAAAGCCGCGGGTTTATTGGCTTCACGATAGACTTGCACGTATGGCATCATTCGTCAGACTGTTTTTTTGAATCAAAGAAGTTTGCCAAATCTGAGCGGAGGGCAAACGCTTCTTTTTTTCTTCTTCTTTTTTCTTTTCAAAATGAGGAAGCCTGTTTGATTTTGGAGCTTGCCGTTTCTCCGGCGCGTTGCTAATTGACGCCGTCTTTTTCTTCTCCAGCTCTTTCACTCGTACCCGGCGGCCATGTCGGGCCTCCCCCCCGTCATCCCGCCGACCGGACCCTTCAGCTCGCTGCAGGGGGCCTTTCAGCCCAAGGTAACGCCCCCCGCCCCGCCCCGCTTCCGAGGGCTTCCGATCAAAGCGTTTTCCTTTTTCCTCTCCTCCAGACCTCAAATCCTCTCGACGTGTCCTCCAGACCCGGCGCCGTTCCGCACACCTTCTTACAGAAGGACCCGAGGGTGAGGAAATCCCCCCTTTTCAACCAAATGCTCGGCACGTTCACGGCTACGGGTCACACCGTTGCGCCGCTTTTTGGCCACGCTGTCACCGGCAAAGCCCGTTTTCCGTCCGTGCTTTCCGTTGCCTTCGGCCTGAGCGGCGTTCGAAAAGGCCGCGGGCAAGCGCTCGGTGTGGAGTGAAACGGAGGGAGCGGGGAGAGTGAGTCCGATGAGGGAAGGCGAGTAGGAGGGCGAGGTTAGGGAAAAGTAAGAATCCGTATGACCGACGTCGTCGGAATTTGGGGAAAACGTACCTCCGCCCTTTTTTTGCGCTGCGTCCAATTCCGGTATTTTTCTCATTCGTTTGGCTAGCAATATTTGTCAGTTCTGTTCATTTGACAGGGGAAATGTATTATTCACTGATCATCTGCGTTGACATCCAGTGAAATGTCTCCCACTTGTTTTTGTCCCCTCTGTGTAGCTGGCGGATCCGTTTCGGCCCATTCTCAGGGTGAGTTGTCTGTGTGTTACGATGCCTTCTTGCTTTTGTAAATCGCGTGCCAGGAGATATTCTTGACAACAAAAAAAGTCCTTTTGGGCTTGACGTGACTTTTATGCCGCGTTAAGGTTTTCAAAAGCTCCTCGTGTCACAATACGTACTCTACAACCGCGTTGTTACGACGGTTTTATCGTGATCTTTATCCGTCTTATGTCTGCAGAAGCCAGGAAAGTGGTGTGCCATGCACGTTCATACCGCCTGGCAGATATACCACCATCAACAAAAAGTCAAGGTGAGGATTTTTGGATTACAAAAAAAAACAAAAAGAGGAGCGTTCCAACTGGCTAGCTAGCAACGCGGATGGATGGAGATGGAGAGCTATACAAAGATGGATCCCGCCGCATGGTTACATCGCGTCACATGTGTTTCTTTATGTCGGTTTGAATGTCTTCCAGCAGCAGATGCAGGTCGACCCCCACAAGTTGGATTTCGGCCTCAAGGCCGAGTTCCTGAGTCGCCCTCCGGGCCCGAGCCTCTTCGGTGCCGTTCATCACCCCGCTGACCTGGCGCGACCCGCCACACTCTTCTCCGCCGCGGGTAAGCGGTAACGTCGCGGACCTCGCGAAAATACCTGTATTTGTAAGACCCAAAAAAGAAGGATGAGCTCGCGCTAGAGCCGTCGGCGTCTTGTCGCGCCGGCCTATATGGAGCGCTCCGGCCCTGCAAGCGAACGGCAAACCCGCGCTGGCCGCAGCTAGCAAAAGCCGGCGGCAGGTTCCGTGATCAGGTGTCTGGTTGGTGCCCTTTTCGCATCGGGGCCGGACCGCCGGTTTCGGCAAGTCGACACGCATGCCAAGGCATTATTTGAAGGCGTTATTATTTTGAAACGAACCTCTCCGGGCGCGTTCGCTATCATGCGGCGTTAGCAATCGCTGCGTCCATTGCCGGCACGGCAGTCAATAAAACCGCTCGGGTACCCGAGGATTCCTTTCAGCCCTCGTTTTAGCGATATGAGACAGCAGACTCCCTTTTGAGAACATCCTTTAAAAAGTCACCGGTGCGCACTTCGCTAGCCCATTGGTTTGTGTTTGGAGGACCACATTAAGTTCGAAAGTTGTTTATGATCGGAAAGGAAACCAAGCACTCAGCGGGTGATAGTATGGGCTTTCGTTATGGGGTTTGAACATACGGGTGGATGAGACCTGTCTGCGTTGCCAGAATGAGAGCGTCCCGACCGAAAAATGAGTCGAGCGGCACACCCGTATGTGGTTTTCGATTTGACTCCCTTTTTGTAAGCCCTCCCTCCGCAGCCTTTCAAAATCTTCGGCTTAACCGCTTGCGTCTTTGGAGCTTCAAATGAAAGAAAGCAGAAAAAGATCATTTGTTTTCCGGACTAACTCCGCCACATTCTCTTCCTCAGGTCCGACCCACCCATCGGCGGGTCCCTTCGGCCATCCGCCCCACCACCCCGGAAACTTCCTCCCCCCGGCACCCCACTTAGGTAGGAGCGTCATGGGTCCCCACTCCGAACGGCGGAACGGACTAAGGTTTTCACCGGTGTTCCATCCATTTCCAGAGCCTTTCGGTCGGCCGCCCTCCTTCGGTGGCCTGGGAGCGCTCAGTTCCTCGGCGTTCGGAGGATTAGGAAATCCTGCACTAAGTGAGTTTCAGCCTCGCGGGTCGGCGTTTTCTAGCAAAGTTCTGGCAAAAAAACAAGAGGACGGTGGAGATACGCATTTAACTTGGGTCCCGCTGTGCTTTTCCGCGTGTTGAATCCCTGACAGCGGCCAACTCCATGTTCGGCCATAAAGATGGCCCCAACTCGCAGCAGCACTTTGGCGCGGGCGCCAACAGCAACCACCAGGAACCCTGGAACCGCCTACACCGCACGCCGCCCTCCTTCCCCACGCCCCCGCCCTGGCTGAAACCCGGAGACTCGGAGAGGAGCGCTTCAGCCGGTTCGCACGAGAGGGACAGAGATTCTGACAAACGGGACTCCGCGAGCAGTAAAGAGGACAAAGACAGGTGGGTGTCCCGGACAGAAAAACGAACAAAAAGCGTGGAGAAGCGCTGGCAAGCGGTCTACTTGACGGTTGCCTTGACCCGACGAGCTAGACAGACAGAAGTGTGCCTGCCTCATTTGGAGGATTGTAGCTGCTATGCCCATACCTGACCACCGGGCGGCACTAGCGCGGTCTTTCACGAGGCCTAATCGAGCCTTTTGCGTTTGCAGGGAGCCGGCGGAGAAACGTCACCCGAGCCAGCCCTCCCCGGTGCCGGTCGCCCCCGCGGCTCTCCTCGGTCACAGTCGTCCCCCCGAGCACCACAGGAGCCACCCGCCCCCTTCCTCCGGAGACCCTCAGAGAGACAAGGATAACAAGTCCAAAGACCGAGAGAGGGAAGCGGCCGACTCTTGGAAAGAAAGCAACGCGGACGAGCACAAGCTCAAAGACAAGCAGCGCGGCGACAAAGAGGCGGCGGCCGTCCACGACGGGCGAGCGTCGGAGGACAAAGCGTCCAACAGGAGCGCCTCCTCGCCCTACGTCAGACAGAGCAGCCTGGAGCGTCCCAACAGGGACCTCGCCGACAAGAAGGGCGAGGTGAAAGTCAAGGAGGAGCGGAAGGAGGAGCAAGACGGCGCGGCGGAGAAAACCGCCGAGCAGCCCTTGGCCTCGTCGGCGCCCGGCCTCCACCCTCCCTCTTCCGCGAGCGCGGCGGGGGTCCACGCCATCGGCGGATTCGAGAGAACTCGAGCGGTGGCGCCGTTCGTGGGCGTGGGCCCGATCCCCGGCGCCGAACGCTTCCCTTACCCCGCCTTCCACTGGGACCCCATGAGGGACCCTTACAGGGGACTGGACCTTCACCGACGGGACCCCCTGGCTCGGGATCTGCTGCTCAGGAACGATCCGCTCCACCGGCTGACGGCGCCGCGCCTTTACGAGGCCGAGCGCTCCTACCGGGACCGGGAGCCCCACGACTTCAACCGCGAGCACGCGCACCCGCTGGCCTTGGAGCAGAGGCGGGAACACGAGCGCGCTCACCTGGAGGAACGCGAGCGCCTCCTCCGGGAGGACTACGAGCACGGGCGCCTCCACCCGGCCGCGCACCACCCGGCCCTGGACGGGCACCTGCCCCACCACGCCCAGGGCCCGGCGGCGCCGGGGCTCGCCGGGATGCACTACTCCAGGGTCAGCCCCTCGGCCGCCGCCCACCAGAGCGCCGTCCTCAATAAAACTCCGCCCGCCGCCTCGCTCAGCGCCCCGCCCCCGCTCATCCCGGCGCCGGGCGCCCGGCCGGGCTCGCCGAGACGGACTGCCCCCCTGGCCGCCGATATCCGAGACAGAGCCCCTCGCAAGGACATCGAGGCGCGGTGAGCCCTCGGCCCCGTCGAGCGGAAAGTCTCGGAAAGCCGCTTTGGATTTGTTCCGTCGCTCCGTCGTACGAAGCGGAGCGGGATTGTGGAATGTACGGATCCTTTGGCAAAGGGTGTAGATACGTTGTACAGTGGCTGTGCCGGCTTCGTACCGATCACGCTACCGATATGCAAAAGGGCCGTTTGAAAGCTTTACTTTGGACAAGTGTACATACGTGTATCTAGGCAGTGATTGGGAATGTGCTTTTGCAATTTTTCTCCTTTGGCATCGTACCCCCAGCGTTCTACTATGCAACAAGTCCGGCGTCGCGACGGGCCGAAAGGCCGCATTCGCCCCACAACTTGACCGCGTTGCTCCAACGGCTCACCCCACAGATACAAGCTTTAAGTGAAACGTATCCGGCCGATAGTTTGGGCACTCGGTCGGGACTTTGGTAGGACGCTCCCTTACGTACCGACTTTCGTTTCGCCGACATTGGGAAACATGTCGCCCGGAAGTGAGATTTTGCGTTTCGCGCCTTTTCCGTTCCGTATGTCTTTCCCTTCCTCAGCTACGACCGTTAACCGGCCTCCAGCCGAGATCGCTCTTACCGGTTTTATGTTCTCTTTTTTAAGCGGCTCTTTTAAGTACCTTACAGGCGTTATTTAGCGTGGTTTAGAGCGGCGCCAACTCGGAGGCTACCTGCACACCTAGGAACGCACGCGCCTGAGCGACGGCCGTTCGGAACGTAACGCCTCGTCGAGTTGAGGAGCGCCCGTATCGAATTCGACATTTTGCACCACGCCCAAAAAAAAAAAAAAAAACTGCGTTAGAAACGCGAAGGCTCGGCGGTAAGTTGAGGAGCGTCCCTATTGTATTTCAACGCGTCGTACAAGCAAAAAAACGGCATGGCAAAGGTGAAGCCTATCGGGATTTCGCTCGGCGGCGGCCTTCGGTCTTGTTGCGGGGGGAATGTAAACGCAAATTTGCTCCGGAGAAGGCGTGTAAAAACATGATTTTAGGACTCCGTCCTGTTAGTGTATTCAAAGTGCTTTCTTGAGGTGTGCTACGTACAAAATCAAAAGAAGAAAACAAGGACGTTTTGTTTCCAACGTGGAGAGGTTTATTTTAGTAGTCCACCGAAGGTTTTACAGTAGATGTGCGCTTCAAATTCGGTGAACGTTTTGTGCGTTGATATTTTACTACATAAAAAAATGTTCACCGGAGCCATAGTGGTTAGTTGATGCATATTGCAAAAAGATTGTTGAATGAGATGTTTTTTTGGCCGTTAACATGTACAGGTGAAAAAAAAACAACAAAGTCTTTGTAGATCGTGTACAAAGTTGTCCAAAAAATGAAGTGACTGAATCTTCAGCATGCCCCTCATTTAAACGTGTTCTGTAAATTGTGCCATGTTATTAAAAAATGTGTACTAAATTTGTCTTTGGAATATTAGTCTCATTGCTGATTGCTCATTGCTGATTGCTGAGGTTTTGTTGGGTTTTTTTTTTCTTCGTCACGGTACCTGGAAATTCAGGGGAACTTAAAGAGGCTTTAATGCCTACTTCAAATTTTAATTATACAAGAAGATTTGAGAGATGAGTTGTCATATATGTAGTTGGACCACCCAATGAAATTCTTATTCTGCTCGCTTCCCCGAGCAGCAAACTACATTCCACAATCACACCGAGACAACGGTGCTCATAGTGTAGTGCGGAATATCATGTAGTGCAAAGTTTTTAATGCAGGATATTGTTTATGCATGCAGATTTGCTGGCGAGGGATTAGTTGAGAATCCGAATGGCTTGTGGGGGTTTTTGTACGTTTTTTAAGATCCCGTCCGCCGCGGCTGCCGTCTTGTGTTCGCTCTCCCGGCGTAGACGCTCGTCATTAGTCGTCATTAGTGAACATTCATCGGTGAACTTTCGTTTGGCTCGGCGATACTCGGCGCGGACCTGTTGCGCCCGGACGACGAAGCGGCCCCGGCCTCGGGCGTGAGGGGCGCGCTAGGATGAAGTGACCGGGCTGCTGCCA
The DNA here is from genome assembly GCF_059441005.1 of Hippichthys cyanospilos. Classification (NCBI taxonomy): domain Eukaryota; kingdom Metazoa; phylum Chordata; class Actinopteri; order Syngnathiformes; family Syngnathidae; genus Hippichthys; species Hippichthys cyanospilos. Next base: position 85,801 of record NC_142386.1, on the reverse strand, counting down.
CCGGCGCCCGGCCCGCCGGCGTCCGCCGCCTCGGGCGACGAATTGCTCGAAATGCGCCGGACGAGTTTGCGTTGCGGAGGGGCGGCGGACTTTGCGAACGTGAGATCGAGCGGCCGCGTCGCGACGGAGGACTTCGACCGCTGCGACTTCCGGACTCTTCTTTTTCCTAATAGTCAGTAGTCCACGTTCCAACATGAAAATAACCTAAGTCGGGGACGTCGCAACACGGGGGTCCGCTGTATTTCCTTTTCATTTGTTCCATTTGGAACAAATACAACCATCACCCTAACCCTAAACCCTAACCCACAGGCCATTGGGATTCTCAACAAATCTTTCACTCGCTAATACCCCTCATCGCCAGTCCCTTTACCGCATGCACACATGCACCTTACAAACCCCGCAGAGTGCAGGAAAGCAGCTAAATACTTGATATTTTACACGAGCATCCTCATACGTACACAGTTTCTTCTACTCCCTGAGGATTTTGTTGTGCGGTATTACGACGCATATGACAATAAAACTCTTGAATTCTATCATCAAAGCCAGTTTGCATTTGATCCGTTAGGATGACCGTTGTTAGCATGACTGAGCTGCCAACTTTACAACGACCTGTTAGCATCCTCGATGTTGACTCAAGTTGGATTCTAAAAAACAAAAGCTGTCAAAGGGCCAAAGCCAGCCGGGGAAATGAGTTGTTTTTCTTCCTTTGGCGAGACACGGCGGTGACACGGACACGTGTCTTTCTTGTTTTCCGGGCGGAACAAGGAGCGCCAGCATTCATCTTCTCTCGCATTGATTTGAGCAGGTGAATTCCCAGGAGACCCGGAGGACTTTGTGACATCGCAGAAAGCAAAACAAAAGAATCTGTCGTGACGGCTGTGGAACTTGCCGAGATGATCCCCGCACGACTGGTTGACACCATTGCGGGCAAAGGTCCTTTTTGGGACCAAAATGCTCCAACGCTCGGATTAGGGTTTCTACTTCCAACGAGGGTTGCAAGTCTCTGCGTTAGGCTTTCAAACCCAGGTTTGGTTTATAAACAAAAGGGTTGCGGGTTTCAAGGCTAGCTTCAAGTTTCAACCGACCTTTTCGAGCAACAGCTTTCCTGTCAAAGTTACTGTTGGAAAGAATTGGACGAAGCATGGGTCGGAGTTCGAAACAAAGGATCGTTCCAAATTAGGGTTACGAGCTACTTTTAAATCCAGGCTCAGGAAACTTGGGACACCTACGGGAAGTCATCAACCCTAAGCCTAACCCTGTTAAATGATGGCGATACGCAATGTCGTCCCGCACCGGGTGGATTTTTTTCTGTTTGACAAACGAACAGCATAACCACCAGAAAGACCAAAAAATAAAAACAGGTCGCAAACAAAAACTGAGGTTCTCTCTCTGTCCAGGATTTGATGTTTGACGCCACCGTGAGGGCATGAAAGGTACTTCTTATAAACGCATCTCTGGCTCGAGTCGCTCCTCATAAATGAAGGGGAGCGTTTCAAATCGATTCAATCTTCAAATAAGGTGTTCCAAAATAAATACATGAAAAATGCGGATTCCATAGGCCTACACCCAACAAAACAAGCAAACACTAAATTGTTGGACCGCTTTCCCATATTTATAATTGATCATCTTTAATTGTGCAGAGCAAATAAAAAGGGTACAGGTCATCCCTATTCCCCTAATTGGGGCCAAAAAGCAGTTTGTAAATTGAAGACTGATATCAGTCTACCCAAATCGTCTGGATTTGGACAAAATAGGTCACCGGCCCGAACATCAATAGAACTAACAGAAGAAGTTACAAACAATGTAGATGAGAAAAAATATATTGCGTTGGAATTTGTATGGATTGATAGAAAGCCTTCGAGACTATGGATCACCGTATACTCTAACGGAAAATACACAACTGTGGGGCTAGAGGAACAGCTTTAAACTGGGTAAAGTCCCGCTTGACTCACAGAACGCCGGATGCTCGGCGAGGACTGTACAGATTCGTGTGCGCTACCATCGTACTGTACCGGGCCCACAGCTTTTTCTTTGATATAAAAATGACCTATACTTGACATCTGAAAAGCTCATATTCGCCCCTTCGCAGACGATCGTATCATAATCAATACCTATTGCTCGCTGATTTGACCACCTTTAAGGCAGCTTTCAAATCGGAATTTGAAGCCACGGGAGGCAAGTCTCCCTGTCTTCCTGCAGTACATCTTTCCAACGCTGGAGAGCAGCATAGCCAAAGCATCGCAACTGGCATGGAAGGCCCCCCCCCCCCTTCCCCAACTGTTACAAATGCGATGGGTCCCCTTTTACCGTGGGACGCACATAAACTAATCGTGCTCGAGCACTGACTGAGTCCTCTTCCAAAGTTAAGGACTCTTTGGCACACGTCACATCCGCCGCTCGCTCTGGCTTCCGCTTCGCTGTTCGAGTCAGCGAGCAGCTTCAACATCCGCGTCAACATAAGCCACGCTCGTCTTTTTCCTCCGTCATGTGTTCCGCGGCTCCTTCCGCCTCGTTGTTCTCGTTTCAACCAAAGGCGCGTTCGTCGGACATGCTCCGTTTCGGCCGCTAGCGCCGCGATAGCCTGCCCGCGCTCGCTAACATTCCGGCGAGCGGCACGGCCGGCGGACGCCAAACTCCGGGAAGGTAATTCTCTTCGCTTTTTTCTCCATTTTGGTCGACGTAATCGTTGCGGTTGTCCGAAGCGTTCCGAGTGAGCCTGCTCCTCCCGAGTCCCGTTTTAGACTCAATTCCAACAAATAACGTGTCGTTATCAAATAGGTTTGATGAAAGTTAAGAAAGCTTTAGGAAGTCATATCGGTGACGGGAAGCGCACCTGAGCGGCTGCACCTGCCGCATGGCCGCATGGCCGCATGGCGCGGCTCATTCCAAAATGTTTTTATCTCCAACTTGACTTTAGAATAGCGCTTGTTCGGTCTGTTGTTGTTGTGTGGTTGAAAGCAACATTTTTAAATCTGCTTTTGTCGTTTGACGTTGTTCTGGGCGCTGTCAACAGGCTAAGGTGAAATGTGGTTTGCACCCATTGGACAATAAGAAAACAAACCTTGCGATAACCACTCCCGTCCACGAGGGCCGCTGTCCTGCGTGGTGTCCACGTTTTTCGTCGCAAAACACATTGATTCGAAAGATCGGATTCGTTATGAAGCTCCTGCGGAGCTCTCCGATAAGCCGGTCAGTCGCGTTTACTGCGTGCCGGGTTGAAATTCTGAGATGTTAACTAAATGAGAGGATTTCGTAAAACGATAAAAAAAACGACATTTTATTATTTTCTTTCGTATTTTCTATTCTTTCAGACGGACTGATTCGCAGCAGTGTGACGCCAGCTAGTGGCTGGGAGGACTTAACTCGGTCATCAAATTCCCGCTTTTGTCGGAATGAGGGAAACAAGAGTAAAACCTACTGTAACTTCACGCCCGCCGCAGTAGCACACTCGCTGTCGTTGTTTTCTTCGGCGCGCTTCAAATCTCAGTTTCGGTCTTCAAAAGACAGTAGTGATACTAATAGAGTTAGACGTCGCCGGCGGAGGCGTATTCAAAACAATTTTAGAGACAAATAGCAGCAGCTGTCACGAAAAGCGAAACGCTGAATATCGGTACTCCCTAACCCGGTAGAACAGTAGTATGGATTTGTGAAAAAAATATGTCACTGGACATTCAGCACAGTACGGGTCGCCCCACCCAACAGTGTCATCGTGGCAACATTTTCTGTCCGCCCCAGGGAGCCATGGCGGACGGCCCGCCGAGCAAAGCGGCTACCGTGGAGATCCCTATCGACGGCAACGGAAACGCGGGCGCCCCGGCGGAGGACGACGGCCTCGAGCGGGTACGCCCCACGACGCCGACTCCTTTGCGTATCCGGCGGGGCGGCTTGCCGCGTGGCGCCGTCGTGTCATTTTCGGTCCACGGTGGGTGTCAAAACGGCAGCCGCCCGCCGCGCGTTAAAAACGGCTGGGTTTCGCCCCTTAATTCATCAGGCGGCGGCGGTTGGGCTGTTGAGATTCCGATTTTAGATGGCGGATGTCAGCTTCGATCAAGGATTTGGATGCGGCGGGCTCCCTAGACAAACGCTTGCAAGTTCCTGGACAAAATGCTGACACTTGCTTGTTTGCTAACTGGACTTGCGCGCGTGCGCGCGTGTGCGTGAGAGAGAGAGCTGCTGTGTTTACCGCGAGATAGCAACTCGTCGCCACAGCAACAGCAACTAGGAGGAACGCGGCTTTGCGATCGCATAGCAGATCGTCTGCAGTGAAGCAGCTAGTCAACACGAAATAAGAATGCACGCGGGCGGGCGGGCGGGCGGGCGCGCGCGCGCGTGGATAAAGATCAAGTCATTCATGCTTTCCGTGAATCTTGACGCCGTCGCCGCCGCTGGTCACGCGCGACCTTGATTTTCTTTTGGCGTCCTCCTGATTTGGGTCCTGTTTTTCTCGTTTCTTTTTTTGTTTTGTTTTTTGTTTGTCATTTGTTTGTGGTGGTCTGTGTGCAGGCGACAAAGCGACAGTGGCGTTTAAATGAGAAGGTAGGAAGCTGCGCGGGCGCCGGGGCGAGCGGACATCAATTCATGCCAATTCAAATCATAACTTTATTGATTAGAATGATTGGTGAAAGGTTTTATTTTTTGATCATATCGCATAACCCTAAAATATCAAATACATATTCGCAAACCAAAGGCCATCACAAATATTTACAGAACCGTCCAAAGTTTGTCAACACCTTTAAATTCACGTAGTCTCACACAGTAGGTAATCGCACAGCTGTTTATCGAAAGTCATTTCCGCAAAAAAATTCCAATCCTCATCACAAAGCTGATCCGAAAAAAACGAAACGTGTCAAATTCCCTCTACTTCCGACATTCTAAAACACGTTTCGGTCGGAGCTCGAGTAAACGATTCCCTGCATGTTGTCGCGTCATCTGGAAGCGCGGCGTATGAAAAAAGTTTCAATTTCAAGGTCTTTTCAAACTTGTGACTGGGACTGCCATCTTACATCCGCGCAGCTTACGAGCACTGACTGAAGCGTTCCTGTCTTTTTATCTTTTCTCCTCTGCGTGATCTCTAACACGGAAGCGCCGAACATATTTGTCACGTTATCATTCATGTGTTTCCCCCGAGGAAATGTCCCCTCCCCTTTGAGCTTCCCCATACACTTTAGAAAGGATCCAAAGCGCCTTGATGCAACTTATTTCCCCTCCTAACGTCCAGCGAATGAGCCTTCTCCGGAAGAATCCTAATTGCCCCCCCCCCCCCCCCCCCCCCCCCCCCCCCCCCCCCGCGGCACATACAGGACCTGCGGCAGGTGATGGTGTCCGGGCCGAACCTCAACGAGACCGGCGTCGTGTCGGGCGGCTGCGGCGGCGCGGCGGGGGCCGTCATCCCCACGGCGGGGGCCGTCATCCCCGCCGGATCCGTCCGAGGTAACCGCCACGTCGGCCTCGCCCGCCGCCGGCGACCGATCGACCCGCGGCCTTTAGTTTCGGGTCATCCAAAACAAAAGGGAAACGAGTGTCTATAGTGGCCCCCTCCCAAAAAAGAAAAAGGCGACACACAGGCTGAGCTAGTGTGCCGCCCCGAGGGGCAGCCCCGTTCTTCCAGTTAGTGGGGGTTTGGGCAACGTTGCGCGCGAGGCCCGCCAAAGCACAAGAGGTTCCTTGTCAAATGCCCGACGTGACGTTTTGCTGCCCCAACGGGCAAGTTTCCACCATGAGCCAAAGAAGCAACGATTAACAAGAGAAACGAGCTGCGCGCGCGCTAACCTCGTCCGTCCCGACTGCGTCTCTCGGGCCCGGCTGTGCGCTACAGCCCCCAATTTAACAAACGGATCCCCATCGCGGGATTAGCTTTTATTTCTTTCTTACTTCTTTTTCAGGGGTGTTCCTCTCAAATACGTAAGCCCGCTAATAGCTTCAGTGTTGCTTCCCCTCACTTCCATCTTTCAAAATTTGCTGCGATCTCCTCGGCGGGCCTCTTCCGTCCTGACAAATTTGACATTCTTCCCTTCGGGGCTTGACTTTTTTGGGGGGGGGGGGGTGCCACCCGCAGGTCCCGACGCGCGCGGCGGCTCGTCGGCGGCGACGGAAGAGAGCGCCCGAGGCGTGGCGGTGGAGAAGCTGGAGTCGGTCAAGAAGTGGAGCCTGAACACTTACAAGGTAGAAAGACGAAGCCGCGTACCAAGTCGTCCCTTTTCGGCGGCCGCCCCCTCGGCCTTCCCTCTCCTTCTAACCGTCGGGCGTATTTGTGCGTCGGCCCCGTAGAACCGAAGGGGCGAGCAAGTGGCTCCTTGCAACGAATCGCATTGACGCGTAGCGCTCTCGACTATTTTCCTGCCGAGACAGGCTGCCCGACGTTTTCCATCAAGATTTCAACAGGTCCTTTAACACGGGAGCGAAAATGACCAGGCGAACTAACGTAACGCAACGTAAAGTTTCTCGTAACTTCTTGAGAGCGTATATGATCGCGGCTCAGAGGCCCAAGTATGTCCCTGCCTAATTGGAAGTGAAAAGACCTCATTGAAGGTGGAATCCCTCCAAAAGTTCCATGCGAACGGCGTTTGTCTGGAGCACATCCGCGGAGTTCACGGCTCAACAGGCCGCGCCGCGGTAAATGCCGTCCCTTTTTTGTTTGTTTTTTTCCAGTGCACCAAGCAGATGATCTCGGAACGTTTTGGGCGGGGCTCACGGACCGTGGACTTGGAGCTGGAGGCCCAGATCGAGCTGCTGAGGGACACCAAGCGCAAATACGAGAGCGTTCTGCGACTGGCCCGAGCGCTGACCGATCATTTCTACAACATGGTGCAGACGCAGCACGCGCTGGGCCACGCCTTCGCCGACCTCAGTCAGAAGTCGCCGGAGCTTCGGGTGAGGACTGAAAAAACGTCGTTCGCTCAGCGTGAGGCCTCACTAGGCTGTGAAGAAATATCGTTAAAAACAAAGAAAACAACTGAAAATATCCTCGTTTGGATGAGGATGGACAACAAAGACAAATGCTATTTTTGTCTAAACGGACTTCTGAATTTTTTTTTTATCGTCAAGAAAACCGGGTTACTGAAAACAATTAAAAACAAAAAGATCCTTTCAGTAATGACGGGTAGACGTTACCGTTGACACCCCCAGTGTTTTTCTGCCATATATACAGCGGACCCCCGGTCTTCGACGTCCCCGCCTTACGTTTTTTTAGTCCTCTATTTCCGCCATTTTTTTCGCGTTACGACAATCGTGGCGGTCAGTGTGTGCGCGACTGCGAGTCGCTCCGCGCTCATACGCCTGCACGCGTCATACACGCGTCCCCGCTTACGTCACTAGGACGCCGGTCTGCTCTCGGTCGGCGTCGCGGTTTCCAAAATGGCGGAACGTTCCAGCTTTGTACGCCTGCGCGTGCTTACAGAAACGTGTTTATAGTGCGTTTCAGTGCTTAAACTTTTTGGGTTAGCCGCGGGTCCCATGATAGCTCGAAGATGTTTTATATGGAAAGGAAGCCGGAGATAATCCAAAACAACCAAGGAGGCCAGGCCAGGCCAGGCCAGGCCAGGCCAGGCTACCCTCACTATGGAACGTGGCCGGAAGAAGCTCGCCACGTCACTTGAAGCTAAAAGCGAAATGAAGAAAAGTCGAAAGGTTCGAGTGAATCCCGATCGGCGAATAGGGCACCGATGCCGACGCTCAGAGCGGAGCGCCCCGCCGTTCCGTTCGCGAGAAAGGCCCGCGCGAATCCGGCCTCCGTCTCGTCGTCCGCCCTGACGCCGCCCGTCTCCGCAGGACGAGTTCGGCTACAACGCCGAGACCCAGAGGTTGCTGTGCGAGAACGGCGAGACTCTGCTGGGCGCCGTTAACTTCTTTGTGTCCGGCATTAACACGCTCGTGAACAAGACCATGGAGGACACGCTCGCGACCGTCAAGATGTTCGAAAACGCCAGGTAGAAGAAAGAAGCTCGCTCGCTCGCTCGCAAAGTTGCGTCTTTGGGCCGGGCGGAGCTTCAGAAAAGGTCCCTTCAGGTTGGAGTTCGACGCGTACCGCTCGGACCTGGAGGAGCTTAGCTTAGGGCCGCGGGACGCGGCGGCCGCCGCCCGCGTAGACGCGGCGCAGCAGCAGTACCGGGCCCAGAAGGAGAAGTACCAACGACTGCGTTCCGACGTCGCCGTCAAGCTGAAGTTCCTGGAGGAAAACAAGGTGGGTACGTCGGCGCTCGAAAGACGAGCGGTCCGTCGCCCCAACGGGCCGCTTTGAACGCGCGTTGACCGCGACGGAGGTCGGGAGTGAGAGTAGCGTACCGAGCGCGCCGCCTCAACGCTTTGATGCCAAAACCGTTCTAGACGCGGCGCCGGATCGAAAGCCCTCGCCAATATCCTCGAGCGTCTTTAGGGGCCGGCCGGTACGCCCGACGGGCAGGCCAAATCGAGAAGCGCGCCACGCCGCATCGACATAGCGAACGGCCGCCTGAACCCCGCGTCTGGACGCTTGCGGTCCCCAGGTGAAGGTGATGCACAAGCAGCTGTTGCTCTTCCACAACGCCGTCTCGGCGTACTTTGCCGGCAACCAGCAGCAGCCGGAGCAAACGCTCAAGCGCTTCGACGTCAAGCTGAAGCCGCCCGGCGCCGACGAGCCGTCTTGGCTGGAGGAGCCGTGAGGAGCGGCCCGCCCCCGCGGAGGCCCCGCCCCCGCGGAGGCGCCGCCCCCACGGAGGCCCCGCCCCGTCGGGATCCGGCCCGCGGCTCCGCTTCACGCACGTCGCCGCGTTTTTCCTTGTCTTTCCGGTAGCCGACTCGCCAATTTGTGGACCGGACCGCTTTGTCTCGCGAGGTCAGGACATTTCCGTGATTGCGGTTTCCTCACGTTTCCTCGTGTTAATGCGAAATGCGGCGCCTCCTGCTGTCCGGAATGATGAGCGCTTGAAATCTTACACGTTGTCCCTTCAAGGATGGACTGAATAACGAAGGGGCACTCCCACCGCAATACTCCCCGAGAAAGAAATGTTAGTAACCGGATTGGCGGGGGCCACTCGCCGAACTTCCGCCTGCCGGAGGCGGGCGGTTCTCTGTGGAAAACCAAAAGTGCCAAAAATCAATCAATAAACGTACCGTTAAATAAAAGTGTCGTAAATGAAAGAAACGTTTCGTTATATGTCTGGAATAGAAGGATGTTTGAATCAAAGTGTTGTTAATCAATCAGCATATATAGGTGTCAACCTCCGGTCCCGGAGGGCCCCTATCCCGCGTGTTTTCGACGCTTCTCTCGTCAACGCACCCCATTCAAATGATTGGGATCTTTTTCAGGCTCCTGCAAAGTTTTCTGATGAGCTATTCGTTTGTGTTTAAGAGACGAGGATGGAAAACATGCAGGGCAACGGCCCCCGAGGACCGGAGTTCACGTCATCATGTCACGCGTCTGCGTTGCTGCGTTTCATGAATTCATCTCGTTTGGCGTTATTGCATTTCGCCACTTTGGGTCCTCCGTAGTTCTCCGCGCCGGAGCCGCCTCCGCAGGAAAAGCTGATTGGTGAGCGCTACCTACTCCTGTCCGGTAGGTGGCGGTGTTTTCCCGAAAGATGCTTGCAATCCGCCAATAATTGAAAGAAAAGTCTGCTTAGTGACGCATCTTTAAAGGTGGGGGCGATTCCAACGCTTGAATGGCGTCACTTGCGTGTCGTTTCACCTCCAGCAAACTTTTTTTTTTTTTAGTTAATTACCGCAGGGATTGTGCTGTTTTGGGTTAGGGTTATTTTGACAAAAAAGGCCATACTGTGGCAGTCTGACACGCTGGCAAAGCAGCATCGGAAGCAATAAGGATTTATTCCCAATGTTTTGCCACTGTTAAACGGAATTAAATAGAACAAAAGTACTTGGCGGTCTGGGTATCGAAAATCCCTAGTTATTACTATGATGTCGAAATTGCACGGCAAGAATTGTGCGTCTTGCCCAAATCAAGGCAGTTTTCCACTGAAAAATCTCCCGTCTCAACGGTTACGTTTTGTAAGTCGGCGGACGAGGAGCCGCTGAAGGCGGCGCACCTGCGCCCTCTGGTGGAGCTGACTGAGCAAGTCGCTGGGCGTCATCGTCAAAGCGAAACCAAACTATAGGCCCCGCCCCACCGCTGCAAACTGAGCGTCTGCGCCTTCACGTCGGTAACTGAACACCCCAACACCCCGGGTGTTTGCTTTTTTTCGGCGTTAGAAATGGTTCTTTTATATATTTGTTTTATTGAACGTCTTTTGTCAGCAGTTTACGCCATAAATGATTTTCTGCTAGTTTTTTTTTCCTCGTGTAGCTGTCAACTAACCCTTATTTAAGCAGCACTTCATTTGCCTACCAGACTGATTATATATCATGAAAGCAACCGCAACGAGGGCTTTGACAAATCCAACAGTAAAATTGATAGAACTATCAATATCACATTAACTATCATGAAATTGTGGGGTGAATCTATCGATACAAGTTGTCGTAAAATGAATTGTAGGTAAAAAAAAAAAAAACTACAAGGTTGCGGCGAGGCGAAGAAAGCACACGTTGCTGTGCTAGTGGAGATCTTCACTCCGTCGCATGCCATCACAAAACTGATACGACAAAGTCCAAAACAGCAAAGACAAAGCCAACAGGTTCAGAGCATCAAAGGATCATAGCAACACGCCGACTGGGTGAGAGACATGGTCCTAGTGTCCGCCACGACGTCTTCAATTTATATGTAAAAAAAAATATTTGACCCCGACGTGATTTGAACACGCAACCTTCTGATCTGGAGTCAGACGCGCTACCGTTGCGCCACGAGGTCCTTGCGGTGCGAGAGCATATTTTGACAATATATTCATACTCAAAATATAACATGCCGTAGCTTCCCCAAGCTGACGCGCGACAAAGCCATTTAAGCCATGACAAAAAGAAACCTTTTGTATAAAACTGTGCGCCGAGCGAGCAAGCCGTTTCGATCTTCACATAAGCGGATTCGAGCATTTGCCGTATGACTCATGACACTCAGCCAACAGAAATGAAAATTCATGCAGCGCTGCCTTCTCAAACTCGGACAAAGAAACGAAGAAAACGTCTTTCGAGAATGCCGGGTTTGAGTAGGCTCTCACGTGACTTTACTCAGCCAGTAGTTGGGAGTTTTCAAAATCGCCAACAGATGGCGTCCCTCCAACACCTTTGCGCCAATACTTGTTTGATTACCGCCAATGCTGTAGTTCCGAAGGCAAACGTGAACTTGAGTCATTTGTGACGTGTTATGGGACACATTTTCAGCATCAAGACGCCCCGCAGAGATAATCGTCATCATTTACCGTACAACAACTTTGGACGATTTGTTTTTTTCTATTGACGTTTCTTTCGGCGGGTTATGTTGACACTTTTACGTCCACGCAGTTTGGTGTCACTTAATACTGCAGTGGGTTGAACTCCAACATGTTGCCGTGCGTTCAAATGTTTGGTGAGTAAACAAGGAAGGAGATGACACGCACCCGCCAGATGGCGCTATCGGACCGTGCCGTCGGTGACGGGCGTGGTCACATGCTCACCTTGTCAGGATGTGCCGCTCATCGCGCATGCTCGCTGTTGACTCTTGCGGCGTCTTGACTGCTCGGAGAAGCGTTGGACATTTCGGCCACGCGTGCGGAAAGTGTCCGCTCGGTAAACCACCGCCTTTGGAACGCGACGTGACGTGCGGGAACCGAGCCACATCACACGCAGCTTTTGTAGCCAGGTGAGCGATTGTTGCGCGTTAGCTCGGGGCGTGACACACACGTTATGTTTAACTTGAAGCGGTTTAATTGAGCGGCATTTTCCGTTGCTGTTTTTTGTTGGCACGCGTTGTGTATCATACGGTAGCACGAAGCTATCGGGCTAGCCATGGAGCACGCGTATGTATTTTTGTTTCATCTTTCCGTCGCGCCGCTAAGACAAACGCAGGGCGGCCGACGTCATAATCGGCCTTCCAGTCGGGACCTTTTTGTCGTCATCGCACCAGACTCCTATTTAGGTACTGTGGTCTTTATTTGTGTTCAGCGAGCAAGTGAAAAACGTGCATGAGAAAAGGCAGGACGCTAGCTAGCTCCCAAACAACAGGACAGGCTGAAAAAGGAGGAGGAAGAAGTCATCAAAGACAAAAGTTTGCTCTTCGCGATGCGTCCAGGTGTACTCGGTTCATCGGTCACATGAGGTCCGAGGGCGACCCCGATCCGGCGCCTTTGCTCACGCGGGCCAAGCCGGCGTCGTCGGCCGCCGGGCCCGGGGCCCCGCCCGCCGCCGGGCCCGTGGCCCCGCCCGCCGCCAGGCCCAGGGCTCCGCCCAGGCCGCTGCTCAGCACGGCGGCGTCGATCAGCTCCTGCGATGTCGGGACAGCTTTGGAAATGTCTCGCCGCGCGGCTAAAATGTTCACCGCCCGAACTAGGAAAACACCCTAAAGTCACTCGTGCAAAGTTTAATGAGGCCTTATCGCAGTTGTTCTGGCCGCCCGCCTCCCCGGACAGCCGCCGCGCTAATTGGCGCAAACGAATGGCGGCTTTCCTCCATTTTTGCTTCTCGTCTGCCCTCACCTTCATCCTGCGCGACTCCAGGCGCGACTTGTAGCAAAAGTCCAGCAGCGCCACCATCATGGCCACGCCCAGGCCGCCGATCAGGATGTAGAAGATCCCCGCAACGTTGCTCAGGCTCAGCGCGCTGGTCTTGTCCTGTTGGGGTGTAGGAGGGACAAAGCGGGCGGGCTCAGAAGACGGCGGCCCACCCGTGGCATGCGAGCGCCGCCATGCAGCTTCATGCTCTTTGCTTTCTTTGGGCCAGTGGGAACGCCGACTACATTGGCTACATTTGCCATCGTGACGCGGGACACCACAGCTTGCGCCCTATTGCTCCGCGAGTGGCTGACGGCAAGTGTGGTGTCGGAACCCTAGCCGGAGGGGCGTGTCCAACAGGAGAAGGTGCGCGTCTGGTTCCGGATGTCCCTCTCATGAATCAGAATTGTTTCTTTTCAAATCGTTTCTTGAAAAGCAAAAAAAAAACATTTTTTAGTTGCTTTCAGTTGCGTGTTTTTTTTTCACGCTCCTAAAATCAGGTTTCTTAAGAAGTTTCTGCAAAAGCAGACGTTTCCTTCAAGTTTCTTTAAAAGGGATTTGGAAGGTTTGCGAGCCCGTTGGCTTGCGGCCGTCGGAATGGGCGGGGCCCGTGAGCCCACAATGCTTTTCTCTCTCAAAGCGTCCCGTCGGCTGACTCGTCAAGTCACGCGACGCGCTTTTCCAAATAACCTGCCTGGTTTCGTGGCCGCAACCGCCAAAAACGTGCGGGCTCGAGCGCTAGGCGGGAAAAGAGGAAGCTTCCTGAGAAATCAATTGGAGATTCGGATGAAGTTGGCGCAAAGTTGACAAGGCCAATTACGTACGACGTTAGCGACAAGACGTTGATAAGTTAAGAGCAAATTGACAGGAAGTACATCAGGAAGCGACGAGGAATTTTTGACAGATCGAAGGAGACAGAAGCATTGTTGTTTGGTTTGGCAAAAACGTGACCTTTGACATCGAAAGTGATTTTTTTTAAGTGGGCGGGATCACGAGGAGATGTCAAAGGTTACATTTCATTGGGGGCGGGGCTCTGCCGGACTCATGCTGATTCACAAGGCTTTGCATGCTCCTCTCCGAGGAAGGAACCAAAATGCTCAAAACAAATGGAACCAAAAAAAATTGAAAAAGAAAAGGAACACATAGGGCAAAAACCTGTTCAAAAGATCTACAAGATGCAAAACTACAAAAATAGCCTTGAAAAGAAAGATCAGAATGGAAAACACAGACAATTGAACGTAATTAGTCTCAACAACTGAAATAATCATGAAAAAAAAATGCATGCGTAAAAACATCAAATTATCCTTTGGAAAATAAAAGCAAAACCGACAAAAAGAACAAAACAAGAAAATCAGGGGGGGAAAATGGCCCGAGTGAAAGAAAATCGAATCAGAACTAAAGATCGTAGAGGAAAAAAAAAAAAAAAAAAAGGAATATGAGGAGTGCGGGGCTTTGTCATCGGGTGGGGTCGCGGGGGCGACCTCTAACTGACCTTCCTGCCGGCGTCCTTGTGTCCGCATTGACCTTTGTCGTACCACCACTTGTTCTTCAACTTGTCTAACACGGCCTGCTCATTGAGCTTGAGCACGGCCAGGTTCACCGGAATTCTAACGTGCGACATAACAAAACGTCAACAGCCGAGCGGCCGCCCGCCCGCCCGCCCGCGTCTCGTCTCGCCGCGCCGCCCGCTCCGCCCGCCCCGCGGGCCGCTTGGCCTTTCTTCGCTTCCCGGGCTTGCGAATCAAGTCGGACGCGCAACCGTTGGGGAAGTGCAAAAACACGTCAGAGTGGGCGGGCTTGACTCCCACTCCCGGCCTTTGGGAGACCGCCGGCCAACCGGGCGCGTCTCCGTTTCTGACCGTACCTTCACGGGACGTATCGTCATCTCGGTGTTCTTTTTCAGACGCCTAAGTCTCATTTTGTCAAAACGCATCACGTACCCCGGCGGTCCCCGAGCACGGGTCCGGGCCGCGGATCAACCGGTAAAGGGCCGCACCCCAAATAACGTTTAAAAATTCCTTCATTCGTTCTTCGTTTGGCTTGATCTTTGTTTTTCGGCGCCGCTTCCGGCCGCCCTCGGTATTACGTAGCGAGAAGGACGATTTGCTTTTGAGAGCGGTCGAGCGTTAGTGACGCGCACCCGGTCTGCAATATAAATCCCAAGCGTCGGTGATAAAAAGGTCGGGGACCGCCGACGTACGCTATATATGTGTATACCGTATGCGCGTACGTTCCGCATATTTGGCGGGTATGGATGAACGCACATATAGAAGGTATATGTGACGTGTCTTCGCCAAATCGGGCTCACCTTTGAAAATGAAAATGGAGATCGCCATACATTCGGTGAATCCGTACGCAGCGATCCCTCGTTTTTGGCAGTTAATTGGAACCGTAAGACCCCCCGCGATAAGTAGCGCCCCCCCCTCAGACTATACGTATTATTGAAGACAAATATTACTGCAGTACTGTACGCGTATCGACGGAAATGACCAAACCTCATACCTCTTTCCATCCTTTGACGTCGGATCGACGTCGAAATCAAAGGTGATTACGATGAGGGTTTACGCTTGGAACGGCGTTTTATTATCAAAGAAAACTAGGGAATAGATTTCCAAGGGTCCGACGAAGGTCTTTGCTCCTCCGCCTGTCTCGCCGACAGCGAGCGTGTGTTTCGCGAATAACGGGCGCCCCTCCTGAAATCAAGTTTGATTATCCGGCAGGACACTTCTACAAGACCGAGATGGGCACTTCCAGGAGTTTGGCGACCGATGAGGGCAGGGGTCGTTATCCTGGACGCGCCGCGCCGAGTCGAAGATTCGACTCGAATTCCGCTGCCGGACTTCAAAGGAGGGAAAGGGGTAAGTGTTCACGCACCGTATGATCGTTTAAGTAGAAATGCGTATCGCGGTGGTTCCGCGTCCGTGGCAAGTGCGTGTATAGTTACCTCGTCCGCCTGCCGCGCACAAACCGGAACGGCGCGTCCCTCCGCAATATAGCTTTCGATTTATTCGTCCCCTGCGAGGGGACGCGGCGGGTGAGGCGCCGAGTATGGAGGGATCACTGTATAGATTGCATTACTGACCGTACGCGCACAGAACCACGCGTAGAAACAACAACTGCAGTAACACAAAATGAAACCCCAAAACAAACGCACAAAACATGCAGGCGCACGCCACGCGCACTGACCGTGCACAAAAACATATACATGCACACGCACATATACAGTAAATATATACATATACATACACGCACAAAACACAGTACACACTAAGCATACACACAAAAATAGGTGCACACTTTCAAAAATATGATCCATGAAATGTGCAAGAACAAAACACAAGCACAAAAAAACCCTTGCATGCACCAAACACAAAAACGAAGACAAAAATACATACATCAAGGATTAATCCACAACAAATCATGGGGACATCCAAGCATAGACAAATATACATATAAACACGCACATTAACGCACAAAACAATCGCATTCCAAATGGCTTTTAGCCGTGCGTGCGTGCGTGCGTGCGTGCGAGCGAGCGAGTGCGTGCCAGCCTATTGGTAAGTGTGTGAATGCGTGCGCGCTGAGACATGTTGCTTAGCAACTGCATCCCAAATTGTCCTTTCCGCTGTTGTAGTAAAAGTGCTGAGTCGTGCGTCATGTGGACAAAAGCACAAACGAGCGAGGTGAACAATTACATGTTGGCTCCAGAACAATAAGGCGGGAAAAAAAAACAAAACACACACACCAAAAAGAACTCTTAAAAGCTTTTGTAAGTTATTTAGAAACGCTGGGAGGGAGGTTTGCTCGGCAACATGCACCAGATGTTACATGGATGCTAGCGTGTCACTGAGCTGAGCGAGGTCACTGACCAAAGCGTTAAAAGGCGTCAGGTGCCGACAGCCGCGATCGGCCGACACGCGGATGAGTAGACGGACGCACGGAGGGGGCGGAGTCACGGACGTCAGACAGACTGACAGACAGACAGACAGACAGACAGACAGAAGAGAGAGGCACACATGAGACAAAAACACGCATGCACACTCATGTGATCCATGAAAACGTGCATTGTAGCTAACCCGTACAGTCATAAGACAAACGTGTCCAACGGTACCCGATTTCCGGTGGCATCGCGGTCACGTGTCCCGACGCAACGCGATAACAATACCGAATTGACGCTAAGGAAGCTACCCGAGCTAATACGGCGAACGGCGCCAGAGGCAAAAGATGGCGCGCGCGTACCCGGGCGGTCACGGGACCTCCCTCGTTTGCCCGTACGAGGCTTGTTAGTCACTGATGACGCTAACGAGGCTAAAGACGCTCAAGGGGTTAGCAAAGTTGACGATGATGCAAGGTTAAAAATGCTTACAAGATCAAAGAGATCGCGAACGAAACGCAAGAGATAACGAACGGCGACAAATGCGCTGATGGCTTTCGCAAAGCTAGCGATGCTACCTTGGCTCAGAGTGATCGTCAAGCTAGGAATGCTAACAAGGCTAACGACGCCAGACAAAAGATGTCACGAGGTTAACGGGGCAAAGGTTGCGACTGAAGCTAAACTCGCTTCAGGCTCACGATGCCACCGACGCCCAAAAGGCTAAGAAGGTTCCAAAAGCCGACGATTCGACAAGGTTTAGAAGGGGTTATTCGATTCGCCAAAGGCGCCAACAAGGCCTAAGGTGGCGACGGCTAAAGATGCTAAGTAGGCTGAACAAGTACCTGAGGGGCGATCCCTTGGGCGTGGCCACGCCGTAGCCTTTGGAGTCCAGGTTTCCGCCCACTTTGATGGTGTCGCACGGCGCGCGCTGCTCGATGTACTCGTTCATGGACGATTCCAGCAGGTAGGCGTACTTGCCCTTGGACTTGCGCACGCGGCTCACGCCCTCGTCCGTGTTCTTGACGAAGACGGACGGGTCGGCGCCGCGCATGTACGACCACATCTTTTCAAACACGGCGATCTTGGACCTCTGGGCAACACGCAAACAAAGAGAAGACGGCTAAGCGGACCAAGACCAGGGAGGCGAGACGGGGCGTCCCCGCGGCGTCCTCCGACCCTGAAGAACTCCTTGGTGGAACCGCCGTCCAGAGTGCCGTAGGCGATCTCGCTCTGCTTGGCCAGGTCTTCGGCGCTCTCGATGGGCGACACCATGCGCTCCACCGTCAGGAAGGCGGCCAGGTTGGCCGTGTACGACGAGATGATGATCAGAGTGAAGAACCACCACACGCCGCCCACGATGCGACCCGACAGGGACCTGCGGGAGGCCGCTGCGCGTCACGCCACGCCGCGCCGCGCCGGCCGACGCGAGGACGCCGGACCTGGGCGAGATGTCGCATCCTTGCTGCATGAAGGCTCCCAAGGAGAACCACAAGGAGTTGAAGATGCCAAAGTCGTTGGTGTGCTCCGGGCTCTCCTTGTCTTTGTCTTTCTGAGGCTGCTGGTTTTGCAGCAGCGCAGGAAGTTGACGTCCTGGCGCCGAGCGGGCAACCTTGTCCATGAGGAGGGTTACGGCGCCGACGGCGAGGTCATACCTGCGGCGTGTTTGGAAGAGGCGGGCGGAGCTTCGTCCTCATCGTCCTCGTCCTCCTCGCTTTTCTTCCACTCGTAAGGACTGAAGCGGCTCACCTGCCGCGTCGACAGCCGATCGCATCAAAGCGGCCCGGGCGGCCTACCCGGGCGGGGCCTCACCAGGAAGAGCACCACGCTGACGCCGATGTAGGCGAAGACGATGCACATCCAGATCTCGTAGGCCAGCGGGTCCAGGAAGGAGAAGACGCCGGGTTTGGACTTGGTGGGCTTCTTGATCATGATGGAGATGCCGAGCGACATGAAAGGTTTGGTGAAGTCGATCACCTGCTCGCGCACCAGCGTGATGGTCAGCGGCGCCACCGCCACGTCCGCCTTCTGCGCAGAGACGCCCGTTAGCGCCGCTAACGCCGGGCTAACGTGTGTTGCTTCGCGTGCTGACAACTGAAGACGATCCACGCCCGCCGCTGGTTTTCATTGGGAAATCGGCATCCCCGCTCGCTCACTCACCCCGTAGACCAGTTCCCCCACCATGCCGTTCCACATTTTGCTGACGGGGTCTCGGGCGCCGTACTTGCCGTCGCCAACCAGCTCCAGCCGGTAGGCGAAGCCCACGTGCTTGGCGATCTCGGCGGCCAGCTCGGCGCAGTAACCCTCGTACTTGTCGTTTCCCACCAGCTGCTCGTGGTTCTTCTTCAGCATCATGTAGGGCGCTTCCTGGAAGGACGGGACCCGCCCCCTTTGACACGCGACCTCATCTGTCGAAGACCTCGCTCCGCCCGGCGGGTCGCTGGGCTTCCTTCGCCGCGGTGGGGGGGGCTCACCAGGATGGTGGTGACGACGTAAGTGCGGTTCTGCAATCCGTAGAACTCCTCCAGATTGGGCTTGTACCGGGCCGTGTTTATGTAGCCCCTCTGCTCGCTCCACACGCCAACCTGGATACCGCACGCGTAGAGCGGTGAGCGCCCGATCACGCACCCGCGCGACATAAACGCACCTTCCTGGGTCCGGTGCGGCTCAGTTCCATCACTGTGAGGGTAAAGTTGGTCCGACGTCCTCTCTCGTCAAATTGAACGCGGCCCGTCAGACCCTCCAGACGCACCTACGCGCACAATCGCAAGACCCTTAGTGCGTATGCGAACGCGTGTTGCCCTTTGCCGTTGCGTGCGCGACCTGCTGCAGTGCCCTCTGTATGTCGACGCCCTGCCCCCAGGGTGCCGGGGGGTTCCCCAGACACTCCCCGGCGTTCCCGCGACGAGATACGTCGATGCGCTGGCGTCGGAGGTTCTGAAAGGCCGCCGACACCACGTGGACGCCGTCGTAGGTCAGCGCGCCTGCGTACTGACCGATCGGGGCGTAGGAGCGCCGTCAGGGGCGGGGAGAGCCAAGCGCCGCGCAGGGAGCCAACTCGTACCTGCAGGGCACGTCGTGCTGCCGCTTTGCCGTTTTTGGCGTCAAAGTCCGTCCAGTCCTGCTGGACCTTCAGCGCCGACGCCTCGGACCAGTTGACCAGCTGGAAGCCCGTCACGTTAGGGGACAGCGCGTGGAACTCTGTCAGGTTCAGCTCCGCAAAGCCCTCGCACGGACAACGTAGAAACACGGCGTGTGCTTTACTCGATGTACATAGTGCTCGACAGTCTACTAGTACATCTAAACGAAAAGGGGATCCGAAGTATTGAATCTCCAAGCACACGATCCCGAATAGAATGCTGAACCTTGTCATCTAGCATATGAAATGTCATCTAAAAATGAAGAATCTTGTAGAACAATCTAGAAGTACAGAATCCAGCGATATTGACTCCAGAAGCTCAAAGTCAAGCAGTACAAAATCCAGTAACAAAGGTAAAATCATACAACAACCCGCAAGGAGAACAACTGAAAGAAATTGAAATGCATAAACCTACAAATATAGAAAGTACCACTACATCGTCTTAACAAGTTGAATCCGGTATTGAACAGAATCCACAACTATCGAACCCTGTTAGGAAGCTAGGAATCAAAGTAATGTATTGGTATGAAATTTGGCAGTACGGAAATAACCCTGCAACTCACCTTAAAGGTACAAAATTAAGAAAGAATGAATAAGTCTTGAAATTACGGCAGAATCCAAGCGTACAGAATCTAGGCCCAGGATACCACGAACGATTGGAAACATCGAGACGACTGGAAGCTTGACGATAGCCAATATCGCTTACCATGTTGAGGAGGATGTAATGGTAGTTCTTCAGATTTCTCCTCTGCGCGGAAATCTGACGACGTAAAAAAATACAGCGGCGGACGCTCGGTCAGCACCAGTTAGCCGACGGAAAGGAAGAGGGAGGAGGACGGGACGCACCAGGCCCAGGATGGCGTTGAGCCGGTCCGATTCGCAGTCCACAACCACGTGGAACTCCTTCTTGAAGTCCAGGTCGGCTAGCAGCTGGACGAAGCCCGACTCGTTCAGCGAATCCAAGTTGACCGACGTCACCTGCCAGCCTCGCTCGGCCGCCCGCTCCAGGACCTTCTTCAGGACCGACACACCTGAACGCATGGTTGAAATCTACCGGTTTTGCCCTGATGACCCCCCCCCACCCCCTCGCAGTCCCGGTCGCACCCCGACGCACCGTAGCACCCGCTTGATTTCAGTCGCCCGATAGGCAGTCTGCCTTGAGTTCAGTTGCCCGCGAGAAGCCAAGAAGCTCTCGAGTACTTTGGAGTTACTATACCAACCGCGATGCCCGTTTTCCCCCCGTTTCAACTTGTCTTTTAGGTGGCCTGTTTCTCCGTGCCGGAGATCGGCTCATGTGTGTTTTTCTCAAACTGGTGAGTTTGAAATAGCTACAGTCCTAATCTATGCTAATGCTAACGTAACACTATCGTGCTGAGACGTATTCCAAACGTACTGTGTGATTTTTGGTGACGGATTCATTTAAATTTGTGCTTTTCCGAGACCCGCCCGCTCAATTTGTTAGCGTTAGCAATAATGCTTAGCGACGCTAATGCTACCGTGCCTTCCTTTGATACTGTTGACGTCTATCGGTTTGATTTTTCAAAATATGTATGTCAATATGTTCACATGCTGATGATTAGCTTGCCGGTGCAGGCTAGCTAGCTAGCTAATGGCAGCGTGCTGAGATGTATACGAAACATGACCTTATACTCTGAGATCACGGATGTGATTTTTTTTTTGCCTTGCTGATGCTAGCCTACTGTTAGCATGTTGTTGAGCTAGTTTTACACCTTTTAACCTACTCATTAACATGATATAAAAAGCAGTCGCGGAACCGTTTGGCCGGTGGTGTGACCGCCACCGACCGTGTCCTGAAAAAACATCTGAGGGGTGTTGAGCAGAATTGCTTTGGCGAGCATTATGTGCATCGCCGCGCGGAACGGCCGTGTGTGCGCGCGCGACACGTTAGTGTATTGAAGCGGCGAGATGTTTTGCGGACCGCAAACAGAAGCGCGAGCCGTGTCTAGCGGCCCACGCGGTCGCCGGGAGACCATCAAACGTTCCGGTCCAATTTTGTTCGGCGGGCCTGACGTCACCTGCGCGCGCGCCGTACATGTAGACGAAGCGCCGCCAGCCGAAGTGGTCCAGCAGCGCCACGAGCGCCTCCTGCAGGCAGGGCCGCAACCGCAAGACGAAGGGGCTGTCGGCAAGCGCGGGGAACGACGGCGTGACGAAGCTGACGTGCAGCGAGCTGCAGAAGGAAGACACCATGTTGACTGTCCTCTGGTCGTACACGCCCATCACCGCCTGCGCGCCTTTGGCGAACTGCGAGCAGACTGACACAAAGACATACACGGAGTCGGGATGCTTATCCGCATCGAAGCCAGTCCAAACATTTTGCTTTTTGCAAAAATAAGCCCGACCACGGTCAAACTAAACGCTAGCGACAACGGTAATGCCAGTCGCCATGCTAATGAGCTCGCTGTCATTAAGCGTTGGCCGGTGAGCGTCGCCGCGGGGGCCGCAGATGGAAGGGGAGGGGCCAATCCAGGGAGGCGACCATCCAGGAGCGGACAGGAAGTTGAAAACAAAAAACAGGAAATGTAAGGAAAGGACAGGAGGTACAGACAGGTGTACAGGTAGTCGCTAAAGTCACGGTGAAGCGGAAAGAGAAATGGGGAAAAAAAAAGCTCGAGCGGATAAGGCGGACAGGAAGCGTCGTGCGCGCGTGCCAATGCTTTTACGGCGGCTGCCCGGTCTTTTGTCGGCGCCGCGACCAAAGGAGGTCAGCGCATTGTGGGCTGCGACGACGACGGCGCGCCCTCGGGCCTCCCGCCTTCCTTTTGGAGGGCGGCCGCGCTCTTGGACGCTCACCTCCATTTAGGACGCGGCCCCTCCCCCGTGCCGGGATGGCGAAGACTATTCCGGAATCGACGAAGGTCGAGGTGGCGCTAACGGTGATGATGAATGACGGCGATCGATACAAGGATGGCGACGTAAATGAGAACGAGGCCAACGACGCAAAGGGAGCCGACGACGACTACGACCGAAAGGTGCAACGCTAATATACGACCACAGCGGCCATGGCGATCGCGACGGCGTTCGCGGTGAAGACTACGCCGGCTATATGGAAAACAACGAGGAGGAGGATAGGATCATCGTAACGATGACGGCGGCCGGCGACTATGGTTGACAATGATTGACGGGGCTGAAGATGAGACCGAAGGTGACCGACGACAATCGTCGCGGCGAAGATGATGATAAGGCGATCGTTCCGATGGCGGCAGAGGGCCATAATGAAAATGACTGCGAGGACAGCCGTCGCGGCCGTGACGATGAGTAGGATGGGCACGCTCACAAGCGTAAGTCATGGCGAAGCTGTCGCCGGTGTCGACGTTGTCCATCTGAGGCAGCAGCTTGGGGACGTCGCCGCCGCGTTGCGTCACGGCGAAGCGAAACACTTCCTCTTCGTGCGAGCCGGCCGGGAAGAGTCCTCCTGCGGGCGGGAGGAGGGGTGGGGGGGGGGGGGCAAAAAACGTCAAGGCGCCGCTCAATCGCTCGGTTGTCGGTCACGCACACGTACGATATGGTCTGATCTGAAACGCACACGAGAACTCGCACCGACGTATCCGCACGTGCGCACACAAGCGCGCGCGCCACCCACGCGCGGCTGATATGCCTCCACGTTTACGCACGCGTCTCCACACACTCTTACGCATGTAAATGTTCAACGGCATATAAATATGCGTGTGTGTGTGGATAAAATACTGTATGTACCGCATAGTATATCTGTATCTGTGTTTGTATACGTATATGTGTATGTATACGGTACGGTGGACCCCCGGCTTACGGCGTCCCCGGCTTACGTTTTTTTTTCACGTTACGAAGCGCGATACGTTGAATAGGTTTTTTCGTCTCCTCATTACGGCATTTTTCTCGCTTTAAGGTATCAACGACACTTAGAAAATTCGAACTCGGGGTACTTCGAGTCGCATTGCGCTCATATGTCATTACATGCGTCGCTGCGTACGTCACTAAATGCTGGTCTGCTATTGGTCAACGTCACGATGTTGCGATATGCGAAAAGACGATCTGGCGTGAGTGCATACAATAGTCTATTTAGTGTGCATTTTAGTGCTTAATTCAAACTTCACTTGCTTAGCAATAGGTCCCAAGATTGCTAGTGATGTTAAGTAAGAAAGAACATGTTTAGTATAGAAACCAAGCTGGAGATAATCAGTAAAAACGAGGGTTAGGGTTAGGCTAGGCTAGGCTAGCCCGCCCGCCATTATGGCCGTAAGTAGCTCAAGTCATCGTCACTCTAAGGCAAATACAATTTCATTTTTCCTTTATATGTTTTTTATTTATGATGTTGTTTAATTGTATACATGTATATTATATATAAATGGCACTTACTGTATGGATGTGCTACTAATTTGTAATATGTACGTTTAATTTTGATGTTTGTACCTGAGGTTTTATATGCATTAGCTAATTACCTTAGGTTTCTATTGTCCGTCATGACCGTTTCACTTTCAAACTCTGGAATTCATGTTGTATATACGTGACAATTTTTTTTTTTTTTTTGGTCACACTATTATTGTGACAATTAATTAGTGTCACATGTATAGCACACAGTGAAATTCTTACTCTGTTCACCTCAGCGAACAGAAGATGCCAGCCAGGGTGAGCACATCGTGCTAAACATATATATATATATATATATAATTTGCAAGGAAATAAAGTAGAATTGGAATCTATCACTCAACACTTTGAGACATGAAGCTGATTTTGTCAAAACGCTTGATCTATACACATAAGGTAGACACAGACGCACACGCTCATGAAGTTGAGTTGAATGTGCGATGACTTGACGTGCACATGGACGAACGTCAACACGGTGTGTAACGACGGATGCAAAATGCGCACGCAATTATTACCGTATATGGTCAAGTGAAGTGGAAAAGGGTGAGGTGATGACTTGACATGCTCGCGGACAAACTTGTAGCCATCCCACTTTGGGACGTCGGACACTCCAGTCCATCTGTCATACGCGTGCCGTATATCAAGTTTAGGTGCTGTTTGATGTCAATGAGCTTTATAATGTCGTCGGAGTGATGTCCATGCGCGCTCGCTCGCTCACCTATGTTGACGGCGGCAGGAAAAGCGGCGGCGGCGGCGAGCGCCAAGCCCAGCGCCAGCCAAAGCGAAGCCCTCATGCTGGTCTCGCTGCTCCTTCTGGCTCGGTCTTCAGCCTCGGCGCAGCTGCGGCTGGCTCACGCCCGTACACGCGCACTCACACATGCGCGCGCGCGCACACACATCCGCGCCCGCCCACCCTCCTGCGAGAAAGTGCAGGCGCGGGCTTTCCCCTGAATCAAGCCCCGCCCCTCGGGTCCTCTCTTCCTATCAAATTGGCGGCATCAGCACACACGTAACTTCGGACCTATTTTTAATCGTTAACGTTCATCGTCTGAGCGATGACGACGCATCTTTGTCTCGCCGTCGCGTTCGCGTTCGTGTTCATGTTGTGGTCTCGTCTTCACCTCCCGTCGTTGCGTTTCCGTACCGACGGGCTTACCGTCGTGCCACCGCGAAAACTAGGGAGGGGCAAGTACCCGTACCAGGTGTCGGCCTTTTGTGATCAGGAGCTTGAAAGGACCAAAAAATAGCCAGCCTATCTGTCCAAAAAAAGGAGCCGCCCGATACCTGTGTCAAATTCACCTTTCCGTGAATTTCCACACCTTTTGAAAGTCACACCTCCTATGATCGCGTTACCCACATTTCAAAATAAAAGCAAGTGTTTTAATTGAGCCTTTTCGGCCGATTCTCACGCTCCGCGTGAAAACCGGTAAGCTTAGCTTTACAACGAAACGTTTGTTTTCGAAATGTCCAAATTAAGCCCAGAATGAAAACCTTCCCCTCAACTTTCTAACTCGTTTTAGCTTCGGGGCCACGTGGGGGAAAATCTCCTCTCAAGTGGGCCCCGCCGGTAAAATCGTGCCGTATAACGTGGAGGCGACGAGTGTCGCTCAAGTGGCCCGGCCCGATCCCGATTGCGTCCCGACAGCAAAAGTTTTAGTTTTTTTTTTCTTCTTCATTTCCTATTCTTTAGACATATCAGATTGTTCAAGATCACGCCGAACGTCCTATTGTATGCCGGCCGTACAGCGCCAATAAAGGCATTGGACGCCATTCTTTCCTGTCCCCCCCGCCGCGTCTTTCCGAATCGATCTTTTTCCGTTCCGTGCACCCCCGCCTTTTTTCACACGCAATTTCTTCGGGAACCGCGAGCCGTCTTCGCTTCCTGTTTTCAGCTGACGGCGAGGGGGCGGAGCCGGCGGCCCGCGGAAGCGGAAGGAACGAGGCGGGATGGCGCCGTCCAATTAGTCGGTCGGCTTCCCGTCTGCGCTTCCACACGTTGGCCCGCTCAGCGCCGCGTGAAGGAGCGCGCGCACGTGCCGAGCGGCGGCACAATGCCTCGTTATTTATTCATCCTCGTAACGCGTGCAGCCGGCGCGGGCCGCTTGACCCAAAGTCTGTTGACTCGACAGGAAATGGCCGCGGCGCGCGCGCCGCTCTGTTTTATTCATGCCGAGGACCATTAACGGCGGCGGGCTGACGGCTCGCTCGGCGAGTCCGCCTCCCGCCGGTGGCGAGGTACGAATACTCGCTTGCGCGACCCGCTTTTATTCCCGACGTCCTCGCGTCGCGTCTCGCGCCGTCCGCGTGACTTGCGAGGAAAAGCCGCGGCAGTGATTTCCAGATCGTCAAAGCCGCCGTATTTTGGGATTTTTTTCAAGTGCTCTCTTCCCGGGTTTAAAAAAACAAACAAAACAAAAAACGCATCGTGTCAACCCCGCTGTCACCCATACTTTGGGAAGTCATTTCTTTCACAGCTCGTGCCTCGGCGGCGCGGACTTTACATATGTCGTACAAGTACTGTTAATGTAGCGATATATATATATATATATATATATATATATATATATATATATATATATATATATATATGTTTATCTCTTCCAATCCAGATTCTCTCCATGACGGCAAACAAAGTAGCCCAACAAGAAGTAGCGCTGCCAGCACAGGCCAGCAAGGAGTTTCGGAGTTTACGGCTAAAGTGAAATGGGAGTCGGGGTTTTGACCAAAGTCTGGCTAAAAGCCCGTTAGCTCGGAGAGCGTCGAAGGCAAAAGTTGTATTCTTGATAATACCCTTAAAATGAGACAAATTTAGCCTACGCAAGTCAGCGATGGCGCCAAGCTGGAGGTCAGGCGTAAATTAAGCATTCGTAATTCGACTATTTGCGCGGCAACGTGCCGATTGACCAAAGTTCCGAAATCCGCACAATAATAGTCCTCCAAATGACTTTTTTAAAGCAACTAAGCGTTGCTAAGGGATGTGGGACAGTCACGTGATCTTGTTCCACGTCGGCCGCGGCCAATCGGCTCTTCTCAAACAGACCGGCGGACCGTCGCGTTCCAACATAAACGCAACGTTATTGCCATTCTTGTAAATACGTGGCATGCATTCAGCATCCCATAATAACATCAATTATTTAGTAGCCTGGTGCGTTTTTATTTTTTTTGATGGCGGGGGGCTTATATATCTTTGATGAGCTTCTCACACCTGATGACATCATGAAATCCTTTGCGCGCACTTGAAGAATTGCACATTTCTTAAAATAGACACGCAAAGTTTCTTTTCGGTCTTGTGAACGCACATTTAAACTTAAATTAGGATTACACGCGCCCCATCGCATTTCACATATCGGTAACGTCCGTTAGTCCGGCCTGTCATGAGTCACGTACGAGTTGACGATGCGTGTGTGAGAGTGTGTTGGCGGCGGTGATTACCCACAATGCAACTGTGCCACCAAGTGTCGGTTAACGACCCCTGGAAGGGCCGTCTAATGTTCCGGTGAGCCTCGAGGAAGGCGAAGATCAAGAGGACGAGGATGCGGATAGAAAGGGGGGGGGGGGTTGTCGGACTGTTTTTTTATGCCAGCTGGAGACCTCGGGGGGGTGGAGTTGGAGCAACACAGCTGGGGGAGGCTTGCGTGCGGCCCCGAGGCGAGGCTGATATTTTAAATGAGGGAAAAGGGTTATGCTAATGAACAAGAGAATCGGTCCAAAAAAAACCAAACGATTGCAGGTGAAAGCAAGAAAAATCAGGATTCTCTTACATTTTTCTTCGGTCCAAAAGTCTGGCAAATCGAGTAAAAAATAAAAGAATCACAGGAAGTTAAAGCAAGAAGAGGACAGGAAGTCAAGTATGGAATTTGAGAGCAGGACAAGATAGAGGCTTTTTAATGAATGGACCAGCGATGCAAGAGTCTGCGGAAGGGGATGAGAACTACTTGAGCGGCGCTCATTAGCGTCAAAGGGGCTCTGAACGTGCGCGCGCGCGCACACGCTTGGCTACACATCACATCTCCGTCTTTTCCTTTCATGTTTTGCCCTCCTCAGCATCTTCAGGAGCGCCATTCAAATATCAAGATGACATCATCAGGTCAGGCGGTGCGCGTGCGCGCCCGCCGGCCCGCCGGCGCATGTGTTTTGTTGTTAAATTGGAGCAGCTTTGCGCTGAGGCGGAACGTTTGTGCTGACTTCAGCGCCTGCCTTCTCCGCAAACAAATTGTTCAATCCCCGCGTGGGCCCCGGACAAAGCGCCGACCCCGGCTTCTCCATTTGAAACATGGAGCCAACATTCGGGATTCGACCGACGACCTGAAGCTCATCCGTCCCTTCTCCAGCCGAGCCCTTTTAGAGCGCGACGCCAACCTAAAGGTCGTTTCGACGCTCGCTACGGCCTCGTTGGAAGATGGGCTAAAACGGGCTTTCGGTCGCCGTCGTCTTCCTCCCTCGTCGGCGCCGTCGTCATTCTCGCGGCCGTCTTCGTCGTCTACGTCCTCTCGATCGCCGTCTTTCATCCTCTTCGTCGAGACCGTCTTCAGCGTCGCCGTCGTCTTCATCCTCATCGCATCTTCTTCTTCCTCAGCATCATCGTGGTTTTCATCGTCACTCCATCCACCGGCATTTTCTTTTTCGTCGTCGTCGCCGTTGTCGTCATCGCCGTCATCTTCCTTCTCATCACCCTCGTCGTCACCTTCGTCCTCTTGGCCACCGTCGTATTCGTCGTCGGCACCGCAGTCGTCGTCATCGCCCTCGTCGCGTCGTTTGTCACCGTTGTCATTCTATCATCCTCAGCCTCCTCCTCGTCATCACCTTCATCATCATCGCCATCAACTTCCTTCTTTTCATTACCGTCATCATCATCGCCATCAACTTCATCATCAGCACCATCATCGCCATCAACCCTCTTCTTTTCATCACCGTCATCATCATCATCGCCATCAACTTCATCAGCACCATCATCTTCCTCCTCATCTCCTTCATCCTCCACCACCCGCACCATCACATCATCTTCTTTCTCAACATCGTCATCACCATTATCATCTTCAGCACCATCATCTTCATCTTATCATTCTCACCGTCATCTTCATCCTCCTCATTATTATCATCATCACGGTCATCTTCATCCTCCTCATCATTATCATCATCACGGCCATCCTCGTTCTCCTCTTCGTCATCACCATCATCACCATCTTATCATTCTCACCGTCATCTTCCTCCTCCTCATCATTATCGTCATCACTGTCATCCTCATTCCCCTCTTCATCATCATTGTCATCATCACCTTCATCTTGTCATTCTCAGCGTCATCTTCTCATCATCATCACTGTCATCCTCATTCTCCTCTTCATCACCATCATCGTTGTCATCGTCACATCTTTATCCAGCAGCTCCCATCCACATCTTCTTCCTCCTCGCCATCATCACCATCCACATCAACCCTCTTCATCCTAATCATTAGCTTTATCCTCTTCATCATTGGGCTCCTCCCCATCTTCACCATCCCCATCCTCCTCTCGTCGAAATAACAGATATCATCCTCGCTGTGGTCTTTACCTCGCCATCACCAACTTCATCATCTTCCTCTTCCACCTCTCCGTCTTCTCGCCGGCTTCCTTTTTCCGTTTTCCCTCCCCGTGGCCATTCATGTCATCATGCTCTCACTTCCCGTTTACTGGAGTTCCTTCTGTTTAATGTCATCATCATCATCATGGACTTGGCCCTCTTCATCATCGTTCTCATCATTATCCGAGCTTCCCTTTTCCCACTTTTCCCTCCCCGGGGCCACTCTTGTTATGATGCTTTGGCTTGCCGTTCGAGGAGCCCTTCTCGTCTTCTTCATCATCGTCTTCGTCTGTGTCGTCGCCCGCAGCGGTGCAGCTGTGCGTTAGCTGACCTCTGACCTGCGGTGGCTGATCCTCGCTGTGCGCGAACACGTTGTAAACATTAGGGTGTGCGTGTGCGTGTGTGTGTGTGTGTGCGCGCGTGCGTGTGCGTGCATGCATGTGGGACTCATGCGATCATCCCAGTGGGCTACGGAGATGACACGAGAGCAGCAGCTGCGCCAACTAATAACCGCGCGTGCACGCGTTTGTATGCGCGTCCGAGTGAGATTTGTTGATTCCCATGAGACAGCGTGAGAAAACGAGGTCAAGCGAGCTGCTAAATATTTGATTGACAATACTCCATTTTTATCGATCGCTATTTATTTTATGGAACAACTATTATGAGTGGCTGGCAGTTCCGCAGTCCTATCGTTTCCACAGTAAATATTCTGCCTGCGGCGCTGGCGCCCCCTGCGGTCAGTTTTGTATCACTGCAACAGGCAAGTCGGGCTTCTTACGTTTCGCGGGTGAACTATTGATGACGTCATAGCTCACGACAAAGAGAATACTGCCGTAGACGTATGAGTCGTTTATTAGCGCGCGGGGTCAGACGGGTCGCCATAGTAACAGCGGTTAAAGCCGAGAGGTCAGAGGTGACGCGTCAGAAGGTCGCACAGACAACAGCAACAAAGTAGCGTGGAGCACGTCGACAGCAGCGACCTCAAAGCTCCGCCGCGGATGCGGTCCGCGCCCGCGTTCTGCTCCATCACGTATACTGAAACACAAATACAGTACTGGATTGTCGACATCGTGGCGGCCGAAAGGAGAAATTGGGGCTTACCCGTGTGTTTGGGCGCGCCGCCATAGGTCTTGGCGGTGTCCCATCCTTGGGGGGTTTCGTAGAAGGGAGCGCGGTAGCCGGGCGGGCTCACAAACTGCTGCGGGCCCTGGTAGTAGGGAGAGGTTGCCGCCTGCAAGACGCAAGCCCAAAGACGCTCATCTCGGGAGGCGTCGCCGCACTCGCGCCGCCTATTCCGCGCACCTACCTGATAGGGCGCGGCGGCGCTTCCAAAACCTGGAATGACACGCAATCTCTGAGGATCTCGGCTGAAAAAAACAGTGTCTAGATATTTTCCCGCCCTATCCGTCGATCTATCTATCTAGCTAGCTACTTAGCTAACCGTATCAGGTTATCTTGCGTGATGGTCGCTAGATCGAGCTATCCGTCCGTGCATGTCAAAAATCTTCATCTGAAACTTTGGACCAATCCGCACATACCTTGGAACGGCGGAGGCGGGACATACGGGGGCGGATGGTCGCTCATCTGCAAAGACGAATGTATCATCGATGACGTCAGGACAACGCGCTATTATGAGATGACGAAGAGCGAACAATGCTGCGCTGTCAAGACACGCATAGCGGCGCTAATCCAATTCGGGCATGTTACCGCGGCAACAGCATACTCTTGCACTGTTGATTGTTTGGCAGATGATGGAAAACAGGAAAAAAAACATTTCTATGGATGCATATACATATAGGTGTGTGTATGTGTATATATATGTATGTGTATATATGTATATATATATATATATATATATATATATAGTTTAGATATGCATGTACAGTTTATATGTACATATACACACGTGTGCGTGTGTGTTGGAGCGTTTGCAAGTAAAAAGAATTTGCGATGTCGCGGCGTGACTTTACAGGCCAAATTTTACAGGCTAACTTTACAGGCTAATTTTACGCATTCTGAAATGAAGCTTCGGATCAAATATTTTAAGGACAAAGTACATCAACATTGGGATCAAGCAAGCGCGATAAAAAGAGCAAGTTACTACCTTGGCGCTCGGCCGCACGTCCGACGTCAACTCTGGTCGGGACTAGTTCTCGTGACTTTGGGAGTTCGCGGCTTCCTTTCCTTTCCTTCCCTCCCTCCTCCCTTCACCCCTCCCTCAGCACTTATTCTCTCGCTCCGGGTGTATTTATTGCACAGTAGAATATATTCCGGTTTCGGAGAGTTAGGCTCAAAATATATGGTTGGTAGCACAAACCAAACGGCACGCTCCGTCCGTCTCGTGTCAATCGAATAGATTTCTAGCCACGTACTCTTTATGCAAAATAACCTCGGGCCGCGTCCGGTCAGATCAACAAGACGTTTATTGAGCATCCGATCACGTGACCGCACAGAGCCCATCCCTCTCTCGCCCTCAGGAGGCGGCGGCCTGTTTGGCGCGGAAGGTGTCGAAGAAGGCCATCATGCCCTTTCGGAGGCTCCCGCCGTGTCCGCCGTTTCCCTTCCGGGGCGACGCCCCGCCGCCGGTCTGAAAAGCGGCGCCGTCTACGGAATTGGCGCGCTTCACTTGGGGCGTGCCGGCGTGCCAAAGGCGGCTCCTGGGGGGCGGCGTCTGAGCCACCAAACACTTCTGATATTGGACCTGAAAGGACGAAATGTCCTACATCAAGTGGTGGAGACAAATACTGCTAAAGCCAAACTACGGCCATTTGCGGCCCGCGCTCCACGCTTTTGCGGCTATATATATATTATTATGAATGTGATATAGTCAATATATTTGGGCATGGCAAGTTACTGTATTTCAAAAATGAAAGGCTTTTATTTGGCTAGACGCATTGGGGGGGGGGGGGGGGACTTACCTCATCTTTCACAGAAACCCTTGGCGTAGTTTTTTTTTAATAACTACATTACATAGACAATATTTACATGCTTTAATGGTTTTTAACTCAATTGAGTTAAAAAAAGATGACCCTTGCATCCTTCAATTTTTTTGTATGCGGCCCTTAAAGGAAAAAGTTAGAACACTGTTTTCTAGAGTAAAAGCTGAAGTGGAGGCTCAATTCGCACAAAAGCTCCCCATGGAAGGCCATTCACTTTGCCCGACTTTGATGTCAAATGGCGTGGCCGTGCGCCTACTCTGCCAATCAGAGTAGTCGTAATACAAAGCTATAGCTATTTTCAGGTCTGTACCTACTTTCTAACAAAAAAAAAAAAAAAAACAGCGTGCAAGTCATGAAACCCAAAAGTGGGGCGTGGTTTCATCCAGCGGCCTCAAACTCGGGATTGGTTCTTTTGAAATAACAGAATGAAAGGAATGGGAGTATTGTCGCCATCTCCGATTTGTATCAAAGGACGAAATCGATGACGTGAAAAGTCACGCTCTGCTAGACTAAGCTCGGACTAACTCACCATGCACGCCGCTTGGACGGCTTCGGACAAGAGCCCGGCGTCCGGCTCGCACCAGAAGACGTGACATTCGAAACGCTGCCGGCCGCCGTCCGAGATGACGGCGAAGGTGCGACTGTCGTGACCCACGCCCAGGAAGCTGAGGAAACGCACCTGACACGCCCACAGCGCCTCCTCCCCTTCCTGCCCCTCCCGCTTCTGCAAGTGACTCAAACGACAGCAAGTTCAAAAAGGGAAGGCGACACGACACTCGGATAGTGCCGCCAAGGCGTACCCTGAAGACGGACAGGAAGTCGTCCGTCACGCGGATGACGGCCGCCTCCCAGTCGCGACGGCGGGCGGAGCTCATGATGCTCTCGATAGCCCGGTTCAACACCTCCATGCCTGCGACGTACGCCAACCGGCGGTTCAGAGCGAGGGGGCGGGCCGGCGCCGTCGCGCGACGTACCCATGGCGCGGGACACGGGCAGGTTGCCCACGTAGCGGACCTCGAACTTGTGGACGCGCCGCAGCGCCGCGTCCGGGAAGTCCGCTGAAAGACAAAGTGAAGAAGGGG
Source organism: Hippichthys cyanospilos (assembly GCF_059441005.1). Classification (NCBI taxonomy): domain Eukaryota; kingdom Metazoa; phylum Chordata; class Actinopteri; order Syngnathiformes; family Syngnathidae; genus Hippichthys; species Hippichthys cyanospilos. The sequence goes on along the minus strand of NC_142386.1, from coordinate 52,304 downwards.
GCGGAGCCAGCGGCCAACCCGGCGCGTGAAAGCGGCCGTCACCTCGTCGAGGTAGGTCCTCGGGAGAGATGCTGTCCATGGAGAGAGAGCGGACCGTCTGGCGGGACGTCATCTGAGGACGGCGGGACATCGTCAGCTCGCGGGACGCCGACTCATCGGCGCCTTCCCCGCTCGCCGATCGCGAAGCGCCCGAGGCGAGGGATTTGGATCGAGCCAAACGAAAATGAGCTTTTCGTAGGGCGGCGCCGTATCGCCGCGGCGGGCACGGGGGGCCTCGCTCGGGTGCCACTGACCTGCGAGCACATGCGATGCAGCGCGGCGGCGATGGCCTTGGCGGGCGCGTCGCAGCGGAACACGTGACACTTGAGCATGCAGCTGTCCTTGTCGGCCGCCACGAAGGCAAAATCCCTGCCGGCGGCCAACTTTGTTTACCCCCGCCACCTACGCGCCGACCGGTGCGCGCGCGCGTTACCTGTCCCTGCCAGGTGGGGGCGTGGCGGCATTCAAAAAGACACACGGTGATCAGTGACATGTTAGCTTAGCGCAGTGATCTTAGCTCAGGGTCAAAGGCCAAGCGGGCGCGCCGTCCGGCGGTGAAAAAAAGAGGACGGGCGAGACGGCGAAAGCGGCTTCCTCCCGATCGGCTCACCTGCCATTGTCGCCGCCCACCCCCCAAACGCGGATGTTGACCATCGGCTGAGAGTACAAGGGGGTGCGGTCTAACGGGTCCACAAGAGTTAGCGCGTCCCGCTTCAGAAGCAGCCTCATCTCGCGGCCCTTCGGACAGACAGGCACGTGTCCATCAAGGATATCCTCCCGGGACCCAACCTTATCGCGCGCGTCCACCGCCGTGGACGTTCGTTGCCATCGGAGCTACCCTACTGAGTCCTGACGTCTCGCGCCGTCTGGGTGGGATGCGCTTCAACGGACAAAACGGCGGACGCGAACGAACAGTCTGTCTCTCGGGAGCCGTGCCTCACCTCCCCCAGGGCCCCCGGCCCGTCCGGCCGCTCGGGGGGGCCGCCGCGGCCGGACAGCCGCCGGATGACGTCGCCCACCACCAGGCTGCTGCGACCCGGAGACAAGTCGTCCTCTTCCACCTGCAGCCAGCCCAGCGAGCGCACCGAGAAACACTGCCGGTCCCGCGCGGGCGACCGCACGCAGATGACAATCGTGGATGGGCGAGGTATGGAGACGGGCAGAAAAGAAATTGGGCCTCCGCAAAGATGGACGGATGCGGAGAGAAAGTAGGGCACGCGGGTGAGATGAAATGTGAGTGCGCACGGCCGCGTGTGCGTGCGCGGAGTCATACCTGCGAGTCCTGGTGACGGGAGCCGTCCGACCTCCGAGACCTACAACCACAGCGATGGCGCGTTATGTGCACGCTGAATGCGTGTGTGTGTTACCTGGTGTCAGGTGGGACCGCGCTGCATCTTGGTGCTCCTTGTTCTTCCTTCTAAAAGCATCACATCACAAAAAACAATGAGGAGACGAGACGGCGGCAATACAAGTTCACCTTGGACGCAAACGGAACGTTGCGTTCGGTCGTAAACCGACGCACGGGAACCTGAGTCCAGCCGAAACGGCCAATCCATCAAGGACGTTTTATCAAAACGGAACAAGTGCGCCTGGGCGGCGGACGGGAAATCAAAACGAAATGACCGAAAGTCCAGCTGGATCATTAGTTCGACTTAGACACCAACAAGAAGTTGTAAGAAGAAGAACTGGTCTTCGTGGGCCGCAGAACTAAAGGAAACGAGTCCAAGACACATCACGACGGGCCGAGCAGAATTCCTACCCGTGCGTCTGGCCGACGGAGCGTGGCCTTGCCGTCCGGGCGGGGGTGCTGCCACTGGGTGGCGCCGGTGGGCACGTGCCAGTAGTAGGTTCCCGTGGAATCGTGAATGGTTCTCCAGCCGGAAGGAAGATCCGGGTCTAGCAGAAGGTTCTGGTCGCTCCAGATGTTGTCTAACGCACGCAGCCACACGTCCGAGTCAGTTTTGGGCAGTCCGCCCCGAGATGGCGGCGGTGAGCTTCGCAACATCGTCAGTCGACTCAAAGCACACAAACAGGGAGTATTCGATCGATCGCCCCCCCCGCGCTATTTCCGATTCGCCTTCTGCCGGGTGTCACACGAGCGCAAGTCAATCATCCTGCTGAACAGGAAGTAGTTGAAGAGACTTGAATAATTAATAAAGCGGCGCAGACAGGAAGTGCAGCAGGAGCGACAAGCTCGTCGTCTTTTTCTTCTGCTCCCTAAACCACGGTAGGCGTTTCCTGTACGTCGCCTCAGCGTGTCGTAAAGTTGGCTGAACGAAAAGCTCTTACCGTCACAGTTGACAATTATAATTGCCAGCATGTAGTCCTTGCCCATCATGGCTCCAGTCAGCCGCTTGCCCTCCAGAGTGCGCACCCGCCGCGCGCGCACTCATAGGCCCGCGCTCGCACACACCAGCACACGAGCGCAAAAAGTCATTGGCCCAGATTAAGGTTATTCAAGTTCCCCGCGTCTGTTTGTTTCCACGGCAACAGCATCAGTCTCTCGTCCTTGCGCGATGATGTCCTCTTGTCCCACTGATGGAGAAGGCAGTACCACTCCCTCCCGGTCTCCTCCCTCGCGATGACGTAAGTGCCCCGCGCTGGCGCCTCCTTCCAATGACTTTAAGGTACCCCCCCCCTTGCGGGGACGTCACTCCGCGGCCGCGTTGGAGAATGTTTTCAAAAACTTTTTTTTTTTATATATAATTTTGAAAATGGCTTGTAAACAGTGCTCATCGAGGCAACGTTTCCTACGATGTTGAGAAGGGCGTGTTTTTTTCCGTCGAATGGCGTAAACAGAATTCTTTGCGACAGTTTTAGGACACTTTACGGCACTTGTTCTCTGCGAATCAGATTTCCTCGCCTTCAACATTCGTATGTCACAAAAGTCGTTTAACATGAAGTATCCCTAAGGTCCAATGACATTTAATCTTTTGTAAGATCTAACGGTTGTCCCACACCGAAGGGAATAGGGCTTCCGGAGAATGACCTCAGATAACGCCGACTAACGTTGGAGTCGTCAGCATTGCTCCTAACCCGGAAAAAAACGTCCTTGTTCGCGTACGTGTATATGTATGTGGATCTTTTTCCCCTGTGGCGGCTAGAATTAGTTCGGCTTTGACACACGATGGAGGACATGTACGTCAAACCAGGTAAGGGGATAGATAAACGCATATCATTTGCAAATACGTCACCGAAGACGTGTCGACGAGCTAACCGCTAGCTAACCGTTTGCCCGACACGTCACCATCGATACGCCGTCATGTTCAAAACTAACAGCTTAGCATAATATTCAGCAAAGTTTCCATTCGCTTGTTCATGACATGTTGACGAGTCAGTGCGCGAGATGTTTCACGATGTTCATGACATGTTGACGAGTCAGTGCGCGGGATTTGTCATGCCTACAACCGTGTGGTCGGGCAGGAAACCAGGAACGAGGATGGAACGACCCCCCTCAGTTCTCATACGGCCTCCAGACGGCCCGCGCGCCGCAGAGGAACATCTTGAACAAGAGGCCAACGCTTCCAGGTCTCACAACATGTCACGCCGTGCCGTGCATGCGTAGTACTTGATTGACGTGTCTACAAGTCGTGTGTTGTCTTGTAGTAGGAGTGCGTTTGCACGCGCGCCGATGGACACGCGTCGTCGAGTCCCAGTGAACATGTCGCGGGGCCCAGGGTACCGTCGTCGCGATTGTCTTTTTTCGTGTTTCGTCCACAGATGCCGCGGCTCCGCCTACGACTCCCCGTTCCGGCCCCGCGGGTCCGCCTCCTTGTGGATTGGCCCCGCCTCCTGCCGGTCAGACGCCGTCCGACCGCCGGATGTTGTCGTAACGCCGTACGATCGTCTTCTCTGCGATCGGCGGATTTCCTCGTAAGGCGGTACGGATCGTTCATTTGGTACCTCCGCCAGGACGCGCGCCCGGCTGGAAGGCTACTCCTCCCGCGGCCGCGGCGGGGCCGACGTGCGTGGAGGGAAAAGAGGGCGGCGGCCAATCGGAGGTGGAGCCCGACTTGGAGAGCGTCTCGGAGGTTCTGGAGCGAGCGTTGGCCGAGTGCAGACGGGACGTCGCGGTGAGTCGGACGAGCCGTCGACGGCGTGGTCATAGGGGGATTGAAGTTTGAACGTCGGCCTTGCCGTGCGTTCAGGCTCAGGTGTGTAACGATGTGGAGAAGAGACTCCGCCTCTTTAAGGACAGCTGGACATCGGGTCGACTGAGTCTCCCAGCGAGGAGACGCATGAGCGCCTTGTCCGGAGGTCGCGCGGCCGTCCGTCGGACCGTCGCGGCGAGCGAGCGTCCGTTTGTGACCGGCGCCCGCGTGCGTCCCCAGAGCTGCGGGCGGGACGCTGGGACCGGGCCGACGAGATCCATCGCGCGCTGATGGTGGACCACGTGACGGAAGTCAGCCAGTGGATGGTGGGTGTGAAGCGACTGATCGCCGAGACTCGGAGGCTGCCTCCCCAAGCGGCGGCGGCGCTAAATGAGCCCCGGGGCGCGTCGGACCAACGCGACGCTCCTCGGTCGTGACTTTTGAACTTTTTCGAGCGCGCCGCTCAAGCGGTTGCAAAGGGAGTAGCTTTAAGGTAAAGGGGACGCGGAGGACGATGTTGTTTCCGTAGCAACCGTCCGGCATCCCACCAGTCGAAGTCCTATGTTGTTATTCTTTCTGGACGTTTGCCTCGAAAACTCAAATAAATGAAAATGTCCCAAGTGTTGCAAGCTGGTCTTTATGTCCGCGTGGCCTGCGGGGGCCGCGCGTGATCGGTAGAGGGCGGCAAATATTCATTTGCGTCTCGTGCGGGGAAGCGAAAAAAAGCTGATGACGAGCCCGTTGACGAATCACGTGACTTTAGTCGAAAAGAATCACGTGACTCCGAGGCAGGCTCACATCGTCGACACGTGGGTGAGGACGAAAAGTAAAAAAAAAAAAAAAAAAAACGAAGGCGAAATAATATTGAGAGTATCTTGTGCGATTAAAAAATGTTCCAAGTGACAACATTTGCCCTTCTCTTATTCTCAGGAGCCGCAAGCTTGGCACGGGCAAAATTAGAGGATGCAGTTGCCATGGCGACCTTGCATGCGCGCCTCCCGGCCCGCGATTGGTCGATGGTAAAGGGGGGGGCTGAGTAGGCGGAGAGCAGAACCTGGAGAAGAGGCGCGCTCCGACATCCCCTCCATCTTCTTCATCATCTCCTTGCTTGCGCCGAAACAAAGTGCTCTCGCTCTCGCTCCGCTCCGCTCTCCTTTCTCTTCCGCGTCCGCCGCCGGCTTCGGTCACCGTCTCCCGGCCCTCGCTCGCCGACGGGTCAGCATGGCGACTGTCATTTGTACCCGTTTCACCGAGGAGTATCAACTGTACGAGGAGCTGGGAAAGTAAGTTGATTGTCCGGCTGGGCGGGCGGGCGGGCGAGGCCAGGCGGCGAAAACTTGGCGCACTTGTGCGACCCGTAGGCAAGGCGGAAGCTCAAATGCGAGGCGTGAGCGGAGCGCCTCTCTGACCTCATCCCACTCACCACCTTCTCTCACACACACACACACACACACACACACACAGGTTGATTACATAAGACGTGTGGGTGTACTCTGGAGAAGCGGCCACAATTTCTGTTTTGTTTTTTGGGGGGGGGGGGGGGGGGGGGCTGCACGACAATCAGCATAATCAATGCGCTGATCGCCCATCATCGCAATGATTTCAATCTGATTTCCCCCATCCCTTGCTTCCCTTGCTCTCCTTTTCTCACCTGGCTCCCCCCATTCATTTTTCCCTGCTTTCCTCGCTTCTTTTTCTTTTGGCTAGCGGCTCCCTTGTTTCCTTTCCTCCTCCTCCCCTTTCTTCCTGACTCCTTCCTCCCTTCATTCACTTCTTGGTCCAACGTCCTGTCCCTGTCTCCTCCTTCCCCTCCACCCACGTTCCATTTCCCCCCTTTCCCCTGGCTTCCGCGTTTGATTCCTCTCCTCTCGCTCCCTCTTTTTTTTGGCTCTCATGTTTCCTTACTCTCTTGCGCCCTTGTGGCCTTTTGTCCAAACTCGCCGCTTTCACGGATTCCGTGTTTCCCGTCCCTGCGTTGGCCCTGCTTTCTTTGCTCCCCCGCTTGCCTTCTTCCTTGTTTCATGTGTTTGTCACTCTTGGCTTTCCTCCTTCCCCCGTTTTATGGCTCATGTCCTTGTTTCACGTCTGCCTTTTCCCTTCGCGTGATCGCAACCCCGTTTCCGCGCTCCCCCTTTTGCCTTCTCTTTCCTTGGGGCCCCCTTTGCTTTTCTTTACTCTCTCGTCCTTTCCCTGACGAAGCCGCGCGCGTTTGTCGGCAGGGGGGCCTTCTCGGTGGTGCGCCGCTGCGTGAAGGTTCTGTCAGGTCAGGAGTTTGCCGCCAAGATCATCAACACCAAAAAGTTGTCGGCGCGAGGTGAGACGCCACCGCTTGGCGGCCCGGTGACATCTTTGCCCAAAGTCCAACGCTCTCCTCGCCCTCCCCCGTTTCCTCAGATCATCAAAAGTTGGATCGCGAAGCCCGAATTTGCCGCCTGCTCAAGCACCCCAACATCGGTGAGTCGCCGCCAGAAAAAGGCCTCGGGATGACAATGATGAATTATGAACGCCGCGCTCCCTGCTTTTCCATCCATAATTCATGTGATGTCATCATCATGTGACCGAGATGTGCTTGCTACTGACTGACTCAACTGAGTGTGTGTGTGTGTGTGTGTGTGTGTGTGTGTGTGTGTGTGTGTGTGTGTGTGTGTGTGTATATATATATATATATATATATATATATATATATATATATACAGTATATATACACAGTTTATACAAAGATCCATTTTGCGTTATTGAAGTCCAAATTTTGGACGATGTCCGTTGCGGAATTTCTCCAAAACAGCTCCTTAAGGTCTGAACTTTGATTTCTCATCAGCCCAACCATTTGAGTTGTAGCCAAAGTGTAGGCGGGTAAGGGATCAGTTGACGATGCGCACCATTGAAAAATGAATGTGCCAAAAGCCTTATAGGCATTTTCTCCTAACTCGGCGGTGGGTGTTCAAAGTGCTCGCCGGTGCCTATCCCGGCTGACTTGGGACGCCCTCAACTGATTGCCATCCAATCGCGGGGCACACAGAGACAAACGAGCATTCGCACTCCAGGTCACACCTAAGGACAATTGACTATGTCCTTATTGTATACGTTCAACAAGTTTAAAATCAGCGTTTGTTTATTGGTCATCAATTGAAGTAAATATTGGTAAAAATACATGCATCCAACATTTAAAATGTCTTTATTTGTTCTTCATAAGACAAAGAAATATGCCAGAAGCCCCAAAAGACAACATTCGAGAAGAATCTTGTAGACAGCGAGCCTCGTTACAGGAAGCGCTCATCCACCCACATCAGCCAATCGCAGCTCACCTCTGACTTTGCTTTTTCTGCCCGTCACCTGTCTTGTCACATGACCTCCGACAACATGGACAGCGTGACGCGCGCGGCGAGTGTAAGACGCTGCCTTTATTTCATAATAGCATGTGGAAGGACGCAGGCCTGACGGTGCCGCCGCCCACACACACACACCTACACACGCACGCACGCACGCATACACACCTGTGTTAAATAAGCTCTCAGAGGAACAATTAGATTTTTCTCTCCAAACACTCCTACACATTGCACCAATGTGTGCGCGCGCGTGTTGTCGGAAGGCTTTTGACGCTTTCACCTAAAGACACTGTTGCCTGGCAACGCACACACAGAGCGAGTTATGTTATGTAAGCCTCCTCGCTATCTGTGGAGCATCACCCACCCACACAGAGCTGCCATTGGACGCTCGGTCGCAGCCGCCTTTCCGATTGGCCGTTTCGGTGCACCTGAGGTCATTTTCCTCTCGGGCGCACCTGCTCGCCCTCCTGCCCGCAAAAAAAATCACACACGCACAAACCGGTGTGGAAAAACCCGCAAACGGCTAACTCGGGAAAGGGCCCAAAGGGTCAGGAGGAAAAAACCCGCTTTGATTTGGTTTTCCTTGTGTCCGCATGGCCTTCTTTCTCCCGGGTCCCCCCGGGCCGGCCCGGCAGTGCGGCTTCACGACAGCATCTCGGAGGAGGCGCATCATTACCTCATCTTCGACTTGTGAGCGGCGTTGGCCGGCGACCCGCGATGTCTTCCGTGTTGCGCGCGGGACCGTACCGTGGGAAAGATAGCCTTCCTGTTGCCCGTGTGTGTTTCAGGGTGACCGGCGGCGAGTTGTTTGAAGATATCGTCGCCCGAGAATATTATAGCGAAGCCGACGCCAGGTAAGCGACCGCCGCCTTAGCTTTAGCTAGCGCGCGCCGAAAAAACCCTCTCCGCTATGTGATGTCCGCGCAGCCGTTTTTATCCGGGTGCGGCCGTTTTGTCAGTGGCCGTCGCCCGTTGATGACATCGCGTTCGCTCGGCGCACCGGCGACCGATCGCGGCCCTCCCTGCCGATGCCGCGTGACCTTGACTTTCTTTTGGATACGCTACTTTCTTTTCTTTTTTTGTCCTCAGCCACTGCATCCAGCAAATTCTGGAGGCGGTGCTTCACTGTCACCAGATGGGCGTCGTCCACCGTGACCTGAAGGTTTGCCGTGACCCCCCCCCCCCCCCCCCCCCCCCCCCCCCCCTCCGCGCGCCCCTCGGCGCACTCGGCGCGGTTAGCAAGCTCCTTGTCGTTGCTGTTGCGGCGTAGCCGGAGAATCTGCTCCTGGCCTCCAAGTCCAAAGGGGCGGCGGTCAAGCTGGCCGACTTCGGGCTGGCCATCGAGGTGGAGGGCGAGCAGCAGGCCTGGTTCGGTGAGACGACGCCGCCGTCGCGGTTAGCCCCGCGGCCTCGGGCGCCGTCGGGCGTGTTCTGGCCGCGGTCACTTTGGTGGAAATAAGCCTGGTGCCCGTCGGCCCTGACCACGCAGGACGGGGACCGGGGCCGCCGCCCGGCGAGCGTATTGCTAAGGCGGCGCGTGCGCGTCTGTCTCCTTAGGCTTCGCCGGGACTCCCGGATATCTCTCCCCCGAAGTTCTCCGCAAGGATCCCTACGGGAAGGCCGTGGACCTCTGGGCCTGCGGTCAGATTCCGACCGTCTCCTCCACGCCGCCGCTCCTCCGATCCGTGCCTCCTTCGCTCCTCGTCACCTTCTCGTTCCCTCCGCCCTTCCCCTTTTTTCCTCGGCGCCTCTCCCTGTCTCTTCGGATTCTGACCCCGTCTCGGTCACGCCTCTCCTCGTCTCCTCCGCTCTTCTCGATGTGTCGTGCGTGTATGTTGTTCTCTCTGTTCATCACCTTCTTTCCTCCACTTGTCTCCTTGTTTCCTCTCCTCAGGTGTGTCCCGTCTCCCGGGGTGTGTCTTTTGTGTCCTCAGGTGTGTATCGTGTTCTCGGGGTACCGACGTCTCCTCGGGCGCGTCTCACACTTCAGTGGCCGTGTCCTCGGTTTTTAGCGTACCGTGCCGAGATACGGTGTGCGTGTGTTTTGCGTGTCTTCATTTGTGCGTTTTGACCCTCATTTGTGTGACTTTTTAGACCGTGTCTTGACGTGTGACCTTTCTGTCCCGGGGCGTCTACGCAAATATGTCCTCAGGTGTATGCGTCGCATCCTCCGATCTCTTTTTTCATCCTCGCGTTCGTTCCGCAAACATTTTGGGGGGTATTCATTGAACGCAATTTTTGGGGGGCTAAACGGATGGACACCCAAAAACATTTCATCCGGCTTTTTAGGCTATTGCTTTGAGCCCAAAAAGTCACGCACCTAAATTTGGGTTGATTCGCGATCGATTCGTTGACTTTTCGGGTTGTTTATTTCACCTAAGTGACCGACGACGCCCGGTCTCATTTGAAGCGGTCGAGGCGATTACCGAGCGCCGTCCTGGAGCGCTTCGACTGCCGAGAACGACAAATGACAAATTTGAAGAAGGGAACGATTCCATTTCAAAGGAGAATAGATAGGTCTTTCATTCAAGCTATCCGTCAGTTTGTTCTGGAAAGGACCTGTATCAAAAGTACTGGCGGTATCAGCACTCGGTATCGATACGGGGACTCGTGCTGATACTGGTCTGAAAAAAGTGAAAAAGAACTACCCTATTGTTTCTCGGAAAAATGCATAAGCGATTCACCGGAAAAGTTTCCGATTCGAGCCGTGGGTGAAATAAACAAGCCCAACAACGCGTTTTGGAACGGCGCATTGTTTTTTGGAATATTCATCCAACCCAACTTTTGGGGGTTAAATGAATAACCCGAAAGCTTGAGTAGTTTGTGTCCACTGCAGCGTACGGTCTATGTCCTTTGACCTGTTTAAGTCCTTCGCGCTCAGTAGAGGACATCTCACGCGTTTGGGCGGGATGATCATGCGATTCAATCGCGGAGACCAAACGGACACACAGGCGAACGCAAACGAATAGCCCGGCAAGTTGGGTCAGTGCCTTTCTGAGCCGCCGTTCCAGTCAGTCAGCCAGTCGTCTGCCTTTTTTTTTTTTTTTTTTTCGCCGCGCTTCCCTCCTCAGATGCGTCTTTCGCATCCTCAGGCGTGATCCTGTACATCCTCCTGGTGGGCTACCCTCCCTTTTGGGACGAAGATCAGCACCGTCTGTATCAGCAGATCAAAGCCGGAGCGTACGATGTACGAGGTGATGCGGCGCCGCTCGCGTGCGGCGGCGGCGGCGCTCAGCGACCTCGTCCTTGACAGTTCCCGTCCCCCGAGTGGGACACGGTGACTCCCGAGGCCAAGGATCTGATCAACAAGATGCTGACCATCAATCCGTCCAAACGCATCACGGCCGCCGAGGCGCTCAAACACCCCTGGATCTCCGTGAGCGAGCGTCGGCCTCTTTGCCGATGGGGACGGACGTGCGCGCGTTAACGTGCGCGCGCTTGTGTGCAGCATCGCTCCACGGTGGCGTCCTGCATGCATAGACAGGAGACGGTGGAATGCCTGAAGAAGTTTAACGCCCGCCGCAAGCTCAAGGTAGGAAAGGCAAGGCTTCCGCCCCGGCCTACGGCTCGTTGGATCGGCTGGAAAATATTTGTGATGTTGCTCGTTTCCATGGCGACGAGCTTACCCCAACTCACAGCTCTCGTGTCGGTTTCCGTGTCATCGGTCCTCAACTGTTTCTGTCCTTCATGTCCTTCCTTCTGCCCTTATTCGCTACTTCCTCTCCCTCTTGTTTCCTTGCAGGGCGCCATCTTGACAACCATGTTGGCCACCCGCAACTTCTCAGGTGGGTCAACGGGCGAACGGGGTGGAAGTTCAAGCCAAAAAAGGCAACGCTGTATCGTAACGAATTTGATACTATCATCTTGCATGCTTTGGAAAAGGTACTTAGCCTCTGTCCTGACCTTTGACTGACATGCTAACAGCAGAGTGGCTGCAAGCTAGCACGCGTGTGTGTGCCTGTGTGTGTGTGTGTGCGCAGCTGTGCTCACATGTCAATCGCCTTGTGTTCTACTAATAGCCGCTGTTGTTGTAGCTACCGTCCACGTCATCCAACAAGCTCACAAAGTTGTGGTCCTGGTCATAGAGGCAACTGTGGTCCTAGTCCCTTAGCTCAACTTCAACATCAATCTCATTTCAGGGCCGCTCCCGGTACTGAACCAGCTTTCGGTCCTCACCCGAGTCCTGTCTGGTCTCCTGTGTCATCGTGTCAATGGACACGGTGCCTGGTCCTAGTCGTAGGCCGGGACTTGGTCCGAAACCTAGCCCCGGTTCCGATATTAGCCCTCCACCATGTCCAAAACCTGGTCCTTTACCTGGTATCGGTCTTGGTCCCAGCCACGAATCTTGACTAAGTCATGGTCCCTAGACTCGTTTCTATAACTTGATCCTAGCCGTAAACCTAAACTTGTCTGTTTTTTGCCGAGGCTCGGTCCTAATTGTACTCCTGTTCTTAGGCCGCTTCGTCCTTGGTCTTAACCCCTACTACTGTGCTGAAGTTGGTCCTAGCCCAGGTCGTACTCGTTCTTGTCCCGGTCCTGATTCTAGACCTGGTCAACATCCTAGGCCAAGGCTTGTCCTAGACTCCAATCTGTTCCCAAACCTGGATCTTATTCTGGTCTTCTCAGGTTTGGTCCGAGTTTTAGACTTAGACCAAATCCCATGGCTTGACTTGATATGCAACGGCGCCCCGCTTCCCATGATCCTAGTCGAGACCTACTGATCCCAACCCTGCTCGTATTAGTCTATCCGACACCCAACGCTAACCCTTCCACCAGTCCTGGTCCTGGCGCAAGGCTTGGTGTGAGACCCGGTCCGAAGGCTAGTCTTGGTCTGAGCCTACCGTTCCTATTTTCTAGCCTTAGGCCTGACTCCAGGTTTTCCTGTTGTGATGCAGACTGTGTGTCAGTCGTAGTGTCTGTTGTGTATCTTGTGTCACGTTTGAGGAATGTTTGGTGTCAAGTGTTTTCTAAAAGTGGCCTCGTACTCGACTCCCGCCGCACTCCGAGCCCGCGTACACGCATTCACTCGTGTCTTGGTGGACCGCGTGCGTGCTGTTCGGAATGTTTTTTGTTTTGCAAACTTTGGGGATTTTTTTTTCTTTTAAAACTCTTGAATTGCCTTGACCGCATAGCGCTTTAGACCTAGACTAGATTTACACCGCTGTTGTGCTATAACAACATTGTGTTTGGCCAGTCGGTGCACAGAAGTAGCTCTTCAAGTAGTCAATAGAGAGCTAGTTTGGGTAGCACGGTACTTCTAGACTGATATTAAGTGTCAAGTTAGTTTAGCGCAGCAGCTGTCTGCCGTACAGCAGTAAGTCTAGTGCGGATAGCTCTGGCTAACACTTGAGGAACTCATAACGGCATATTTAAACACATGCAGCCGTGGCATGCAGGTCAATTACGGGAAGCGGAGTCAAAGATTTGGAAATTCGGTCGAGGAGCTCGCGCAGTGATCTGAAAGGGTTAGGGTACGGCACTAGTATGCATCGGAGCGATTGGAGGAATGCAAGCATAGAGCTGAAGGGGATTTCAAAGTACACCGAATAATTTTGACCGGGTCGAGAAATAGATCCAAACGTAGCGTAGCGTGGGACCGGCGGACTTAGGATTGTATAGAACTTGTAAATAGGACGGTAGAACCGGTAGCACGTACAGACAATGCAGCGTGGAGCTGGTTTCGGCGGAGTAGCGGATCAGAATATAGCATAGCGGTCGTAGCGTACGAGGAACAGCTGAGAATATAACGCCTCGCTATCGGGGAGCGAGCGTAAAAAGAAGAGCTGGGGCGGCCGCAATGTGGCCGTTGCTCCAGGCGGCGGCGCTGTTTGCCGTGTCCGTCACGCTGTTGTTGCTGCTGTGCGTGTTTGTCGTCGCCCTTCCCGCAGGTGGAAAGAGCGGAAATAAGAAGACGGACGGCGTCAAGGTGAGCCGGCGCCGCGCTCCACCAAACTTTGACAACTTCCCGTCTCGTAACGCGCACTCGCTGTCGCCGCAGGAATCGTCCGAGAGCACAAACACCACCATCGAGGATGAAGACACTCGGGGTAGGAACATTCTCACGGTCGTATCCTCCCGAGAGCCGGACCGTTCGTTTGAGTCCGCTCTGCCTCGGCAAAATCCATAGCTTGCCAAGCGAATCCGTTCGTGAGACGTCACTGGAAAGGGCAGGGCGTCTCCTACCGAGCGGAGTCGAACGATATCGGCCGACAACTAACGGCCGCTATATGGGACGCAAATGAATAGGCCGCGTCTCGCTAAGACGTGCCGCTCTGTGTGCGCGCGCGCCAGTGAGGAAGCAGGACATCATCAAAGTGACGGAGATGCTGATCGAGGCCATCAGCAACGGCGACTTCGAGAGCTACACGTAGGTTTGCGCCGTCGTCGCGCTCCCAAACGCCCGCCCGAGCCGCTTCCTTTCTCCTCCTCCTCAGCAAGATGTGCGACCCGGCCGTCACCGCCTTCGAACCCGAGGCGCTGGGGAATCTGGTGGAAGGGCTGGACTTCCATCGTTTTTACTTTGAAAACCGTGAGCGCCTTTCCTGTTCCTGCCCTCTCGCCGGAACTTCCCGTCCACTCACCGCGTATGGGCGCGCCTGCGTACGCGTGCGTGCCTGCGTGCAGTGTGGTCCAAGAACAGCAAGCCCGTGCACACCACCATCTTAAACCCTCACATCCACCTCGTGGGCGAGGAGGCGGCGTGCATCGCCTACATCCGCGTCACTCAGTACATCGACGGCAACGGGACGCCGCGCACCGTCCAGTCGGAGGAGACCAGGGTGTGGCACCGCCGCGACGGCAAGTGGCAGATCGTCCACTTCCACCGCTCGGGCTCGCCGTCCACGCTCAGCAAGTACGCCGCGCGTCGACGCCCGCCTCGCCGTTCCGAGTGTCGCGCGCGGCTCGAAGGGTGACTCCGACCGGACGCGGCTCGGCTCGAGGTCAATCCATCGCCGGGGTCTTTGAGAACCCGGGCAGTCGACCGGCCTCGGCGTTAGTAACTGGCTGTCTGCATCTCGCTGGCTAAAAATGTTGAGGTTATCAGATAGAAAGCAGTGAGATCAATAGGCGTCGTAGCGGCGAGAACGTTCCAACTTAGCTAGCTGAAACTTTATCTGTTCAGTGGCTTGTACTTGAAAATTTGGCAGAAGATGGCTACCGCTTTATCAGTTGGATTTTTTGTTTTTTTGCTCTTTGTGTTCGCCTAGCTAACTTCCTATGTGGGCGGTCTTTTGACGAGGTCACCGTTGCCGCGACGACGGATCGATTGACAGCCGGCCGGTTCATCGACAAACGGGAAGAGGAGCTGAGGGCCGTGCCGACCCCGCGACGACACCTTCGTTTTTCATCCGTGCCTGACCAATCAGACCGCCCTTTTTTTTGCGTGCGTTTGCTCCTTTTTGTGTGTGTCGGCTACATTGTATACCCTTTGTTTTCGTGTGACTGATGAATGACAGGACGCCTCCCTCCACACACACACACACACAGATATATCACGGCGCCCCCTGTGGTTGGAGGGCTCGGCTTATTTTAGCCGAGTAAAGTGAAATGTATGTTTCTTGAATGTAAACAAGGGAAGTGGCAGATGTGTGCATGTGTGTGTATATGTATGTTTTGCCCGATAATCAGCAGGGGGCGCTATGACGGCTTCCAATAGATGTGACTGCTACAAATTGTTCCATCCAGACGCTTCCTCTCACGTCTCCAACCTTGCGAGCTTCCATAAACGCCTGCACTTAGACTCCGCCCCTTCAGGGGTCTGCTTCTGTCAGGCCCTGCCTTCTTCATTACACATGGGCGGAGTCTTAACAAACTAATGACATAGTAATAATTCAAAAAAATAATCATTGAACGTCTTTGTTTTTTTTAGCTCGTTAGTACGATTGAAGAGCTTTAATGATTTATTTGCTGCTTCTTTTGAGCGTGTCTGTACAAGTTTGCTTATGTACATCTGTGTGTTGTGTTGAGCGTGCGCATGGGTGACTGAATTTGCGTGTATGAGTATGGACATAGTAGTGAATGTGTTTGTGCTCTTTGGCTTTCAATTGCATGCGTTTAAACTTGACAAGCAACTTCCTGTTTGGAGCGGCTTTGTAGTCATGTGATTTTTGGCTGGTTTACAGCAGGCAAACTTTGAGCCTTATTTTTATTTGTTTCCTTTGCAATTTCATTGATTAGCGCCTTTGGATAGCTCGGTGTGCTCAGTGGAAACCTTCCCGCTGTTTTGATAGGTCGCAGATCACGTCATAACATTAATGGACGTTTTCAGCTTTTTAGCAGTTAGCCTGAATTCCAATGTGTGTGTGTGTGTTTTTTAATTTATTTTATTTTAATTTATTTATTTAGGGGCGGGGTGCTACTTTGAAATCTTGTGTGCGCAATCGAAATTCCTGCTGTTTGATTGGTTATCGACTTCACGTGTCACATAGATGAACAGGATTTTTTTAACACTTGTAGTTTTTTTTTTTAATTAGCTTTAGCGTTGTTAGCAGCTGTTGCTTGGGCTCTGAGCTAAGACGCTAACAAGACCGATGCTAAACATGCTAACGGTGCCGTCTCTCAGGTGAAGCGACGACAAAGAAAATGTAAAACAAAAATAATAAAAACCGAATCAATGTTGTGACGTAACAGCGGGTGCATGTTCGCTGCGTAACCGGAAGTGAACACGGCGTGCGTGTGCGTGCACGCGGGAGAGAGCGTGCACGTGTTTCTCCTGCGTTGTGCAGTGTTGTCAAATTTTAAAAATCAAATAAACTTGATGAGAACACGTCTACATTTAATGAGGTTTTATTTAAATCCGAACACGTTTGACGCATGCTCAAAAACTGCTTGTTTTTTGTTTAGTCTGATTGACTTGGATCATATCCTGAACACACACATGCTTGTATCTGCTTAAAGTGCCAGAGTCATTGTTTCCAGTACATTACAATTGCCATTGATGTCTAGAATGAATATTTGGGCTTCAATACCGACCTCTGGAAATCGGGGGGGGGGGGGGGGGGGGGGGGGACTTAAATGAACTTAAATAAGAGCCGTGTGAGGACACGGCTATCGGGCTCTCACTTACAAGACATCTTGCGCATCCATACTACTGCCATAGAGCCACACCTGGCCTTTGTCCTGCAGTCCAGATCTCAGTTTGACTCGTCGCACTCATGCGGACAAGTCATTTTTCATTCACGATCATTCTGAAAACGGTTTTCACTCCAGAATAATAACCATTTAAAAATCCAATCAACATTTATAGTTACTAATGTCATATTTTAAATGAGCCCTGCACTTGTTGATATGACAATTACTTGTTCATTTCTCTGTTATTTAACGTTTTTATAAATATTGAACTGCCATGGTGAGCTATATTTTTATGTTTCAAATGTAATTTGCACCCAAGAGTACAATTACTTCTGTTCAACTGTTACAAAAAAGTAAATTAAAGTGTTTAAAAAAGTGAAGTTAAGTGAATGTTCAATTTCAATATTTAATGTCAATTCAATTTTGATATGCACGTTTCAAATGAACCAAAAGACCTGCTTAAGATATCTGAAATTAAAATAAAAAAGTACAAGTGAAACACAGAACGGCTCGCTGAAATGTATTTAAATTAATTGCTGTTATATGTAAAGAACGCCCGCCAAGGTTGCCCCCCCCACATTTTTAACTCACCAACTCTGGCCCCCTTTGCAAAATGTTTGGACACCCCTGCTGTACATCTTTCAATTCATTCCTTTCACATTTTCATCATTACTAATATTCACACATTCCTATAATTCATAACTTGGTGTCAAAAAAAAAACATTTATAGTAAGGATTTTGTCCTTTCTCCCTGCTTCTATTGTTCTTTTGAACGATCGTCAAAAGCATATAAGATAGTAGCTTTAAAGGGATGAAGTCAAAAACAAGACTGTGTTCCTGTCCATTTTCTTCTTCTTGTGTATCATTGATCAGTTTGTCTGTAAAGCAAGACGGCCTTCTTCGTAGGAATAGCTCGGAACATGCCAGTTGTTAGTTTTCCCCGCACCGATTGCACTGAGTTTTGATAAGTCCCGAATCCAATTATTAGTTTTACGGAGGCTCAGCAAGCGCTCCAGATCACCAGAGGGCGACAATGTACCAATCCCTTCTGCAACCGCCCCCTTTAAGCGCAGAGAGGTAGGAGCGGTAGACGACGTCTCTCGCGTCTTTCCATTTGTGCGTCTTTCCATTTGTGGATTTCAACTAGCTGCAAACGCGACCGACGCCGAAGCACATTTTCTGACAGGGGAAGGTTGACACCTCGACGTCGCCAACATGCCCGAAAGTAAGTTGCTCTGTTCGCACGCTAGCTCTTGCGCTAGCTAGCTACGCGACGATCGCCGCTACGCTAGCGCTAGCTTGAGCTAACGTGCGAGTTCGAGCGATTGGAACTCGAGACGGATGTGGCATTCTTGCGCGGAGTGCTTGTTAGAGGGTAGACTTTTATATCGTAAATTCAAATGGACAAGTCCGTTTCAGCCATCGAAAGCGAAGTAGAAGTGTGCGCGCGCGCGCTCGGCGCGAATCGATCGCGGTCTGGGTGTGAGTGTTTTTGTTTGTGGATTGACGTTTATTGGACGTGTTACAGCGGAGAGTTATTCTAACCCTCTGGCTCCCGAGGGTCACGATGTGGATGACGGCAGATCGGCCGCTCAGTAAGTATTCACAGACTGCGTGCGCTTTCTCTCGGGTCTGCGAGTAAACGAACCTAAGCGCGCGCTCTGGCTACAGGTCCAAGTTGACCAACGACGACTTCAGGAAGTTGCTGATGACACCGCGGGCCACACCTTCTTCGGCCCCCCCCGCCAAGTCCAGGCATCATGAGTGCGTTTTGACCAAAGCCTCGCCACGATACACCAACCTTCCTACTACAAGTTACAGTACAGTTGCCGTGTCAAAATAGGACCGCAGTAACTCAGCAGTAGAGGAACGCGACTGACAAGGACAACATAACGTTGCTGCAAGAATCGCTTGAAACGCGACTGCAAGCGTAACCGCAGTTTGATGGCAATCGGAACATTGCTAGGACATGACTACAGAGCAGGGACGGGCAATATGGCACCTCAAAATCAAAAACTCCCCGTTGTTCATTCAGTCCGGAGGATTACAATTTTAATTGATTTTAACAAGAGATTCAAACCTATCAGATATATGTTTGAAGATTTCACTTCCTCAAACAAAGGTTGTGGAAAATATCCCAACAAAAACCACGTGTACTCATTTAATAACAACCCGTAGCTTGTGCATTTTTGGATTCAAAGGATAGATCATTTATTTTTGTCGGTTGTAGCTGTAAAAATGGAATATTTTGTCTATGATTTGATAGCTGACTGATTTATTTGTACAACGACCTTTTAAAAACACGTTTTTCTCCTTGCTCTCGACTGAACGTTACAACAGTCGTGCTCAAGATTCAGGTGACCGGCGACCGTGGCTCACCGACGAGTCACGTGACATTCATAAGACGAAGCGTGGTTACTCGTTACCGGTCGATTGACAGCAAGTGAAAAATTGTCTTTTGAAAAGTATGAAGCGAATGTGAAAACCAATTTAGTTATCAAAGTAATCAGTCTCAAACATGTAATTTTACATAGCTAGTACATTTAGAGTGCAGATATTCAATCTCACCTACTCATTTGTAAATCTTTTTTTCAAATATTTTTAAGGCTTCAGCTCAAAAAGTGTTTAAAAACGGCTGGTACTCAAAGAGTTTATTCTGAACAAAATACAACCATTTTACTGCTGGCTAAGTAAGTGGACCATGCCTTTAAAATGGCACAATGAAGAAGTTGGTACCTTTCGTAAACGTGTTTTGTCCAGCACCCATCTAGTGTCCTGCCGCTTTTGCACTTGAGCAAATATAAAATCTTCAATTTTCAAAATGACCAATGAATTCAATGAATTTGATGTTTTTGCCCATCCCTATTACAGTGTGATAACATAATTTTAGCATGACGACAACGTTACTCCAAAAACATGACATAAAAATGATCTGACTGCAGCAGCGTTTTTTTTATTTTGATTTTTTTTTACCCAGAATGCCACGGGACTACAATGAGGACGAAGACCCCGCGGCAAGGAGGAGGAAGAAAAAGAGGTTGGAGGGCTTCTTCAAACATTTGATTATTTTGACTTGATGACTGACCAGTGTCGTATCCGCGCGACCGTCAGCTACTATGCTAAGCTACGGCAGCAGGAGATGGAGCGGGAGCGCGAGCTGGCTGAGAAATACCGCGACCGAGCCCGAGAGCGGCGGGACGGCGTCAATAAAGACTACGAGGAGACAGAACTCATCAGCACCACCGCCAACTACCGAGCCGTCGGGCCCTCGGCCGAGGCGTGAGTGCGCTTAACGGCGTCCGTAACCGTAACCGTGGCTCGGTTCCCGCTGATACGCTTACGCGACGCAGGGACAAGTCCGCAGCGGAGAAACGACGTCAGCTGATCCAGGAGTCCAAGTTCTTGGGTGGTGACATGGAGCATACTCACTTGGTGAAAGGTCTCGACTTTGCTCTGCTGCAGAAGGTGAAGAGCGCTCATAGAATTTTCATAGAGTGGACTACGGTTGATTCTTGGGCGGAATACGTCGAATCGGATATTGCCTAATCGCTATATTGGGGAACGTCAGGTTATCCCTTCAATTTTTACGTGGAATCTAATATTGCCTAATCGCCATATTGGGGAACGTCAGGTTATCCGTTCGATTTTTACGTGGAATCTCATATTGCCTAATCGCTATATTGGGGAACGTCAGGTTATCCGTTCAATTTTTTCAGTGACCCCGTCAGTGCTCAGTAAAAATCTGTCTTATTCATTGAATCGCAAATATTTTGTTGGCAACGAAATGAACATAACCTTGTTTGATGTCGCCTCTCAGGTGCGAGCTGAAATCAACAGCAAAGAGAAGGAAGAAGAAGACATGATGGAGAAAGTCCAGAAGGAAGCCAAGTAGGACCTCAACCTCCAGACCTTTATTATCATCACCATCATCATCATGGACCATTATAACACCCGTACCGTGACTCTGTGTGTTTGTTGGACAGAAAAGATGCAGAACCAGAGGAGAAGATTGAGTTCAAGACTCGTCTCGGTGAGTTCAGCATGTTCACAAAGTCATAGTTTATTTAGATGTACAAATAAAATACATAGTGGAGCATAAATTTAGCAGAAGTGTGATGAATACGACCCCCTTCGAATTAGTAGTAACTAGAGGTGGGTTGCTGAAGCTTTGTGAAACCTTTGAGAGGTCTTTGCCATATTGATTCAAAAACAAATGTCAGTCTTAGAGTCTCATAAAACAAGCCGCATTGGTGACATCTGTTGGTCAAATAGTCATAGCAACTGTATTATTATGCAGTGGACCCCCGTGTTACGGCAATCGCACTTATTTTCTGTTGCCGTCAATGCCTCCGTGCAACGCGTCGCTACAATGCTGGTCCGCTATTGGTCGGCGTCTCCTCACAGAGAGGCTGGGCTCCTATTGGTCGGCCTCACTCCTTTTAAAATGGCGGAACGGTAAAACTTTGTTCTGTCATGAGTGGTTACAAAACCGTATTTATTGTGCATTTTACTGCTTAATTCAATCTTGAATGGGTTAGCCCCGGGTCCCAAGATTGCTAGTGATGTTAAAGAAAGAAGAAAGAAGATGATTTATATGGAAAGGAAGCTGGAGATAATCAAGAAATACGAAGCCAGCCTAGCCTAGGGTACCCTTACTAGGGAATATGGGCATAACAAGCGCCACTCAAAGGTAAAGGAATCCTTTCTATATATTTTTTTTTATGATGTTTTCTGATTGTATCCGTGTATATTATATATTCGTAGCACCTACTATACTATTTGGTACCAATTTTTAAAATTGATGTACAATGTTGATGTTTTTACCTGGGGTTTTAAACACATTTGCTATTTAATATAGGTTTGAATTGCCCGCCATACAGCGAATTTGCCTTACGAGCCCAACAGCGGAACGGATTCATCTCGTAACGCGGGGGCCCAGTGTGTTATTATATTGTTCTGGACGCTCTGTTTAGAAGTGGGGGCGAATGGACCATGCTATTGTAAAGCAAGCTATTTGCCACGACTTCTCTTTTTGCATATAATATTGAGCGCTATCATATGAAAGCAGACGTTTTGCGCCGGGCAGGTCGCAACATCTACCGCATGGTGTTCCGCTCGGGTGCGCTGGAGCGCAACGAGCTCTTCCTGCCGGGCCGCATGGCGTATGTGGTTGACCTCGACGACGAGTTCACAGACACCGACATTCCCACCACGCTCATACGCAGCAAAGCCGACTGTCCCAGTATGGAGGTACGTGCTGGCGCGCCGCCGTAACGCAAAGCCCTGGTGTTCATCATGCTCGCTTTGGTGCGTGTGACAGGCGCAGACCACGCTGAGCACCAATGACATCGTCATCTCCAAGCTGACGCAGATTCTCTCCTATCTCCGTCAAGGAACTCGACACAAGAAGATCAAAAAGAAGGACAAAGGTTCATTTTACCCACCGCCGATGTTCTCTCTAATCCCTCTGTTCACTTTGAGCATTCACACAAACCTCCTGAGCATGCAAAAAATTGTCTTTGGGATGATATGGCACATTTGAGTTGCCACCTTGTTAGAATTGTGACGTACAACTTTTTCACATTTGATTAAAAATTGACCAATCTGTTTTACATGTATGTGTTGCGTGTTTTAGGTAAAGCGGATGAAAAAAGAGCTCCAGAAGCCGATATCGGGTCAGTAACAAAACATACATTTGTTACTTCCTTGTTAATGGTAATTGGCAAACTGTGTGCGCATTTGTCCGTTTGCGTCTCGCGCCTTAGCATCTTCGACGACATCGGCGACTACGTGCCAGCGGCAGCGGTCTTGTCCAAACCTCCCAAAGACAAAGAGAGACGACGAGAGAAGGACAGGGACAGAGATGATGAGAAGAAGCGAAGACAAGCCTACTTTGACAAAGAACAACAGGTTTACACACGCACACTTAGATGAAGAATAATAAATGTGCATTGCACACATTATCTTAACTTTCATGCATAATAGTGGCAATACATTGACTCAAATCAAAACACGCTTCTGTTGTTTGTGTGTGTGTAGGTGGTGGAGGAAGCGGATACAGGTATGAGATGCTCAAACGTCAGCTTGATTGCTCACTAAGACCAAACCTTTTTGTGTGTACTCATATCGGGTGTGTTTGTGTGAAACAGGTCCAGGATCAGTGCAAGATCAGCTGAAGTTGATCAATGAAAAGTTTGCAGGCGCTGCTGCCAACCAGTGGCAAGGTCGTGATGCATATCCTTCCACTGTCTTGTGCTATGGGCAAGGGACCAACGGACGTGTGCACGTGTGTCCTTAACGTGTGTCACGCCTTCTCAGAAAAGAGACACCAAGGAACATCTTGGCGATTTCTTCGGTGGATCCAACTCTTATGCCGAGTGTTACCCTGCTACGTAAGATACGCGCACGCACGGCTATTTTTCGCTAGCTTCGTGTGGCCATCCCGTGTACATAATGCATTTCATAGCCCCTAACGCCAACCTCAACTGAAAACGAATTACCGTAATTCCCAAACTATAAGACACTTTTTTTTTTCACCCCAGAAATGAATGCCAAAAGCATGGGGGCGTCCTATAAACGTGAAATAAAAAATAAATAAATAAATACATTCTGTACCACTCGAGGAAGATTGCTCCGTCACCCACATAAGCGGAATTTTGACGCGCAGATCAGCCTTGTTCTTACAACGATGAGCGTAACGTGACGAGTTAGAGGGCGGATGTCTATTGGCTGTTAGCAGCAAGCGCCTGTTGCGGCTAACATCGGCTTGTGTTAGCTGAGCTAGTTACAGCGTTATTTTCAAGAAAAGAAGCGCGCAGACCGAAGCACTGTCCGAGTCCATCCTTGTTCACAGGCAGGAATATTACTAGAAATGAGAGGATCATCAAAACATCTGTCATTGTTTTTTGATGGGAGATTTTGTGTATCAAAAGTGCTAGTGATGTCTGTATCAGTGACTACTTAGAAGTTGAGTAACAGTTCTGTTGTCAGCCTGAAAAAAGTGTTATTGAGCATCATTAACAAAGGCAAACATAAACATGACTTTTCACAAACGCAGCCACTGACAGCACGCGCTCAATGCTGTCTGTGAAATCAAAACAGGTGTGTGTGTGTGTGTGTTTGTTTGTGTTCCTGCGTGTGCGTGCGTTTAGGATGGATGACCTGGCCGTGGATAGCGACGAGGAAGCAGACTACAGCAAAATGGACCAAGTAAGTCAAATGGCTTTATGTTGTTTGCCCGAGGACGGTGTGATGTTACGCGGCGAGATACCATGTCACGTGGCTTTCCAGGGCAACAAGAAAGGCCCCCTGGGTCGCTGGGATTTTGACACTCAGGAAGAATACTCCGACTACATGAACAACAAGGAGGCGCTGCCCAAGTACGTACACTTTGCCGCCACCTCACAAAAGTGGGCGCACCCTTCACATTGTTTTCAGAGATTCCATTTCTTCTTGAACTCATTCACGGCCAGCCCGGTAAACCTGGATCTTTGACGTCTTAATCAGCGAATGAGCTAAATGCTCTTCCGGAAACGATTGCCTGTTTTTGACGACGACGAGTGCATTTTTTGTCTTATTCTTCAATATATGGCAGCGACGTATGGTGACAATTACAGCAATGAACTCGCTCACCGCCAGCCCAGTTAAAAAATGGATCTTTGACACGTCTCGCCGTCATCGGCGGTGCATGAGTTAAGAGCGAAATTAAAAGAAGCTATCTGATTGCAAATAGTCCGTGTCTAGTCAACGCTCACTGCAAACATTACACTTTGCGCGCTTGATTGGATTCCGTTCGTAAGAGTGGATCCGCCCATCCAATATGTCCAAAGTACGGCAGCAACAAATTATGCAGTCGATCATGACTCTGTGATAGCTGAGGGCGTATCGCCGTGCCCCCGCAGGGCGGCGTTCCAGTACGGCATCAAGATGTCAGAAGGTCGCAAGACGCGGCGCTTCAAGGAGACCAACGAGAAGGCCGAGCTGGACCGCCAGTGGAAGAAGATCAGCGCGGTGAGAAGACGGAGCGCGCGTCGTCCGTCCTCCGCCGTCTCGTCACCATGACGAGATGATGACACCGTCCATTTCTGTTTCAGATTATCGAAAAGAGGAAGAAGATGGAGGCCGACGGGTGAGTTCTCGGCCACTCGATGTAGCGAGTTGGCCATTTTGTCACCGTGTCAATAGGTTAGCCCCGACAGTGGCCACCGTAATATCTATAATATCAGTTTTTTTCAGTGGTCCTCTCCATTGCATCGAAATGTCTTTATAGTATTCTTCCGCACCGGGGCCTATGAAATGTTGACTCCCGAACTCCATTTTTTTCCCCACAGGGTGGATGTGAAACGACCCAAATACTGAACTTTGTT
This sequence comes from Hippichthys cyanospilos, assembly GCF_059441005.1. Lineage (NCBI taxonomy): Eukaryota > Metazoa > Chordata > Actinopteri > Syngnathiformes > Syngnathidae > Hippichthys > Hippichthys cyanospilos. The sequence goes on along the minus strand of NC_142386.1, from coordinate 27,410 downwards.
CTTTGTTGTGATTGATTCATCACCATCGTCAATTAGTAGTAGTGGCTTTGTCCGTACACACACACACACACAAGAAAACCCACCGTTTTTTTTTTTTTTTTAGAACAACTGTTGGTACTTTATTTGCTCTTCCTTGTTCACACATCTGAAAAAATTGTGTTTCAAAAATACCTGTGTTTTTTCTTGTTTTACAAAACATTGAAGTATGACTCGATGTGCACACATTTACGTATTAAAAACAATTATTTAAAAATATGAAAGTACTGTACTGTAAACGGTATGTCTGAGCGTTTCCGTGTGGCGTGTGTACGTCGCCCGCGCACGCGCTCGCTTTTCGTCGGCGACGAGCAAAGGGGCGAGTGCGCCTGTGCCAAGATGGCTGCCGAGGAGCTTCCATCCGAGTTCGACGTTGTCATCGTGGGCACAGGTAAAGACTCCAAAACACTTTTGACTGCGATGTTGCGCGCGTGCTTGTCATTTAAGAGTGTTGACGTACGAACATTTCCCCCCTAATACAGTGAACAAATCACTAGCTAATTGGCACGCGCCTTCATTAGCTTATGGCTAACAGACAGTTCATTTTCAATGGTCGCGGCTAGCAAGCAACAATGCAGTGACTTCGCCTGTAAACACAATCCGTAGGTGAGCTTTCACCACTACTTTTATTTTCATTCTAAAATTGCGTTTAAAGCAAATTAACATTTGAATATCATTCGCGCTCCCAAATTCACCGGCTGTGATGATGACAAACATGACGTCATAAATGCTACGTGCTGAATTGTCAAGAAACGCCAAGAAAATCTGCCGCCATGTTTATACGTCAGACTCTTGAGCCACTCCGTTGTCATCGATAGAACATGGATTGCTTTCACCATAAACGCTCGCCTCTGAACACAAAGAAGCGAAAAACGGAATTTTTGCCAAACCAAAATGCAAAGCAGAACACTGACTTTGGTGCTCGTTTATATTTGTGAGATCTAGCGTAATGCCTACTTAAGTCATGAAGTTGTACTGTTTTACTCTGACTGCATGTATGACCAGTTGAAGTCTTCCAAAATGGCAATTTTTTTTTTGCAATGAAAAAAATTATGTTTTTGTCCTTTTTTTCTTGATTCGATTGTAACACACACAAGTGCGCACAGTGTGTTTGGTGCCTTACATAAACATAATTTTTCCGTGTGTCCGACTCCAACATGTCATTTCTTTGCCTCTTCACTCTTAAGAGTTGAGATTCCCGAGCTTTATCATCTACTCAAAAGCTGTGTCGATCTCGATGCTGCCATCTATGGTGTCTGTCATTGGCATTCTGTAGAAGCTTGATAAATACATGACATTCAGTATTTACCAGTTGGTGATAACCAGATTCCATTTTAATGAAGAAAAAAAAATGCTTGCCATTAACTGCCCCTTGCTTTGATTTTGGAAGGCCTTACGGAGTCGGTGGTGGCAGCAGCATGTTCTCGAGTAGGACAGCGAGTTCTTCACCTGGACACGTGAGTTCCCAAATGTCCCGCGCGCCTTTACGCACGCTTGGTGAGAGGATATATGTGGGTTGACGTTTCAGAAGGAGTTACTACGCCTCCAAGTGGGCCAGCTTCACTTTGACTGCCTTGCTGACGTGGATCAAGGAGCATCAGGTGACTCCTTGCCGCGTCCTCGTCGGCCGAGAGACCGGAAGGTCACGCGTCTGGTTGTGGTGATGTACTTCTTCAGGAGCAGTCTCACGTCGACGAGGTCCGAGATTGGTCCAGTCTTTTGCGAGAAGGGGAGGTGCCAATTTGTCTGTCAAATGCAGACTCCGCATCCATCAGGAACTTGCAGGTGTTCTGTCATACCAGGTCCGCTTTTCTTTTACTTGATGCTTTGAAGCCTGGCTTCTTTTTTGACACAAGAAATGTGTATGTATTCAGTGAGGAAGATGAAGAAATAGAAGAAGAAAAGCAGGACGAGGACGACCAGCAGTGTGCAGGTTACTTTGGCCTCGCAGCTGTGGTGGCGGAAAGATGCAAACGTGATCTCGTGTTTCTCTTTTTGTTTGTCAGAGTCAAAGGGGCAAACGGATGACGAGCAGCAAACGCAAAACAGTGAAGAAGACTCAAATGCGGGTGAATTGTCAGAATGTGGTCAACTGATTCGCTGCCTTTGGCGTCTGTAGATGTCAAAGATCCATTTGTATCAGGCTGGCGGCAAAATGAGTGAATTCTTTTTTTTTTGGTCACCACAGAGTCAACTGTGTGGCAAAACGACAATGACCAAAATGGAGCCGAAGACTCAGAAGAGGAGGAGGTGAGCTTAGCCGTCAGGTGACTTGAGCTACTCGATGAATTTTTTGGAATGATTACAGGCCACGACGATTGAAAAGGCTGAGCGAGGTCCGACCCCAAGCCCCCCGGAGACAAGCACCCAATCGGAGTCCAGCAGGAAGAACATGACCTATGCCGACCTGCTCAAAGAAGGACGAAGGTTCAACATTGACCTTGTCTCCAAGGTAACTCACCCAAAATCCCCGATGGGATTTAAAATTGATTCAAGTTAGAATCGAGATTTTATATTTGTAAATGTATATTTTATATTTATAAAGTTTCACAACCGAGTGTTAGGATTTCCAATTAGGGTGTTAAAATTAAGTGGGTTAGTCAAAACGGGTAAGATTTTCTCCCATCCAGTCTTTTCACACTTAATCAACCATAAACATCTGCATTTATTCTCACACTCCATCATCCATACGAATCGGGACAAAGTAAAAAATGATGCGAGCATCCATTTTGCGCCCTTCTTTCCCATGACTCCATACTCCGCCGTCCTTCATTTTGGCCCGGACTCGAATCCGTCTTCAGTTGCTGTACGCTCGCGGCTCATTGGTGGACCTTCTCATCAAATCAAATGTCAGTCGCTATGCCGAGTTCAAGAACGTGACCAGGATCCTCACCTATCGTCACGGCAAGGTGGAGCAGGTGCGCAAATGACGACGCTCGCCTGGCTCCGGCCGGCGCTCCCAACTCACGTCAATCGATGGTTCTTGCTCAGGTGCCATGCAGCCGGGCCGACGTCTTCGCCAGTCGCCAGCTGTCAGTGGTGGAAAAGAGGAAGTTGATGCGTTTTCTGGCTTCTTGTCTGGAGAAAAAGGAGGAGGAGCTAGAGGGTGAGCTCGGCTGCAGTATTTATACATATATATATATATATATATATATGTATATGTATATATATATATATATGTGTATATGTATGTTCATATATATGTATATGTATGTATATATATATATATATATATATATATATATATATATATATATATATATATATATATATATATGTATGTATATATATATATATATACATATATATGTATGTATATGTATATATATATAATGTACATTTCTTTTTTCTTTTTTTTTTAAATTTTAATATATGTATTTCAGCTTACAGCAATCGGCCGTATTTGGAGTTCCTGCGCGACCAGCAGCTGGGCGATAACCTGCAGCACTTCCTGCTGCACTCCATCGCCATGGCGACAGAGGACACACCCACCCAGGAGGGCCTGGCCTCCACAGGTCACTTCCTGCGCTGCCTAGGTCGCTACGGCAACACTCCCTTCCTGTTCCCCGTCTACGGCCTGGGCGAGATCCCGCAGTGCTTCTGCAGGTGAGGGCGGGGGAGGAGCCGGGGAAAGGATCGCTGATATGACCGTGTCGTCATTATTTCAGGATGTGCGCCGTGTTTGGGGGAGTGTACTGCTTGAGGCATCCGATCGGCTGCCTGCTGCTGGACAGGGCCGCCAACAGGTAGCCCGGTCCTCCTCCTCACCTCCACCAAAAGAAACCAACTAGACATGATCCGAAATATTTACTAGAACAGCTCGAAACTAGAAATAGATGACTCATCTGGTGGCCGGCGGGTCGCGGCCGCCGTGTCGGATGTGGCGGACGTGCGAGTCGACGGACGGCCTTCGTAAAGTGGCTATCCAAATTGTGTGCAAATCATTATTTGCCAAAATCAAAAGCAATCTCACAAGAGCAAGCAGACTTTAGTCCCAGACTTATAACTTGTACTGAGAGAAGATTCTAGTCACAGCCTATTCATTTGTGTCCATGTCGTCTCAGCAAAATGAATTGTTTTTCAGCCAAACGCATGAGAAATCCTTGGAAGGGCCAGAATGTCCTCTGCTGAGAATACTAGAACATGAAATGGGTCAAAAAATTGAGACCGCAAGCAAAGATCCACTGTTGTGGACACAAATGAATTGGCTGCCTCCCCGAAATAGACGGTTTTAGTCCGGAGTCAGGAGATCAATTCTGAGAGAAGGTTTGAAGCCTGAGCGAAGGTACTAATTCTGAGACAACGGTCTCGTCCAATCCCCGCGGTGAAGGTCGTCGTCAAAAGTGAAGTTACTCATTGCCGCGAGAAGACTGTGGTTCCGATAGAAGTCACCAGTTCTCCCAAAAATTCCTGCGCAAGTGAGAATGTACTAGTCCCAAAAAACAATGTATTTGGAAGTTCTGGTCCTGACTTCTATTTTTGGAATCTGGTCCCATCTCAGGAATGAATAGTATGTGACACATCCAATATGGCGGCCACCTATTTTGTGTGTGTGTGTTTTTTTTTTTCTCCACTGTTTTCGGTAGGCTCTCGGTTTATGCTCCTCCTTTTGCCAGGTGCACCACGTTGATTGACGGGCACGGACAGCGAATCAGGAGTAGTCATTTTGTGTTGGAAGAAGGCTTCCTGCCTGCGCAGCTGAAGAATGAGGCCACGCCCACAAGGTTTGACACTCCGCCCGCCACCACCTCCCAATAGCATCCAAGAAACTTCTTCACATCGCAAATGAAATAGAACAACATTGGAAGTTTGCATTTGAATTGGGACACTTTTTCTTTTTTTTTTTATGCCTGAATTGGTGTGTCTTGGTGCAGGTCCATTTCCAGGGGCATCCTCATCACCGACCACTCTGTTCTGCCCGCTGGCGACCAACATCAGGTCACAAGCTCATCATTTTAGAATGCTTATTTTAATTTTTTCATCGGGGGGGGGGGGGGGGGGGGGGTCTCACGTTTTGTTGACATGCAATTCATTTGCTGAGACAAAATGGACACAGAAGGGTGTATTTGAATTTCATGCAGTTTGCACCAACGCTTTGTATGTGTCTGTGCGCAGGTCTCCTTGGTAACCGTCCCTCCGGTGGAGGCGGGGCTTCCCGCGGTGAGGATGGTGGAGCTGTCGTCGTCCACCATGACGTGCGCCCCGGGGACATGTAAGCGCCCGCTTCGGGCTCGGCGACGGCATGGAAGCAAATCGAAAATGTCCGCCGTGCCTTCTCAGATCTGGTTCACCTCACGTGCTCGTCGCTGCTTGGCTCCGCCTACCAGGACTTGTCGCCCACCGTGACCAGGATGTTCAAGACCGCGCGGTCGTGCGAGCAAGACTCGCGTCCCGCCGTCCTGTGGTCTTTCTACTTCAACATGGACGACGGTGGCCACGTCCAGACGGACGCCGACCGCTTGCCGTCCAACGTTTACGTGTGCTCGGGACCGGACGCCCAGCTGGGCCACGAGCGCGCCATCAAGCAGGTCTTTCTTTCCTCCATGCCTTCTTCGAACTATAAAAAAAACTAAACAAAATAACAACAGGTGAACAACAAATGACATCAAATGAGAGAAATGTACTAAACGGCTATTGCTTGATTCGTTAATGAACTGATCTGGCTATTGCTTGATTCGTTGTTTATCAGAGTGAAATCCGATGTTTGCAAATTTCTTATTTGGATGACACATAAAAGATAATCAGTCTGGATTCGCTAGAAATAAAGAATTAATCGCCGTTGCGTGGTTGAAACCAGGACTTAGTTAAACTATGGCCCTAATGGATAATAGTTGCGGAGTCATTTGTTTATCGATTAGATACTTAAACTGTGGCCCTAATGGATAATAGTTGCGGAGTAATTTGATTATCGATTAGATGTCGAGTAATTTTGACAGCTCTACTTGTTACTTTTGCATTTTAGGTCAAATATTGGCATGCTTAATTCAACCTTCTTTCCACAGCAAATTGTTTTTTTATTTGTATTAAAAATGGTTGAGTAGTTTTTTAAAAATGCTGAAAATAACCTTTTTTAGTTGTAAAACTTGAAGCTTTTGTTTTCAAAGTAGTTACTGTTATTATAATGTGTCCCTCACGAATGAGTTGAATGAAAACAAAAAGGAATGTATGAATTGTTTTTTTTTAATTTAAAAAAATCTTTGCTAATAAGCTAGATTTATTGACCGTATAAATTCATTGGATGTCTTTTGGGTATGCCTTAAAAACGGTCAACCGCACAAACTTGTTTTCAGGCCGAAGCGATCTTCCACAAGATTGTCCCCGAGCAGGACTTCTGTCCTCCGGCGCCCAACCCCGAAGACATCCTCTATGACGCTCCCGCCGAAGACGGCGGCCGCCCTGCGGACCAGCAGGGTCGGGAAGACGTAGAGCCTGCCAAGCTCCCGACAGCAACAGCTGCTTCAACTTGAACACTGACCCCAAATTAAAGAAAGAACAAGACTACGCTGGACATGGTCATTTTTCTAATGCCCTACTATACGTGGTCATTTTTTATTTGCATTTTTTTTCAATGGCATGGCTGTTTTTATGGAGACAAATAGCCTTACTTTACACCGTCATTTTTTAGACAAAAAGACCGGAAAGTTTTCTTGTTTTTCCCCCATAATAGCCGTGCTCAGTGGTGTAGATGAGACTATGCGCCGTATTCCCGCTTCGTTTTGAGTAAGCGTCGCGTATAATGCGCGCCTTGCAGCACGGGCCATTTCAGGCCAAGTGGCCGATAGCCTGTTTCGTTTCCCTCAAGGCCGGTCCAACCGCGAGCCACCCTTCTCTCGCTCTCTCTTTCTCTCTATGATCGATTAAATGGAGGCGTGTTTGTTGTTAGACAAGTTACTCTGCCTCTGCGAAGCAGAGAGGGCAAGAGAGACCACCAAGCAGCCTAGCTACTATCAAATTCAATGAGCTCATGTCGATCTGTTTTAATGTAATGGCTGCCAGTTCAAACACAAGACTGGCTCAACTAGTTGAGATTCAGCTTAAAACAATATTAAGGTCTAACCGGGCTGTCTTTTATTTTGTACAGGGACAAATGGCAATGAAAAGAAAGAAACAAATCTTTTTTTTTTTTTTTTTCCCTTCTAAATAAAGAGGCCCATGCAGAACCCAGCCACGAAAGTGGAAGAAGTCAGTATAGACAAGGCCGAGCCCAGCCCAAAAAGCAGCAGCAGGTCGCTGTCAGGAGCTAGCAAGGGCAGACGGTATGAGGACACACAAGGACCAAAGCTTCCAGCGCCAGGTCAGAACATACACTCCTCCAGTTTAAAGCAAGCCTCACACCGTAACAAAGGGAAATCCTCATTTTGAATGTTGGTTTTGCTCAAAACAAAATATTAAAATGCCGAGACAGTTATTTTTAAAAATTAGAGTCTAAATTGTCCATATTTGCGATAGATTGATTGCTTTTCCGCGCCCTGCGATCGACTGCCAAGGAGTCCAGGGTGTGGGCCGCTATAAGCAGCACCGGCGGCGAGACAGCCAACCGCGCAAGGAGAATGATGGGTGGATGTACGTTAAATAAGGTCTCCCAAGTATTTCATGGACTAAATGACTGTTGTGATCACGGAAGTGTGTGTGAAAGAGAGAGACAGGGAGATGCACTGTTTTTGCTTTGTTTGGTTAGGTAGAACCAGTAGCACCGAGACAAAAAAGCGTTCACGCGGCCAGTCCCACCTAAGGACACTTAACTATGTCAGATACACCTGCCGTGCATGTTTTTGTCGTGCTCGAGACCACGCGGGCTCCGGGAGAACATGCAAAGCCCACACGTGAAGGCCGGAGACAGCTGAATTAAAACTTGGGTCCCTGAACTGTGAGGCGGATGCGCTGCCCCTCCTTAAGCCATGAACATTTTAGAATAGTTGTCGAAATGACCATTTTTAGGGTTAGAGTTGTCCAATATGTCGTGGGTTCTAAAACTGTCCTGTTTTTCTTTGCTACTTTCAAATGGGTGAAATTGGAGTAATAGCCACTACGCCACGGGATTCAGTGCGGTAATGAGTCGGCTTTAAACAAACCTGGGAAGGATGAGCGATTGGGAGAATTGGATTTGAAAAGGATGAGAAACTACCTGATCCTATCATCGGGCAAAAACAGTCAGTTCTTTAGGCCTACGTAGAAATATATTCATCTGTGCTGTGCACCAAAAAAGAGATGTAAAATTTCAACTGATGAAAGGAATGGATTCATCGCGCGCTCAGAAAACGTCAAACGCTTAACAACATGAGACATTTGGTGCTTTTCAGAGAGAAATTTTCAGTTTTGGCTTCAGTTGAGACTTCAGCTAGGCTTGGCAATAAAGCGTCTGTTTTGCGGTGCTGGCCGGCGGCGATCGGCCGAAGCGTACGGCGCTCGTACTTCAAGTCGAGGCGACAAATCGCGCGCGCGCTAAACCCGCGGGTCGGCTCGCTCCAAATGCAAGGTCGCGGATACGAGGCGTCGCTTCGGAGTTCAACAAATCAATAGAAAGTTCACATCTACGCCGGCGAACATCTGGCTCAATTCCGAAAAGTTTATTTTTTAGGAAAAATAACGGCATATCTTTTGGCGGGTTAGGCCGGGCTAGGCTAGCTGTCAGTTGCAGTAGTTCTGCAGTTCAAAGATGTTGCACGGCTGGTGGCAGCACTGTTCCACGATGCCTCGCTTCACCAGCACCTCCACGCGGTCCCGGAAGTCCACCTCCTCCGCCGACGCCCCCTTGTCCGCTGCCGTGCCAACCTTTGGCGGGAGAAAACCTGCGCGGGAGAAAACGCCGTGGTCAAGACCCGCGCCTGTATACGGGCTCCGTCGCTTTGATGAGCCCTAATTGGCTTATTTCATATCTTGGCGCTAGATGCGAAACCGGCAACGTGCCGCGGCCGGGGTCTCACCCAGCAGCGGCTGCGCTTCCCTCTTGGGGTTGTAGAAGAAGCCGCGGTCTCCACACACCAGGAAGAGGGCGTCCACCAGGTGCGAGCCGCACAGGTGCTGCGGGTCGGCGCCGGCGGGCCGGGACGCCGCCATCAGGGCCAGCACGGTCAAGGCCCGAAGCCACCACCGCGCCATCGCCGGGAGCTGAAGGCGCCACGCCGCGTCAGCTGACGCCCGTCGGCCGCGGCGCCGGGAGGCGGGGCTTACCTGCAGGGTCCGCCGAGAACAAAGGTGAGGATGACCGGGAGCTGTGAGGACCGGCGTGGCGCCCGTCGGACTTTTAAAGCGCCGTGGCGCGCCGGCCGCACGCGCACGCGCACGCTTGGAGTGGAACAAACACAGTAAATGAGGCGACTTGATGCGATGAACTGCCCGCCGCAAATATTGACCCGTCCTCATCACTTGCGTGTCTTTTCCTACCGCGCGTATACTACTTTTCTGGCGGTCGGGCGAATTGGAACAAAGTCCTTGCCCTCCTTCAATTGCCCATTGTCAGCAGACCTCGGTCTCCTCCAGCGGTAGGACCTGGTCCTCCACCAGATCGCGGTCCTAAATCGGGTCCCTATTTCAAGTATCCACCGGTAAGGTCCTGGCCCTTTGAGCAGGTCCCGATTTTGGAACAGGTCCTTATCCCTAGTTCAGGGTTGTCCAAGCCCAGAGCTCAAAGGCCACCATCCTGCGTGTTTTGGATATTTCCCTCCTCCGAGATGATCAGGCTTCTGCCGAACTTGCTGACGAGCCGATCGTTGGACTCGGCTGCGTTGGAGGACGGAAACATCTTAAACATACAGGTTTGTATGCTTTGGACACCCCTGTGCCCTCGAGACGTTCCAGGATCTTCGGCCAGCCCCGGTCCTGCGGCAGATCCTTTTTCGGTAGGTCCTAGTCCTCCAGCAGATTTGGAGCCGGTTCTTGTCCTCTAGAAGCTCCTTTGGCCAATCCTTGTCCTGAAACAGGTCTTTTTTTCCTACAGATCCTTATCCTATATCAGTTGCTGCTTCTTCAGCTTGTCCCCCGATTGGTCCTTAAACAGTAGATCCTTGCCCTTGAGCAAGTCCTGTTTTTTCAGCCGGTCCTTGTCCCGAAGTAAGGGTTTCACCAGTAGATTCTTGTCTTCTAGCAGTAACTGTTTTTTTTTTTTTTTTTTAAGCCAGTGCTGGTCCTCCCAACAGGTCGTTATCCAGCGAATCCTGGCCATGTAGCAGTTCCAAGGTCTCCCGTGTCCTGGTCCCAGGTAGCTTCTGGGCCTTGTCTCCATGTTCTGGGCCTAACTCAGCTTCAGGTCCTTGAACGCATTGATTCCAGCAGATTTCAGTCCATGCATGGCCCCATCAGCATGTTCTTGTTCAATATTCGGTTCTGTTGAATGCAAAGAGATTTTGGACCTTTTTTTTTTTCTTTCCCCGTCAGAGTAACACCTGAACTATCCCAATACACTTCATTAAAGAAACACTATGAGAACGTTTTTATTTATTCATTTATTTTTAGGGATGTTAGAATGTTTTTAGACTTGATTTTGAACAGAACATCTCCGGGTGTTTTGCTCGAAAGGTCAAAAGAAGCTGACAGAGGGTTTGATGAGGTCTCTGGAAAGTCAAGAAAAAGAGGGAAGAAAAAAAACTGTCAGCAAAATGCTGACGCAGCTCACATTGAAGACCAAAGTCAACAGTCGTCATGACAACATGGCCTCCGTGACGTCTCCACGAAGATCTGCTTGCAGTTGGTCTCTTTCTCAGAAATGCTCTAAATTAGACATAGACCGCAGTTTCCATCATCATTCTGCCAAGTGAGAACGCGACAACGTTCTATGAAAACAGAGGTGAAGTAACATTTTTGGTATTTTTAAGATATTTAATTCACAAGAAACAGTCATTTTGCATTTATATTGTAAAAGAAACATGAAATCACTCCCAGTTGTAAAAATATGACCCAAAATCTTAAATTCTATTATTCTACAGGTTAGTACAAAGGAAATATGTGCATATTATTGAAATGGGTTTACATGTGTATAGTATGTCAATTATGTGAAAATTATTAAAATGTGTTTACATATGTGTAGTATGCTCGTGCGCAGGAGAAACAAGTGTTCTCAAAAGAAAAATTGCCGGTTGCACGCACGCCGGCGCGATTCATTCGGAGACGTTCGTTCTTATTTGGGTTTGTGACTTGACTGCGCGCGGTTAATTTGAGGCCACGCGGCGGCGCCGGTGTGCAAATGTACATCAGACAAGCAGAAGAAGAAGGTTGGACCTGATTGCAATTGAGACGCAGCTGTACACAATCAGGGCTTGATGAAGCGCGACTATAAAGGTGCCACCTCAGAGCAACTGGTCAGTAGCGCCTGCAGACGTTTGACGTCCCTAACCCTTTAAAATGAAAAATTTAAAGTCACTCAAATGCACCTTTTTGTTTAAGAATGGACGCAAGTTATTTGATCAAAAGTAAAGTGAAGAGAATTAAACCTTGACCGCGTACAATACTTTTATCATAAATGTAGGGTTAACAATCTATTAATAAAAGACTTTATGTACAATAGTGTATTGACATGCGGAAAATTGTATATTGAAATGCTCAATTTGTGAAATAAAAGTTGTGCGACTGTATTGGACCAAGTTAGTGCTCAGTTGTTTTCAAATCTGGAAAAATTTTAGAAAAAAAAAAAACCCAGACACAATTAGAAGAATAAGTCAATTTAGAGAAAAAGGAAAACCTAAAACACCTCGAAAATTAACTGGTAAATCAGGGTTAGGTTTGTGTTAGAAGCAGGACACATTATAGACCGTAATCCCGTGGTGCACTCGCTCACGTCGGGGCAAGCTTTCGTGAAGACCCTTTGCCACCGTGCCTCGTGGCATGAGCCTGGACGTCTCGTGCGGACTCATATCCTCCGGCAGCCGCTTTGGGCTCTGAGACATGGGTTACGGTTAGGTTCACTAAAAGACATTAGCACAGAATCCTCTGTCTTAATTATCTGTCTCCGACTAACTCTAACCCTAGTGGAAACCCTAACTTTATCTGTCTCCGTCTAACCCTAGCAAAAACCCTAACCCTATATATCTCTCTACGTCTAACCCTAACTCTAGTGGAAACCCTAACCTTAACCCTAATTATCTGTCTACGTCTAACCCTAACCCTAATTATCCGTCTGCGTCTAACCCTAACCCTAATTATCTGTCTACGTCCAACGCTAACCCTAGTGGAAACCCTAACCTTAACCCTAGTGGACACCCAAACCCTAATTATCCTTCCACGTCGAATCCTAACCCTATTAGAGACCCTAATCCTAACCCTTATCTGTCCTAGTCTAACCCTAACCCTAGTGTGTACCCTAAATATAACCCTATAATATATAAAGATAAAATATAATAGAAATTTACATAAGCAACTCATTCATATAACATAGGGGATCAATCAGTAATATAATAGCGTAAAGAAATGTAATATAATGCAAAGCCATTTAGTGTATATGTAACATATCCAATACAAAACATACCTATAATTTATTATTATATCATATATAATAGTTATATTTAATAGGTTATCACATTAATTTAATATAAGATAATAGTATAGCTTTGGGTAATAGAAGGGTTGAATCTAATTTCAATGTTTCTTTTTTTTGAAAAAAAAAAAAATCTGACGTTTTTGGAAGCTATATATAGGGCGAAGTCACAAATGACAGGCAGCCACTTGGCTTTTGGCTGTTGAGGGGGAAGGACCTCAGTTTAATAAGTGTGCCATTGCCCTGAAGAAGGCAGTTAGTTATTCGCCTAAACGTCGTCAGTAGGGCACACTCATTAGGGATTGGATTAATATTTGTTTTGGGTTATTTTGCCTTCTATTAATTTTAATATATCATTTAGTTACGTTTTAAAGATTTAGTAGTATAGTAACTTTATAAGAGGATATATCTCTCACTAGATAAATAACAGGTGAAACTAAACAGTAAATATAAAGTACATAGTAAATTATTAAAGTATAACTGATTAAGTCAAACCTTTATTAATCAGTTTGTAATTTATATATAACAAGGTGACTTCTAATGAAATATATATTAATACATAAGCAATGCAAGGGGGTTGGACAGTAGTCCCCCATGGACAGACTCATCAACCCAGAAATAGGGGATGGGAACCTTATGGGGGTTGAGGTAGTGGTGGGATGGCCCGTGCATCTTTCTTTCCTTCTGGGGGGGGGGGGGGGGGGGGGGCGATGCACCCTCTCTCATTAGGGGGAGGCCATTCCCCATACCTAACCCTAACCCTAATACTTCCCCATTTCCTAACCCTAACCTTAGACATAACCTGATGTGACCCGTGCCTAAACATAACCTAATTGGGCCCATGCCTAACTCTAACCCAATCTGACCTATGCCTAAATGATACTCACCTGTGCTACAACTAACCCTGGCCCTATTCTAAACATAACCTTGGTATATACTTACCTCTACTTAATCCAATTTGGCCCTAATCTAAAAAAATAATTCCATACTTGCTTGAGTAATCTAGACCCTGTAGAAATAGTTTTGGGGAATCATCGGTGGGCGGGGGGTGGGATAACCTACGATAAGCCTCTACTTACCTCAATCCTGGTGGTCCGCGGGCGTGGGGGCTTCAAACGAGATATACCTCGACTTACCTGAACCTGGGGTTAGGGTTAGGGTTAGGGTTAGGGTTAGTATAAAGATCTGGTAGCGGTCCGGTTGGGCCCCCTGAGGAGGCCCCCCCCGGGGAAATCCGCCCCGTTGTGCACTCGCCGCACTGGTTGCCACCCATCTCCTGAAAGCCGAACAATCCATGTCTCTATTAATCCTGTTTTTTTCTCTCTACTTTTGCCTCTATGCATATCTAGCAGCATTTGCCGTCAATTAATTTAACCCCGTTTTTTGTCTTGCAGGTTCCATGAGTGCAACATCAGACAACGTCATCCTGCTATTAGAATTCAATGTTGGCGAGTCAATTCCCCCCACGCATTGGTTGTAGGGTTAGGAAACAATAAAAGCGTCCCAAAAACAAAAAAAAAAAAAAAAACAAAAAAAAAAAAAAAAAAAAAAACCTGAGAAAATTGTGGGGTTTTAAAAAAACTTTATAAAAAATCCACAATTTCTTTATTATTCGGCGGGACTGGCACGGGCACAAGTCATTAAAATTCATCTCTCCTATATAAAAACATACTTAAAATACAAGCCCATAAAATAGAAGAAAGAGATAGGAAAAAAATAATAACTAAAAAACATCTTTTTCTAAAAAATTACCATAAAATGGTTAGGCTCCCCCCCCCTCAGGGATCACTCAAGATCCCCAAGGGGAGGGAGAGAAAAAAAAAAAAAAAAAAAAAAAATAATAAAAAAAAATTGAAATGTAGATGTGTTTTTATAAAAGTTTATTTTTTATTAAACAAATGTTAATTCCTCTAATATAGAAAAATATTAGTTTCGAAGAGTCCCTAATATGTGCTGGTAAAAAAATATATCTATAAGACTGATTGTTTAAGATTAAAATTTAGATGTTTGATCTAAGAATAGGTAAATATGGGTTTATTTTTAAAAAAATAGAATATAGGATTGTAAAATATTAACACTGTATAATATTTTGTAGATATATGTGGAAGATAAAATATCAATTTTGTATTGGGATAATAAAAGGGACTATATATAAAAAAAAAAAAAAAAAAAAAAAAAAAAAAAATCGTAAAAAGATTCAAATTAGTGTTTTTTCTCCATCCCCGCCGGTTAAGTCTAGTTCAGTCTAAAATTGTCATCTATAAATAGAAGTGCTTAGCAAAGTTACCTAACAGTTAACCCTAACCCTAACCCTAACCCTTGGGAACAATAGAACCGACGGGACTAAATAAAAAATATTAAAAAGGTTTTTTTTTTTTTTTTTTTTTTTTTTTTTTTTCCCCCCCTCTCCCCTCCTCACTTCATTGTTTACGTGAGAAGTCTTTACCGATAGATTACCCCACATAACACGTCCCCGACAAAGAGGGTTTTCTTTGCTCCTAAATTGTCATCTTCATGTTTGACGCTTTTATTGTTTCCTAACCCTAACCCTAACCCTAACCCTAACTCTAACCCTCTAACCCTAGGGTTAGGGTTAGGTTTTTGGGAAAGGATCCGAGTTGAGGCCGAAGCCCTACCTCGTAGGGTTAGGGTTAGGGTTAGGGTTAGGTTTATGGTTATAGGCCGGGAGCCGGTAAAGACCGCCATCCCGTGGTGCACTCGCCACGTCGGGGCAAACTTACGGGAACCCCCTTTGTCACCGTGCCTCATGGTGTGAACCTGGACATCTCGTCTCCAGTGCCCACGTGCGGGTCCTTGACCTCCCGCAGCTGCTTTGGCCTCTGGGACTCGTGTGTGAATATGTTCCGAGAATGGGCCGATGTAATGTATGTGGCTACCACCTGGTTAGCCACATTAGCTTTGGCCCCTGATTCTCCCGACGGATCGGCTGCCCGCCATTGCGTCGCCGCTACCGTCCGCGAAGTCCCTTGACGTTCTTGTATCTTTTTCTTGGCCTGATGTTTTAGGAAAGAGCCGAGCTAATGCAACCGGTTGACATCCGGTTAGCCACATTAGCATTGGCCCTTGCCTTTCCCGACGGGTCAGTCACCCGTCATGACGTCGCAGGTTCCATCCGCGAAGTCCACGTCAAAGCTCAAGGTCAAAGTTTCAAATCCAGATTTAGCTTAATGTATTCAGCTAACTTGCAGTTAGCCACATTAGCTTTGGCCCTCGTCCGTCGACGAGGTAATTTTAGGACACATCGTCAGTGGAGAACCCAAGTTCATCGGGTGTTTCGGGTCTTTAATCTCCAGACACCCTCCCTTGGGTGACCCAGCCAGGGGTGATCAGTTCCTGGCTTGTGTCCATGTATTGTTGCAAAGTTGTCTTTTCTTACTGTGTTGTGGCTCCTCACGTCCTTCCTCTTCGAGCTCCGTCGTCCAAATGGCTCCTTGCGGACGTGCGCAGACGCTTTTATAGGAGTGGGGATCTTTCCCCACAGTGCCCTCTTGTGGCCCATTGGAGAAGTGCACTTCCTCCTGTTGCTCCCAGTTTTTGGCTTGAATTTCTCTTCTTATCTGATTGTTGAACATGCTGTGTGATGTGCTCACTTACCTGCTCCTCTTCTTATCAATTGTCCCACGACGAATTTGTTGATCCATCTTTTATTCTTGTGATGATGAATCCCTTGTCGTTTTTCCTGGTTCTCTTCTCATCCGTTGTCCCCCGACGAATCCTCTTGTTGCTCCGTTGTACTATCTCACTCCTGTCCTTCCTCTTCAAGTTCCGCTGTCCAGATGGCGTTTTGCGGAAGTGCGCAAACGTTTTTTTTATCCAAGTGAGGATCTTTCCTCACAGTGCCTCCTGTGGTCCGTCCGTGAAAGTCCACTTCATCCTGTCGCTCTGTTTTTTTCCTTTTTTCCACCGAATGTTGTCTTCACTTACCTGTTTCTCTTCTCATCCGCTGTCCCCCGACGAATCTTCTTGTTGCTCCGTTGTACTACTTCACTTACCTGTGTTGTCCTTCCAATCCTTCTACTTACCTTGAAACCCTTTTGCCTTTGTTTCAGGTCCTCGTCCTAACTCCCCGAGCCCTGACTGATGTTCGTTTCAGGGCTCAAATGGGAAGTAAGACCGACCCAGGGAAATGGGGATTAGGGTTGGGATTAGGATGAGGGTCAGGGTTGGGATTAGGATAAGGAATAGGGTTGAGATTAGGATAAGGAATAGGGTTGGGATTAGGATAAGGAATAGGGTTGGGATTAGGATAAGGAACAGGGTTGGGATTAGGGTTAGGGTTAGGGTTAGGGTTAGGGTTAGGGTTAGGGTTAGGGTTAGGTTTATGGTTATAGGCCGGGAGCCGGTAAAGACCGCCATCCCGTGGTGCACTCGCCACGTCGGGGCAAACTTACGGGAACCCCCTTTGTCACCGTGCCTCCTGGTGTGAACCTGGACATCTCGTCTCCAGTGCCCACGTGCGGGTCCTTGACCTCCCGCAGCTGCTTTGGCCTCTGGGACTCGTGTGTGAATATGTTCCGAGAATGGGCCGATGTAATGTATGTGGCTACCACCTGGTTAGCCACATTAGCTTTGGCCCCTGATTCTCCCGACGGATCGGCTGCCCGCCATTGCGTCGCCGCTACCGTCCGCGAAGTCCCTTGACGTTCTTGTATCTTTTTCTTGGCCTGATGTTTTAGGAAAGAGCCGAGCTAATGCAACCGGTTGACATCCGGTTAGCCACATTAGCATTGGCCCTTGCCTTTCCCGACGGGTCAGTCACCCGTCATGACGTCGCAGGTTCCATCCGCGAAGTCCACGTCAAAGCTCAAGGTCAAAGTTTCAAATCCAGATTTAGCTTAATGTATTCAGCTAACTTGCAGTTAGCCACATTAGCTTTGGCCCTCGTCCGTCGACGAGGTAATTTTAGGACACATCGTCAGTGGAGAACCCAAGTTCATCGGGTGTTTCGGGTCTTTAATCTCCAGACACCCTCCCTTGGGCGACCCAGCCAGGGGTGATCAGTTCCTGGCTTGTGTCCATGTAGTGTTGCAAAGTTGTCTTTTCTTACTGTGTTGTGGCTCCTCACGTCCTTCCTCTTCGAGCTCCGTCGTCCAAATGGCTCCTTGCGGACGTGCGCAGACGCTTTTATAGGAGTGGGGATCTTTCCCCACAGTGCCCTCTTGTGGCCCATTGGAGAAGTGCACTTCCTCCTGTTGCTCCCAGTTTTTGGCTTGAATTTCTCTTCTTATCTGATTGTTGAACATGCTGTGTGATGTGCTCACTTACCTGCTCCTCTTCTTATCAATTGTCCCACGACGAATTTGTTGATCCATCTTTTATTCTTGTGATGATGAATCCCTTGTCGTTTTTCCTGGTTCTCTTCTCATCCGTTGTCCCCCGACGAATCCTCTTGTTGCTCCGTTGTACTATCTCACTCCTGTCCTTCCTCTTCAAGTTCCGCTGTCCAAATGGCGTTTTGCGGAAGTGCGCAAACGTTTTTTTATCCAAGTGAGGATCTTTCCTCACAGTGCCTCCTGTGGTCCGTCCGTGAAAGTCCACTTCATCCTGTCGCTCTGTTTTTTTCCTTTTTTCCACCGAATGTTGTCTTCACTTACCTGTTTCTCTTCTCATCCGCTGTCCCCCGACGAATCTTCTTGTTGCTCCGTTGTACTACTTCACTTACCTGTGTTGTCCTTCCAATCCTTCTACTTACCTTGAAACCCTTTTGCCTTTGTTTCAGGTCCTCGTCCTAACTCCCCGAGCCCTGACTGATGTTCGTTTCAGGGCTCAAATGGGAAGTAAGACCGACCCAGGGAAATGGGGATTAGGGTTGGGATTAGGATGAGGGTCAGGGTTGGGATTAGGATAAGGAATAGGGTTGAGATTAGGATAAGGAATAGGGTTGGGATTAGGATATGGAATAGGGTTGGGATTAGGATAAGGAACAGGGTTGGGATTAGGATAAGGAATAGGGTTGAGATTAGGATAAGGAATAGGGTTGGGATTAGGATAAGGAATAGGGTTGGGATTAGGATAAAGAATAGGGTTGGGATTAGGATAAGGAATAGGGTTGAGATTAGGATAAGGAATAGGGTTGGGATTAGGATAAGGAATAGGGTTGGGATTAGAATAAGGAATAGGGTTGGGATTAGGATTAGGCACTGGTTGGGGTTAGACGAGGTGTCGTTACCGCCGTCGTCGCCGTAGCGTCACCAGTGCCCACGTGCGGGTCCTTGACCTCACGCAGCTGCTTTGGCCTCTGGGACTCGTGTGTGAATATGTTTCGAGAATGGGCCGATGTAACGGATGTGGCTACCACCTGGTTAGCCACATTAGCTTTGGCCCTCGATTCTCCCGACGGATCGGCTGCCCGCTATTGCGTCGCCGCTACCGTCCGTGAAGTCCATTGATGTTCTTTTATTTCCTTTTTCTTGCCCTGATGTTTTAGGAAAGAGCCGAGCTAATGCAACCGGTTGACCTCCGGTTAACCACATTAGCATTGGCCCTTGCCTTTCCCGACGGGTCAGTCACCCGTCATGGCGTCGTCGATTCCATCCGCGAGGTCCACGTCAATGTTCAAGGTCCAGGCCCAGCTAATGTATTCGGCTAGCACCCAGCTAGCTACATTAGCCTTGGCCTTTACCCTTCTTGATGGGTCAATTGTCCCCCGTTGTCACACTCTTGTCCAGGTTCCCCCACTCGGCCCGTGGCGCAGAAAGGAACCCGGGTTCACCCCGCCAGGCCCGGGCAGGTTAGGTTTATGGTTATAGGCCGGGAGCCGGTAAAGACCGCCATCCCGTGGTGCACTCGCCACGTCGGGGCAAACTTACGGGAACCCCCTTTGTCACCGTGCCTCCTGGTGTGAACCTGGACATCTCGTCTCCAGTGCCCACGTGCGGGTCCTTGACCTCCCGCAGCTGCTTTGGCCTCTGGGACTCGTGTGTGAATATGTTCCGAGAATGGGCCGATGTAATGTATGTGGCTACCACCTGGTTAGCCACATTAGCTTTGGCCCCTGATTCTAGGGTTAGGGTTAGGGTTAGGGTTAGGGTTAGGGTTAGGGTTAGGGTTAGGGTTAGGGTTAGGGTTAGGGTTAGGGTTAGGGTTAGGGTTAGGGTTAGGGTTAGGGTTAGGGTTAGGGTTAGGGTTAGGGTTAGGGTTAGGGTTAGGGTTAGGGTTAGGGTTAGGTTAGGGTTAGGGTTAGGGTTAGGGTTAGGGTTAGGGTTAGGGTTAGGGTTAGGGTTAGGGTTAGGGTTAGGGTTAGGGTTAGGGTTAGGGTTAGGGTTAGGGTTAGGGTTAGGGTTAGGGTTAGGGTTAGGGTTAGGGTTAGGGTTAGGGTTAGGGTTAGGGTTAGGGTTAGGGTTAGGGTTAGGGTTAGGGTTAGGGTTAGGGTTAGGGTTAGGGTTAGGGTTAGGGTTAGGGTTAGGGTTAGGGTTAGGGTTAGGGTTAGGGTTAGGGTTAGGGTTAGGGTTAGGGTTAGGGTTAGGGTTAGGGTTAGGGTTAGGGTTAGGGTTAGGGTTAGGGTTAGGGTTAGGGTTAGGGTTAGGGTTAGGGTTAGGGTTAGGGTTAGGGTTAGGGTTAGGGTTAGGGTTAGGGTTAGGGTTAGGGTTAGGGTTAGGGTTAGGGTTAGGGTTAGGGTTAGGGTTAGGGTTAGGGTTAGGGTTAGGGTTAGGGTTAGGGTTAGGGTTAGGGTTAGGGTTAGGGTTAGGGTTAGGGTTAGGGTTAGGGTTAGGGTTAGGGTTAGGGTTAGGGTTAGGGTTAGGGTTAGGGTTAGGGTTAGGGTTAGGGTTAGGGTTAGGGTTAGGGTTAGGGTTAGGGTTAGGGTTAGGGTTAGGGTTAGGGTTAGGGTTAGGGTTAGGGTTAGGGTTAGGGTTAGGGTTAGGGTTAGGGTTAGGGTTAGGGTTAGGGTTAGGGTTAGGGTTAGAGGGTTAGGGTTAGGGTTAGAGGGTTAGGGTTAGGGTTAGGGTTAGGGTTAGGGTTAGGGTTAGGGTTAGGGTTAGGGTTAGGGTTAGGGTTAGGGTTAGGGTTAGGGTTAGGGTTAGGGTTAGGGTTAGGGTTAGGGTTAGGGTTAGGGTTAGGGTTAGGGTTAGGGTTAGGGTTAGGGTTAGGGTTAGGGTTAGGGTTAGGGTTAGGGTTAGGGTTAGGGTTAGGGTTAGGGTTAGGGTTAGGGTTAGGGTTAGGGTTAGGGTTAGGGTTAGGGTTAGGGTTAGGGTTAGGGTTAGGGTTAGGGTTAGGGTTAGGGTTAGGGTTAGGGTTAGGGTTAGGGTTAGGGTTAGGGTTAGGGTTAGGGTTAGGGTTAGGGTTAGGGTTAGGGTTAGGGTTAGGGTTAGGGTTAGGGTTAGGGTTAGGGTTAGGGTTAGGGTTAGGGTTAGGGTTAGGGTTAGGGTTAGGGTTAGGGTTAGGGTTAGGGTTAGGGTTAGGGTTAGGGTTAGGGTTAGGGTTAGGGTTAGGGTTAGGGTTAGGGTTAGGGTTAGGGTTAGGGTTAGGGTTAGGGTTAGGGTTAGGGTTAGGGTTAGGGTTAGGGTTAGGGTTAGGGTTAGGGTTAGGGTTAGGGTTAGGGTTAGGGTTAGGGTTAGGGTTAGGGTTAGGGTTAGGGTTAGGGTTAGGGTTAGGGTTAGGGTTAGGGTTAGGGTTAGGGTTAGGGTTAGGGTTAGGGTTAGGGTTAGGGTTAGGGTTAGGGTTAGGGTTAGGGTTAGGGTTAGGGTTAGGGTTAGGGTTAGGGTTAGGGTTAGGGTTAGGGTTAGGGTTAGGGTTAGGGTTAGGGTTAGGGTTAGGGTTAGGGTTAGGGTTAGGGTTAGGGTTAGGGTTAGGGTTAGGGTTAGGGTTAGGGTTAGGGTTAGGGTTAGGGTTAGGGTTAGGGTTAGGGTTAGGGTTAGGGTTAGGGTTAGGGTTAGGGTTAGGGTTAGGGTTAGGGTTAGGGTTAGGGTTAGGGTTAGGGTTAGGGTTAGGGTTAGGGTTAGGGTTAGGGTTAGGGTTAGGGTTAGGGTTAGGGTTAGGGTTAGGGTTAGGGTTAGGGTTAGGGTTAGGGTTAGGGTTAGGGTTAGGGTTAGGGTTAGGGTTAGGGTTAGGGTTAGGGTTAGGGTTAGGGTTAGGGTTAGGGTTAGGGTTAGGGTTAGGGTTAGGGTTAGGGTTAGGGTTAGGGTTAGGGTTAGGGTTAGGGTTAGGGTTAGGGTTAGGGTTAGGGTTAGGGTTAGGGTTAGGGTTAGGGTTAGGGTTAGGGTTAGGGTTAGGGTT
Organism: Hippichthys cyanospilos; assembly: GCF_059441005.1. Taxonomy (NCBI): domain Eukaryota; kingdom Metazoa; phylum Chordata; class Actinopteri; order Syngnathiformes; family Syngnathidae; genus Hippichthys; species Hippichthys cyanospilos. The sequence goes on along the minus strand of NC_142386.1, from coordinate 5,674 downwards.
AGGGTTAGGGTTAGGGTTAGGGTTAGGGTTAGGGTTAGGGTTAGGGTTAGGGTTAGGGTTAGGGTTAGGGTTAGGGTTAGGGTTAGGGTTAGGGTTAGGGTTAGGGTTAGGGTTAGGGTTAGGGTTAGGGTTAGGGTTAGGGTTAGGGTTAGGGTTAGGGTTAGGGTTAGGGTTAGGGTTAGGGTTAGGGTTAGGGTTAGGGTTAGGGTTAGGGTTAGGGTTAGGGTTAGGGTTAGGGTTAGGGTTAGGGTTAGGGTTAGGGTTAGGGTTAGGGTTAGGGTTAGGGTTAGGGTTAGGGTTAGGGTTAGGGTTAGGGTTAGGGTTAGGGTTAGGGTTAGGGTTAGGGTTAGGGTTAGGGTTAGGGTTAGGGTTAGGGTTAGGGTTAGGGTTAGGGTTAGGGTTAGGGTTAGGGTTAGGGTTAGGGTTAGGGTTAGGGTTAGGGTTAGGGTTAGGGTTAGGGTTAGGGTTAGGGTTAGGGTTAGGGTTAGGGTTAGGGTTAGGGTTAGGGTTAGGGTTAGGGTTAGGGTTAGGGTTAGGGTTAGGGTTAGGGTTAGGGTTAGGGTTAGGGTTAGGGTTAGGGTTAGGGTTAGGGTTAGGGTTAGGGTTAGGGTTAGGGTTAGGGTTAGGGTTAGGGTTAGGGTTAGGGTTAGGGTTAGGGTTAGGGTTAGGGTTAGGGTTAGGGTTAGGGTTAGGGTTAGGGTTAGGGTTAGGGTTAGGGTTAGGGTTAGGGTTAGGGTTAGGGTTAGGGTTAGGGTTAGGGTTAGGGTTAGGGTTAGGGTTAGGGTTAGGGTTAGGGTTAGGGTTAGGGTTAGGGTTAGGGTTAGGGTTAGGGTTAGGGTTAGGGTTAGGGTTAGGGTTAGGGTTAGGGTTAGGGTTAGGGTTAGGGTTAGGGTTAGGGTTAGGGTTAGGGTTAGGGTTAGGGTTAGGGTTAGGGTTAGGGTTAGGGTTAGGGTTAGGGTTAGGGTTAGGGTTAGGGTTAGGGTTAGGGTTAGGGTTAGGGTTAGGGTTAGGGTTAGGGTTAGGGTTAGGGTTAGGGTTAGGGTTAGGGTTAGGGTTAGGGTTAGGGTTAGGGTTAGGGTTAGGGTTAGGGTTAGGGTTAGGGTTAGGGTTAGGGTTAGGGTTAGGGTTAGGGTTAGGGTTAGGGTTAGGGTTAGGGTTAGGGTTAGGGTTAGGGTTAGGGTTAGGGTTAGGGTTAGGGTTAGGGTTAGGGTTAGGGTTAGGGTTAGGGTTAGGGTTAGGGTTAGGGTTAGGGTTAGGGTTAGGGTTAGGGTTAGGGTTAGGGTTAGGGTTAGGGTTAGGGTTAGGGTTAGGGTTAGGGTTAGGGTTAGGGTTAGGGTTAGGGTTAGGGTTAGGGTTAGGGTTAGGGTTAGGGTTAGGGTTAGGGTTAGGGTTAGGGTTAGGGTTAGGGTTAGGGTTAGGGTTAGGGTTAGGGTTAGGGTTAGGGTTAGGGTTAGGGTTAGGGTTAGGGTTAGGGTTAGGGTTAGGGTTAGGGTTAGGGTTAGGGTTAGGGTTAGGGTTAGGGTTAGGGTTAGGGTTAGGGTTAGGGTTAGGGTTAGGGTTAGGGTTAGGGTTAGGGTTAGGGTTAGGGTTAGGGTTAGGGTTAGGGTTAGGGTTAGGGTTAGGGTTAGGGTTAGGGTTAGGGTTAAGGGTTAGGGTTAGGGTTAGGGTTAGGGTTAGGGTTAGGGTTAGGGTTAGGGTTAGGGTTAGGGTTAGGGTTAGGGTTAGGGTTAGGGTTAGGGTTAGGGTTAGGGTTAGGGTTAGGGTTAGGGTTAGGGTTAGGGTTAGGGTTAGGGTTAGGGTTAGGGTTAGGGTTAGGGTTAGGGTTAGGGTTAGGGTTAGGGTTAGGGTTAGGGTTAGGGTTAGGGTTAGGGTTAGGGTTAGGGTTAGGGTTAGGGTTAGGGTTAGGGTTAGGGTTAGGGTTAGGGTTAGGGTTAGGGTTAGGGTTAGGGTTAGGGTTAGGGTTAGGGTTAGGGTTAGGGTTAGGGTTAGGGTTAGGGTTAGGGTTAGGGTTAGGGTTAGGGTTAGGGTTAGGGTTAGGGTTAGGGTTAGGGTTAGGGTTAGGGTTAGGGTTAGGGTTAGGGTTAGGGTTAGGGTTAGGGTTAGGGTTAGGGTTAGGGTTAGGGTTAGGGTTAGGGTTAGGGTTAGGGTTAGGGTTAGGGTTAGGGTTAGGGTTAGGGTTAGGGTTAGGGTTAGGGTTAGGGTTAGGGTTAGGGTTAGGGTTAGGGTTAGGGTTAGGGTTAGGGTTAGGGTTAGGGTTAGGGTTAGGGTTAGGGTTAGGGTTAGGGTTAGGGTTAGGGTTAGGGTTAGGGTTAGGGTTAGGGTTAGGGTTAGGGTTAGGGTTAGGGTTAGGGTTAGGGTTAGGGTTAGGGTTAGGGTTAGGGTTAGGGTTAGGGTTAGGGTTAGGGTTAGGGTTAGGGTTAGGGTTAGGGTTAGGGTTAGGGTTAGGGTTAGGGTTAGGGTTAGGGTTAGGGTTAGGGTTAGGGTTAGGGTTAGGGTTAGGGTTAGGGTTAGGGTTAGGGTTAGGGTTAGGGTTAGGGTTAGGGTTAGGGTTAGGGTTAGGGTTAGGGTTAGGGTTAGGGTTAGGGTTAGGGTTAGGGTTAGGGTTAGGGTTAGGGTTAGGGTTAGGGTTAGGGTTAGGGTTAGGGTTAGGGTTAGGGTTAGGGTTAGGGTTAGGGTTAGGGTTAGGGTTAGGGTTAGGGTTAGGGTTAGGGTTAGGGTTAGGGTTAGGGTTAGGGTTAGGGTTAGGGTTAGGGTTAGGGTTAGGGTTAGGGTTAGGGTTAGGGTTAGGGTTAGGGTTAGGGTTAGGGTTAGGGTTAGGGTTAGGGTTAGGGTTAGGGTTAGGGTTAGGGTTAGGGTTAGGGTTAGGGTTAGGGTTAGGGTTAGGGTTAGGGTTAGGGTTAGGGTTAGGGTTAGGGTTAGGGTTAGGGTTAGGGTTAGGGTTAGGGTTAGGGTTAGGGTTAGGGTTAGGGTTAGGGTTAGGGTTAGGGTTAGGGTTAGGGTTAGGGTTAGGGTTAGGGTTAGGGTTAGGGTTAGGGTTAGGGTTAGGGTTAGGGTTAGGGTTAGGGTTAGGGTTAGGGTTAGGGTTAGGGTTAGGGTTAGGGTTAGGGTTAGGGTTAGGGTTAGGGTTAGGGTTAGGGTTAGGGTTAGGGTTAGGGTTAGGGTTAGGGTTAGGGTTAGGGTTAGGGTTAGGGTTAGGGTTAGGGTTAGGGTTAGGGTTAGGGTTAGGGTTAGGGTTAGGGTTAGGGTTAGGGTTAGGGTTAGGGTTAGGGTTAGGGTTAGGGTTAGGGTTAGGGTTAGGGTTAGGGTTAGGGTTAGGGTTAGGGTTAGGGTTAGGGTTAGGGTTAGGGTTAGGGTTAGGGTTAGGGTTAGGGTTAGGGTTAGGGTTAGGGTTAGGGTTAGGGTTAGGGTTAGGGTTAGGGTTAGGGTTAGGGTTAGGGTTAGGGTTAGGGTTAGGGTTAGGGTTAGGGTTAGGGTTAGGGTTAGGGTTAGGGTTAGGGTTAGGGTTAGGGTTAGGGTTAGGGTTAGGGTTAGGGTTAGGGTTAGGGTTAGGGTTAGGGTTAGGGTTAGGGTTAGGGTTAGGGTTAGGGTTAGGGTTAGGGTTAGGGTTAGGGTTAGGGTTAGGGTTAGGGTTAGGGTTAGGGTTAGGGTTAGGGTTAGGGTTAGGGTTAGGGTTAGGGTTAGGGTTAGGGTTAGGGTTAGGGTTAGGGTTAGGGTTAGGGTTAGGGTTAGGGTTAGGGTTAGGGTTAGGGTTAGGGTTAGGGTTAGGGTTAGGGTTAGGGTTAGGGTTAGGGTTAGGGTTAGGGTTAGGGTTAGGGTTAGGGTTAGGGTTAGGGTTAGGGTTAGGGTTAGGGTTAGGGTTAGGGTTAGGGTTAGGGTTAGGGTTAGGGTTAGGGTTAGGGTTAGGGTTAGGGTTAGGGTTAGGGTTAGGGTTAGGGTTAGGGTTAGGGTTAGGGTTAGGGTTAGGGTTAGGGTTAGGGTTAGGGTTAGGGTTAGGGTTAGGGTTAGGGTTAGGGTTAGGGTTAGGGTTAGGGTTAGGGTTAGGGTTAGGGTTAGGGTTAGGGTTAGGGTTAGGGTTAGGGTTAGGGTTAGGGTTAGGGTTAGGGTTAGGGTTAGGGTTAGGGTTAGGGTTAGGGTTAGGGTTAGGGTTAGGGTTAGGGTTAGGGTTAGGGTTAGGGTTAGGGTTAGGGTTAGGGTTAGGGTTAGGGTTAGGGTTAGGGTTAGGGTTAGGGTTAGGGTTAGGGTTAGGGTTAGGGTTAGGGTTAGGGTTAGGGTTAGGGTTAGGGTTAGGGTTAGGGTTAGGGTTAGGGTTAGGGTTAGGGTTAGGGTTAGGGTTAGGGTTAGGGTTAGGGTTAGGGTTAGGGTTAGGGTTAGGGTTAGGGTTAGGGTTAGGGTTAGGGTTAGGGTTAGGGTTAGGGTTAGGGTTAGGGTTAGGGTTAGGGTTAGGGTTAGGGTTAGGGTTAGGGTTAGGGTTAGGGTTAGGGTTAGGGTTAGGGTTAGGGTTAGGGTTAGGGTTAGGGTTAGGGTTAGGGTTAGGGTTAGGGTTAGGGTTAGGGTTAGGGTTAGGGTTAGGGTTAGGGTTAGGGTTAGGGTTAGGGTTAGGGTTAGGGTTAGGGTTAGGGTTAGGGTTAGGGTTAGGGTTAGGGTTAGGGTTAGGGTTAGGGTTAGGGTTAGGGTTAGGGTTAGGGTTAGGGTTAGGGTTAGGGTTAGGGTTAGGGTTAGGGTTAGGGTTAGGGTTAGGGTTAGGGTTAGGGTTAGGGTTAGGGTTAGGGTTAGGGTTAGGGTTAGGGTTAGGGTTAGGGTTAGGGTTAGGGTTAGGGTTAGGGTTAGGGTTAGGGTTAGGGTTAGGGTTAGGGTTAGGGTTAGGGTTAGGGTTAGGGTTAGGGTTAGGGTTAGGGTTAGGGTTAGGGTTAGGGTTAGGGTTAGGGTTAGGGTTAGGGTTAGGGTTAGGGTTAGGGTTAGGGTTAGGGTTAGGGTTAGGGTTAGGGTTAGGGTTAGGGTTAGGGTTAGGGTTAGGGTTAGGGTTAGGGTTAGGGTTAGGGTTAGGGTTAGGGTTAGGGTTAGGGTTAGGGTTAGGGTTAGGGTTAGGGTTAGGGTTAGGGTTAGGGTTAGGGTTAGGGTTAGGGTTAGGGTTAGGGTTAGGGTTAGGGTTAGGGTTAGGGTTAGGGTTAGGGTTAGGGTTAGGGTTAGGGTTAGGGTTAGGGTTAGGGTTAGGGTTAGGGTTAGGGTTAGGGTTAGGGTTAGGGTTAGGGTTAGGGTTAGGGTTAGGGTTAGGGTTAGGGTTAGGGTTAGGGTTAGGGTTAGGGTTAGGGTTAGGGTTAGGGTTAGGGTTAGGGTTAGGGTTAGGGTTAGGGTTAGGGTTAGGGTTAGGGTTAGGGTTAGGGTTAGGGTTAGGGTTAGGGTTAGGGTTAGGGTTAGGGTTAGGGTTAGGGTTAGGGTTAGGGTTAGGGTTAGGGTTAGGGTTGGTTAGGGTTAGGGTTAGGGGTTAGGGTTAGGGTTTAGGGGTTAGGGTTTAGGGGATAGGGTTAGGGTTAGGGTTAGGGTTAGGGTTAGGGTTAGGGGTTAGGGTATAGGGTTAGAGGTTAGGGTGGTTAGGGTTAGGGTATGGGTTAGGGGTAGGGTAGGGGGTTAGGGTTAGGGTTAGGGGTAGGGTTAGGGGTTAGGGGTTAGGGTTAGG